>NC_086445.1:199876831-200226831 GCF_028390025.1 Pseudophryne corroboree | reverse complement strand
TGACTTCCAGTAGGGCCACGCGTTACATGATTGAGGCAATGAAAAATGTTTTATACATTTCTGATAATACGAGTACCACCAAAAAGGGGTATTATGTTCGGTGAGGAAAAACTACCTGTAGTTTTCCTGAATCTGAGAAATTAAATGAGGTGTGTGATGAAGCGTGGGTTTCCCCCGATAACAACTGATAATTTCTAAAATGTTATTGGCATTATATCCTTTCCCGCCAGAGGTTAGGGTGCTTTGGGAAACACCCCCTAGGGTGGATAAAGCGCTCACACGCTTGTAAGAACAAGGGCTCTACCCTCTCCTGAGATGGCCGCCCTTAAGGATCCTGCTGATAGAAAGCAGGAGGGTATCCTAAAATGTATTTACACACATACTGGTGTTATACTGCGACCAGCAATCGCCTCAGCCTGGATGTGCAGTGCTGGGTTGGCGTGGTCGGATTCCCTGACTGAAAATATTGACACCCTAGATAGGGACAGTATATTATTGCCTATAGAGCATTTAAAAGATGCATTTCTATATATGCGTGATGCACAGCGGAATATTTGCCGACTGGCATCAAGTCTAAGTGCGTTGTCCATTTCTACCAGTAGAGGGTTATGGACACGACAGTGGTCAGGTGATGCGGATTCCAAACGGCATTTGGAAGTATTGCCTTATTAAGGGGAGGAGTTATTTGGGGTCGGTCTTTCAGACCTGCTGGCCACGGCAACAGCTGGGAAATCCACGTTTGTACCCCAGGTCGCCTCTCAACATAAGAAGACGCCGTATTATCAGGCGCAGTCTTTTCGTGGGCAAGCGGGCAAAAGGTTCCTCATTTCTGCCCCGTGACAGAGGGAGAGGAAAAAGGCTGCAGAAATCAGCCAGTTCCCAGGAACAGAAGCCCTCTCCCGCCTCTGCCAGGCCCTCAGTATGACGCTGGGGCTTTACAAGCAGAATCAGGCACGGTGGGGGCCCGTCTCAATGAATTTCAGCGCGCAGTGGGCTCACTCGCAAGTAGACCCCTGGATCCTTCAGGTGATATCTCAGGGGTACAAATTGGAATTCGAGACGTCTCCCCCTCGCCGTTTCCTAAAGTCGGCTTTACCGATGTCTCCTTCTGACAGGGAGGCAGTTTTGGAAGCCATTCACAAGCTGTATTCCCAGCAGGTGATAATCAAGGTACCCCTCCTGCAACAGGGAACGGGGTATTATTCCACACTGTTGGGGTACCGAAGCCGGACGGCTCGGTGAGACCGATTCTAAATCTAAAATCTTGATCACTTACATACGGAGGTTCAAATTCAAGATTGAGTCACTCAGAGCAGTGATTGCGAACCTGGAAGAAGGGGACTACATGATGTCTCGGGACATCAAGGATGCTTACCTTCATGTCCCAATTTACCCTTCTCACCAAGGGTACCTCAGGTTTATGGTACAGAACTGTCACTATCAGTTTCAGACGCTGCCGTATGGATGGTCCACGGCACCCCGGGTCTTTACCAAGGTAATGGCCGAAATGATGATACTCCTTCGAAGGAAGGGAATTTTAGTTATCCCTTACTTGGACGATTCCCTGATAAGGGTAAGATCCAGGGAACAGTTGGACGTCGGTGTAGCACTATCTCAGGTAGTGTTGCGGCAGCACGATTGGATTCTCAATATTCCAAAATCGCAGCTAATTCCGACGACTCGTCTTCTGTTCCTAGGGATGATCCTGGACACAGTCCAGAAAAAGGTGTTTCTCCCGGAGGAGAACGTCAGGGAGTTATCCGAGCTAGTCGGGAACCTCCTATAACCGAACCAAGTCTCAGTACATCAATAAAATGGTTCTGGGGAAAATGGTGGCTTCCTACGAAGCAATCCCATTCGGCAGATTCCACGCAAGAATTTTCCAGTGGGACCTGCTGGACAAATGGTCCGGGTCGCATCTTCAGATGCATCAGCGGATAACCCTGTCACCAAGCACAAGGGTGTCTCTCCTGTGGTGGTTGCAGAGTGCTCATCTTCTAGAGGGCCGCACATTCAGGACTGGGTCCTGGTGACCACGGATGCCAGCCTGCGAGGCTGGGGAGCAGTCACACAGGGAAGGAATTTCCAGAGCTTATGGTCAAGCCTGGAGACATCACTTCACATAAATATCCTGAAGCTAAGGGCCATTTATAATGCTCTAAGCTCAGCAAGACCTCTGCTTCAAGGTCACCCGGAGTTGATCCATTCGGACAACATCACGGCAGTCACCCACGTAAACAGACAGGGTGACACAAGAAGCAGGAGGGCAATGGCAGAAGCTGCAACGATTCTTCGCTGGGCGGAAAATCATGTGATAGCACTGTCAGCAGTATTCATTCCGGGAGTGGACAACTGGGAAGCAGACTTCCTCAGCAGACACGACCTCCACCCGGGAGAGTGGGGACTTCACCCAGAAGTCTTCCACATGTTTATAAAACTCGACAAGTATTGCGCCAGGTCAAGGGACCCTCAGGCAATAGCTGTAGACGCTCTGGTAACACAGTGGGTGTACCAGTCAGTGTATGTGTTCCCTCCTCTGCCTCTCATACCCGAGGTACTGAGAATTATAAGATGGAGAGGCGTAAGCACTATATTCGTGGCTCCGAATTGGCCAAGAAGGACTTGGTAACCGGAACTTCAAGAGATGCTCACGAAAGATCCGTGGCCTCTACCTCTAAGAAGGGACCTGCTCCAGCAAGGACCCTGTCTGTTCCAAGACTTACCGCAGCTGCGTTTGACGGCATGGCGGTTGAACGCCGGATCCTGAAGGAGAAAGGCATTCCGGATGAAGTCATTCCTATCCTGATCAAAGCCAGGAAAGATATAACCGCAAAACATTACCACCGCATTTGGCGAAAATATGTTGCGTGGTGCGAGGCCAGTAAGGTCCCGACGGAGGAATTTTCAACTAGGTCGATTCCTACATTTCCTGCAAACAGGAGTGTCTATGGGCCTGAAATGGGGGTCCATTAAGGTTCAAATTTCGGCCCTGTCAATTTTCTTCCAAAAAAGAACTAGCTTCAGTTCCTGAAGTTTAGACGTTTGTGAAAGGGGTACTGTATATACAGCCTCCTTTTGTGCCTCCAGTGGCACCTTGGGATCTAAATGTAGTTTTTGGGTTCCAAAAGTCACATTGGTTTGAACCACTTAAATATGTGGAGTTAAAATATCTCACATGGAAAGTGGTCATGCTGTTGGCCCTGGCCTGGGCCAGGTGCGTGTCAGAATTGGCGGCTTTATCCTGTAAAAGCCCTCATCTGATTTTCCATTCGGACAGGGCGGAATTGAGGACTTGTCCTCAGTTTCTCCCTAAGGTGGTTTTCAGCGTTTCACCTGAATCAACCTATTGTGGTGCCTGCGGCTACTAGGGACTTGGAGGACTCCAAGTTGCTAGACGTTGTCAGAGCCCTGGAAATATAGGTTTCCAGGACGGCTGGAGTCAGAAAATCTGACTCGTTGTTTATTCTGTATGCACCCAACAAGCTGGGTGCTCCTGCTTCTAAGCAGACTATTGCTCGTTGGATTTGTAGTACAATTCAGCTTGCACATTCTGTGGCAGGCCTGCCACAGCCAAAATCTGTAAAAGCCCATTCCACAAGGAAGGTGGGCTCATCTTGGGCGGCTGCCCGAGGGGTCTCGGCTTTACAACTTTGCCGAGCAGCTACTTGGTCAGGAGCAAATACGTTTGTAAAATTCTACAAATTTGATACCCTGGCTGAGGAGGACCTGGAGTTCTCTCATTTGGTGCTGCAGAGTCATCCGCACTCTCCCGCCCGTTTGGGAGCTTTGGTATAATCCCCATGGTTTACGGAGTCCCCAGCATCCACTTAGGACGTTAGAGAAAATAAGAATTTACTTACCGATAATTCTATTTCTCGTAGTCCGTAGTGGATGCTGGGCGCCCATCCCAAGTGCGGATTGTCTGCAATACTGGTACATAGTTATTGTTACCAAAAAAAAAAAAAAAAAATCGGGTTATTGCTGTAGTGAGCCATCTTTTCTAGAGGCTCCTCTGTTATCATGCTGTTAACTGGGTTTAGATCACAAGTTATATGGTGTGATTGGTGTGGCTGGTATGAGTCTTACCCGGGATTCAAAATCCTTCCTTATTGTGTACGCTCGTCCGGGCACAGTATCCTAACTGAGGCTTGGAGGAGGGTCATGGGGGGAGGAGCCAGTGCACACCAGGTAGTTCTAAAGCTTTACTTTTGTGCCCAGTCTCCTGCGTAGCCGCTATTCCCCATGGTCCTTACGGAGTCCCCAGCATCCACTACGGACTACGAGAAATAGAATTATCGGTAAGTAAATTCTTATTTTTTACCCCAGGTAGCCTCTCAACATAAGAAGACGCCGTATTATCAGGCGCAGTCCTTTCGGCCCCATAAGGGCAAGCGGGCAAAAGGCTCCTCATTTCTGCCCCGTGGCAGAGGGAGAGGAAAAAGGCTGCAGCAAACAGCCAGTTCCCAGGAACAGAAGCCCTCTCCCGTTTCTGCCAAGTCCTCAGCATGACGCTGGGGCTTCACTAGCGGACCCAGGCACCCTGTGGGCCCGTCTCAGGAATTTCAGCGTGCAGTGGGCTCACTCACAGGTGGATCCCTGGATCCTTCAGGTGGTATCTCAGGGGTACAAATTGGAATTCGAGACGTCTCCCCCTCGCTGTTTCCTAAAGTTTGCTTTACCGACGTCTCCCTCCGACAGGGAGGCGGTATTGGAAGCCATTCACAAGCTGTATTCCCAGCAGGTGATAATCAAGGTACCCCTCCTGCAACAGGGAAAGGGGTATTATTCCACGCTGTTTGTGGTACCGAAGCCGGACGGCTCGGTGAGACCTATTTTAAATCTGAAATCCTTGAACACTTACGTACAAAGGTTCGAATTCAAGATGGAGTCACTCAGAGCGGTGATTGCGAACCTGGAAGAAGGGGATTATATGGTGTCTTTGGACATCAAGGATGCTTACCTCCATGTCCCAATTTACCCTTCTCACCAAGGGTACCTCAGGTTTGTGGTACAGAACTGTCACTATCAGTTTCAGACGCTGCCGTTTGGTTTGTCCACGGCACCCCGGGTCTTTACCAAGGTAATGGCCGAAATGATGATACTCCTTCGAAGGAAGGGAGTTTTATTTATCCCTTACTTGGACGATCTCCTGATAAGGGCAAGATCCAGGGAACAGTTGATAGTCGGGGTAGCACTATCTCAAGTAGTGTTGCGGCAGCACAGTTGGATTCTCAATATTCCAAAGTCGCAGCTGATCCCGACGACACGTCTTCTATTCCTAGGAATGATCCTGGACACAGTCCAGAAAAAGGTGTTTCTCCCGGAGGAGAAAGCCAGGGAGTTATCCGAACTAGTCAGAAACCTCCTAAAACCAGGCCAAGTGTCAGTGCATCTATGCACAAGGGGTCCTGGGAAAAATGGTGGCTTCCTACGAAGCAATTCCATTCGGCAGATTCCACGCAAGAACTTTCCAGTGGGACCTGCTAGACAAATGGTCCGGATCGCATCTTCAGATGCATCAGCGGATAACCCTGTCACCAAGGACAAGGGTGTCTCTCCTGTGGTGGTTGCAGAGTGCTCATCTTCTAGAGGGCCGCAGATTCGGCATTCAGGACTGGGTCCTGGTGACCACGGATGCCAGCCTGCGAGGCTGGGGAGCAGTCACACAGGGAAGGAATTTCCAGGGCTTGTGGTCAAGCCTGGAGACATCACTTCACATAAGTATCCTGGAGCTAAGGGCCATTTACAATGCTCTAAGCCTAGCAAGACCTCTGCTTCAAGGTCAGCCGGTGCTGATCCAGTCAGACAACATCACGGCAGTCGCCCATGTAAACAGACAGGGCGGCACAAGAAGCAGGAGGGCAATGGCAGAAGCTGCAAGGATTCTTCGCTTGGCGGAAAATCATGTGATAGCACTGTCAGCAGTGTTCATTCCGGGAGTGGACAACTGGGAAGCAGACTTCCTCAGCAGGAACGACCTCCACCCGGGAGAGTGGGGACTTCACCCAGAAGTCTTCCACATGATTGTGAACCGTTGGGAAAAACCAAAGGTGGACATGATGGCGTCCTGCCTTAACAAAAAACTGGACAGGTATTGCGCCAGGTCAAGGGACCCTCAGGCAATAGCTGTGGACGCTCTGGTAACACCGTGGGTGTACCAGTCAGTGTATGTGTTCCCTCCTCTGCCTCTCATACCCAAGGTACTGAGAATTATAAGACGGAGAGGAGTAAGAACTATACTCGTGGCTCCGGATTGGCCAAGAAGGACTTGGTACCCGGAACTTCAAGAGATGCTCACAAAGGACCCGTGGCCTCTACCTCTAAGAAGGGACCTGCTCCAGCAAGGACCCTGTCTGTTCCAAGACTTACCGCGGCTGCGTTGACGGCATGGCTGTTGAACGCCGGATCCTGAAGGAAAAAGGCATTCCGGATGAAGTCATCCCTACCCTGATCAAAGCCAGGAAGGATGTATCCGCAAAACATTATCACCGCATTTGGCGTAAATATGTTGCGTGGTGCGAGGCCAGGAAGGCCCCTACAGAGGAATTTCAACTGGGTCGATTCCTGCATTTCCTGCAAACAGGAGTGTCTATGGGCCTAAAATTAGGATCCATTAAGGTTCAGATTTCTGCCTTGTCGATTTTCTTCCAGAAAGAACTGGCTTCAGTTCCTGAAGTTCAGACGTTTGTCAAGGGGGGGCTGCATATACAGCCTCCTTTTGTGCCTCCAGTGGCACCTTGGGATCTCAATGTAGTTTTGGGGTTCCTAAAATCACATTGGTTTGAACCGCTTAAATCTGTGGATTTGAAATATCTCACATGGAGAGTGGTCATGCTGTTGGCCTTGGCTTCGGCCAGGCGCGTGTCAGAATTGGCGGTTTTATCTTATAAAAGCCTTACCTGATTTTTCATACGGACAGGGTAGAATTGAGGACTCGTCCTCAATTTCTCCCTAAGGTGGTTTCAGCGTTTCACCTGAACCAGCCTATTGTGGTACCTGCGGCTACTAGGGACTTGGAGGACTCCAAGTTGCTGGACGTTGTCAGGGCCATGAAAATATGTTTCCAGGACGGCTGGAGTCAGAAAATCTGACTCGCTGTTTATCCTGTATGCACCCAACAAGCTGGGTGCTCCTGCTTTTAAGCAGACTATTGCTCGTTGGATTTGTAGTACAATTCAGCTTGCACATTCTGTGGCAGGCCTGCCACAGCCAAAATCTGTAAATGCCCACTCCACAAGGAAGGTGGGCTCATCTTGGGCGGCTGCCCGAGAGGTCTCGGCTTTACAACTTTGCCGAGCAGCTACTTGGTCAGGGGCAAACACGTTTGCTAAATTCTACAAATTTGATACCCTGGCTGAGGAGGACCTGGAGTTCTCTCATTCGGTGCTGCAGAGTCATCCGCACTCTCCCGCCCGTTTGGGAGCTTTGGTATAATCCCCATGGTCCTTACGGAGTTCCCAGCATCCACTAGGACGTCAGAGAAAATAAGAATTTACTTACGATTAATTCTATTTCTCGTAGTCCGTAGTGGATGCTGGGCGCCCATCCCAAGTGCGGATTGTCTGCAATACTTGTACATAGTTATTGTTAACTAAATCGGGTTATTGTTGTTGTGAGCCATCTTTCCAGAGGCTCCTCTGTTATCATGCTGTTAACTGGGTTCAGATCACAGGTTATACGGTGTGATTGGTGTGGCTGGTATGAGTCTTACCCGGGATTCATAAATCATTCCTTATTGTGTACGCTCGTCCGGGCACAGTATCCTAACTGAGGCTTGGAGGAGGGTCATAGGGGGAGGAGCCAGTGCACACCAGGTAGTCCTAAAGCTTTACTTTTGTGCCCAGTCTCCTGCGGAGCCGCTATTCCCCATGGTCCTTACGGAGTTCCCAGCATCCACTATGGACTACGAGAAATAGAATTATCGGTAAGTAAATTCTTATTATATTGGGTAGATAACGACAGTTACTGATATACATTGATCTTGGGAATACTACAAAATTAGAATCTGGTGCATTGGCACACGTTCCATCGAGGCTCACGTGATTGTTCTTGTCTTGGTCATGCCGGCTGTCCTGCTCAGTGGTCCACTGAGAGTGAGTGCGGCGCCCAGTGTTGCCAGATGGGAATGTATAAAAGGCCTTGGCGAGAATTATGAAGATATTATTTTTTTTGAGGAGCAGAATATATTTGGAGGCATCAGAATCTTTTAAGTGCAATGTCTTAATCCGGCTTGGACCTAGTGGTAGTTCCCAGTGGAGAGTTGTCTGATATCCACTCTCTTACAATGATTGTGATGTATTTAGCTGCATAAATTATAGTCCATACCCCCAAAACGCCACAGAGCCTCCCAGAGAAAAAGCCATTCCATGGATGCTGCAGAAGAATAGTGTCCACTCTGCTGCAGCTTTGCACTTAATGGTTGAGTTCTGATAACCTGTTGTATACAGAATACTGTTGGTGGGCATAAGGAAAGTACTGGACCCTTTTAAATGGTGTCAAATGGCTGATTTGTGTGTTGTTTTTTTTAAAAGCTTACAAATTTTGTTTCAGGTCAAAGAAATTAAATTAAAAATACTGCAAAAAAAAAATATATATATATATATATATATATATATATATATATATATATATATATATATATATATATATATAAAAGGTGCTTTTGGGGTAATTTTGAGGCAACTAAATAAAAAAAGAAGTTATGAAAAGCAATTTCTCCGACGTCCTAGTGGATGCTGGGAACTCCGTAAGGACCATGGGGAATAGACGGGCTCCGCAGGAGACTGGGCACTCTAAAGAAAAGATTAGGTACTATCTGGTGTGCACTGGCTCCTCCCTCTATGCCCCTCCTCCAGACCTCAGTTAGAATCTGTGCCCGGCCAGAGCTGGGTGCTCCTAGTGGGCTCTCCTGAGCTTACTAGTAAAGAAAGTATTTATTAGGCAACAGACTCACTGCTACGTGGGACTAAGGGGAGAGAAGCAAACCTACCTGCT
Source organism: Pseudophryne corroboree (assembly GCF_028390025.1). Taxonomy (NCBI): domain Eukaryota; kingdom Metazoa; phylum Chordata; class Amphibia; order Anura; family Myobatrachidae; genus Pseudophryne; species Pseudophryne corroboree. The sequence continues at coordinate 200,217,837 of NC_086445.1, read as the reverse complement.
TGCAGCTAGCTTGTGCTTCTTAGGCTACTGGACACCATTAGCTCCAGAGGGTTCGAACACAGGCTCCTGTCCTCGATCGTCCGTTCCCGGAGCCGCGCCGCCGTCCCCCTCGCAGAGCCAGAAGAACAGAAGCTTGAAGACGACGAAATCGGCGGCAGAAGACTCCTGTCTTCATTTAAGGTAGCGCACAGCACCGCAGTTATATAGCGCTGTGGTGTGTGCTGGCATACTCTCTCTCTGTCTCCCCAAAGGACTTTGTGGGGTCCTGTCCTCAGTCTGAGCATGCCCTGTGTGTTTGCGGTGTGTCGGTATGGCTGTGTCGACATGTTTGATGAGGAGGGTTACGTGGAGGCGGAGCAAGGGCAGATAAGTGTGGTGTCGGGGCCGACACCTGATTGGATGGATATGTGGAAGGTTTTAAACGACAATGTAAGCTCCTTACATAAAAGGTTTGATGACACTGCAGCCTTGGGACAGCCGGGGTCTCAGCCCGCGCATGCCCAGGCGACTCAGAAACCGTCAGGGGCTCATAAACGCCCTCTATCTCAGATGGTTGACACAGATGTCGACACGGAGTCCGACTCAAGTGTCGACGATGATGAGGCACATTTACAGTCTAAAATGACCAAGGCCATCCGATACATGATTATTGCAATGAAAGATGTATTACACATTTCTGAGATTAACCCTGTTAATACCAAGAGGGTTTATATGTTTGGGGAGAAAAAGTAGCCAGTGACTTTTCCCCCATCTGATGAATTAAATGAATTATGTGAAGAAGCGTGGAGTTCCCCTGATAAGAAACTAGTGATTTCTAAGAGGTTACTGATGGCGTACCCTTTCCCGCCAACGGATAGGTTACGTTGGGAAACATCCCCTAGGGTGGACAAGGCGCTGACACGCTTATCTAAAAAGGTGGCCCTGCCGTCTCAGGATACGGCCGCCCTAAAGGAGCCTGCGGATAGAAAGCAGGAAGCTATCCTGAAGTCCGTGTATACACACTCTGGTACTCTACTGAGACCTGCTATTGCTTCAGCCTGGATGTGTAGTGCTGTAGCAGCATGGACAGATACTCTGTCAGACAACATAGATTCCCTCGACAGGGATACTGTTTTTGCTAACCCTGGGCCATATAAAAGATGTCGTCTTTTATATATGCGGGATGCTCAGAGGGACATTTGCCTGCTGGGCTCTAGAATTAATGCTATGTCCATTTCTGCCAGGAGGGTCTTATGGACTCTGCAATGGACAGGAGATGCTGATTCTAAAAAACACATGGAGGTTTTGCCTTATAAAGGTGAGGAATTGTTTGGGGACGGTCTATCGGACCTCGTGTCCACAGCGACAGCTGGAAAGTCGACTTTCTTGCCTCAGGTTTCCTCACAGCCTAAGAAAGCACCGTATTATCGAATGCAGTCCTTTCGTTCTCAGAAAGGCAAGAGGGTCAGGGGCGCATCCTTTCTTGCCAGAGGCAGGGGTAGAGGTAAGAAGCTGCACCATGCAGCCAGTTCCCAGGAACAAAAGTCCTCCCCTGCTTCCACTAAATCCACCGCATGACGTTGGGGCTCCACAGGCGGAGCCAGGTGCGGTGGGGGCGCGTCTCCGAAACTTCAGCAACCAGTGGGTTCGCTCACAGGTGGATCTCTGGGCTGTACAAATTGTATCTCAGGGATACAAGCTGGAATTCGAAGCGACTCCCCCCGCCGTTACCTCAAATCAGCCTTGCTAGCTTCCCCCATGGAAAGGGAGGTAGTACTGGCGGCAATTCACAAGCTGTACCTCCAGCAAGTGATTATCAGGGTCCCCCTCCTTCAACAGGGAAGGGGTTACTATTCCACAATGTTTGTGGTGCCGAAACCGGACGGTTCGGTGAGACCCATTCTGAATTTAAAATCCTTGAACACTTATATAAAGAAATTCAAGTTCAAAATGGAATCGCTCAGAGCGGTTATTGCAAGCCTGGAAGAGGGGGATTTTATGGTGTCGCTGAACATCAAGGATGCTTACTTGCATGTCCCCATTTACCCACTTCACCAGGAGTACCTCAGTTTTGTGGTACAGGACTGTCATTACCAGTTCCAGACGTTGCCGTTTGGCCTGTCCACGGCACCGAGGATATTTACCAAGGTAATGGCCGAAATGATGATACTCCTTCGGAAGAAGGGAGTTATAGTTATCCCGTACTTGGACGATCTCCTCATAAAGGCGAGGTCCAGAGAGCAGTTGTTGATCAGCGTAACACTCTCTCAGGAAGTGTTGCAACAGCACGGCTGGATTCTGAATGTTCCAAAGTCGCAGCTGATTCCTACGACGCGTCTGCTTTTCCTGGGCATGATTCTGGACACAGAACAGAAGAAGGTGTTTCTCCCGGTGGAGAAGGCCCAGGAATTAGCATCTCTGGTCAGGGACCTCCTGAAACCAAAACAGGTATCGGTGCATCACTGCACGCGAGTCCTGGGAAAGATGGTGGCTTCATACGAAGCCATTCCCTTCGGCAGGTTCCATGCAAGGATCTTTCAGTGGGATCTGTTGGACAAGTGGTCCGGATCGCATCTTCAGATGCATCGGCTGATCACCCTGTCCCCAAGGGCCAGGGTGTCTCTTCTGTGGTGGCTGCAGAGTGCTCACCTTCTCGAGTGCCGCAGGTTCGGCATACAGGACTGGGTCCTGGTGACCACGGATGCAAGCCTCCGAGGATGGGGGGCAGTTACTCAGGGAAGAAACTTCCAAGGGCTGTGGTCAAGTCTGGAGACTTCTCTACACATAAATATACTGGAACTAAGGGCCATTTACAACGCCCTGAGTCGAGCAGAGCCCCTGCTTCGAAACCGGCCAGTGCTGATTCAGTCAGACAACATCACGGCGGTCGCCCATGTAAACCGCCAGGGCGGCACAAGAAGCAGGATGGCAATGGCGGAAGCCACAAAGATTCTTCGGTGGGCGGAGAATCACGTGCAAACACTGTGAACAGTGTTCATTCCGGGAGTGGACAACTGGGAAGCAGACTTCCTCAGCAGACACGACCTCCACCCGGGAGAGTGGGGACTTCATCAAGAAGTCTTCACACAGATTGCAAAGCGATGGGAACTGCCACAGGTGGACATGATGGCGTTCCACCTCAACAAAAAGCTAAAAAGATATTGCGCCAGGTCCAGGGACCCTCAGGCGATAGCTGTGGACGCCCTATTGACACCGTGGGTGTACCAGTCGGTATATGTGTTTCCTCCTCTTCCTCTCATACCCAAGCTACTGAGAATAGTAAGAAAGAGAGGAATAAGAACAATACTCATTGTTCCGGATTGGCCAAGAAGGACTTGGTACCCGGAACTGCAAGAAATGCGCACAGAGGACCCATGGCCTCTGCCTCTCAGACAGGACCTGCTGCAACAAGGGCCCTGTCTGTTCCAAGACTTACCGCGGCTGCGTTTGACGACATGGCGGTTGAACGCCGGATCCTAGCGGAAAAAGGCATTCCGGATGAAGTTATTCCTACGCTGATAAAGGCTAGGAAGGACGTGACAGCAAAGCATTATCACCGTTTATGGCGAAAATATGTTGCATGGTGTGAGGCCAGGACGGCCGCTACAGAGGAATTCCAGCTGGGTCGATTCCTGCACTTCCTACAGTCAAGGGTGACTATGGGTCTAAAATTGGGGTCCATAAAGGTCCAGATTTCGGCCCTATCCATTTTCTTTCAAAAAGAACTGGCTTCACTGCCTGAGGTTCAGACGTTTGTTAAGGGAGTGATGCATATTCAGCCCCCTTTTGTGCGACCAGTGGCACCCTGGGATCTTAACGTTGTGTTGGATTTCCTGAAATCCCACTGGTTTGAGCCATTTAAGACCGTGGAACTAAAGCATCTCACGTGGAAAGTGGTCATGCTGTTGGCCTTAGCATCGTCTAGGCGTGTGTCGGAATTGGCGGCTTTGTCATGTAAAAGCCCATATCTGATCTTCCATATGGACAGGGCAGAATTGAAGACTCGTCCCCAATTTCTCCCAAAGGTGGTATCATCGTTTCATTTGAACCAACCTATTATGGTGCCTGCGGCTACTAGGGCTCCCTGTCTCCGTTCCTGCTAAAGCTAAGTGCAAGCCTGAAGGACACTGTACTACACACAGCAGGCATAGCCTTAAGAGAACCGCCGCAGTGCGGCCAGCCACACGGAGGGAGACAGCTGCGGGACTGGCATACCCCAAATCCAGTTACACCATTTGGTGAAGTATACACAGGCGTTGTCCATCTTTGGCCTTTCTTTCCCGCAAAGTGCACTTAAGCCTGTACAAGCACTAAACTCTCATCATTAATTACAGCTGTTATATGCATGCAAAAGAACTAACAACTTAAATCAGGGATAGTGCCTTAACATTTATAAAGTCCTGGGACCCAGGACACAGTTAATATTACTAACTTTTTAATATTCTTATACCACTGTTGTAACTTGTTTTATATTATTTTTCTCTAACGTCCTAGTGGATGCTGGGGACTCCGTCAGGACCATGGGGAATAGCGGCTCCGCAGGAGACAGGGCACAAAAAGTAAGCTTTTAGGATCACATGGTGTGTACTGGCTCCTCCCCCTATGACCCTCCTCCAAGCCTCAGTTAGGTTTTTGTGCCCGTCCGAGCAGGGTGCAATCTAGGTGGCTCTCTTAAAGAGTTGCTTAGAAAAAGTTTTTAGGTTCTTTATTTTCAGTGAGTCCTGCTGGCAACAGGCTCACTGCATCGAGGGACTTAGGGGAGAGAAGTGAACTCACCTGCGTGCAGGATGGATTGGCTTCTTAGGCTACTGGACACCATTAGCTCCAGAGGGAGTCGGAACACAGGTCTCGCCCTGGGGTTCGTCCCGGAGCCGCGCCGCCGACCCCCCTTGCAGATGCTGAAGATTGAAGAGGTCCGGAACCAGGCGGCAGAAGACTTTCAGTCTTCATCAGGTAGCGCACAGCACTGCAGCTGTGCGCCATTGTTGTCAGCACACTTCACACAGCGGTCACGGAGGGTGCAGGGCGCGGGGGGGGGCGCCCTGGGCAGCAATGTATAATACCTGTATGGCGAAAAATACATCACATATAGCCCTTGAGGCTATATGGATGTATTTAACCCCTGCCAGATATCACAGACTCCGGAGAAGAAGCCCGCCGAAAAGGGGGCGGGGCCTATTCTCCTCAGCACACAGCGCCATTTTCCCTCACAGAAATGCTGGTGGGAAGGCTCCCATGCTCTCCCCTGCACTGCACTACAGAAACAGGGTTAAAACAGAGAGGGGGGGCACTGATTTGGCGATATGAATATATATTAAAATGCTATAAGGGAGGAACACTTATATAAAGGTTGTCCCTGTATAATTATAGCGTTTTGGTGTGTGCTGGCAAACTCTCCCTCTGTCTCCCCAAAGGGCTAGTGGGTCCTGTCCTCTATCAGAGCATTCCCTATGTGTGTGCTGTATGTCGGTACGTGTGTGTCGACATGTATGAGGAAAATGTTGGTGAGGAGGCGGAGCAAATTGCCTGTAATGGTGATGTCACTCTCTAGGGAGTCGACACCGGAATGGATGGCTTATTTATGGAATTACGTGATAATGTCAACACGCTGCAAGCCGGTTGACGACATGAGACGGCCGGCGAACAAATTAGTACCTGTCCAGGCGTCTCAAACACCGTCAGGGGCTGTAAAACGCCCATTTACCTCAGTCGGTCGACACAGACCCAGACACGGACACTGATTTCAGTGTCGACGGTGAAGAAACAAACGTATTTTCCTTTAGGGCCACACGTTAAGGGCAATGAAGGAGGTGTTACATATTTCTGATACTACAAGTACCACAAAAAAGGGTATTATGTGGGATGTGAAAAAACTACCTGTAGTTTTTCCTGAATCAGATAAATTAAATGAAGTGTGTGATGATGCGTGGGTTTCCCCCGATAGAAAATTATTGGCGGTATACCTTTTCCCGCCAGAAGTTAGGGCGCGTTGGGAAACACCCCTTAGGGTGGATAAGGCGCTCACATGCTTATTAGAACAAGTGGCGGTACCATCTACAGATAGGGCCGTACTTAAGGAGCCAGCTGATAGGAGGCTGGAAAATATCCTAAAAAGTATACACACACATGCTGGTGTTATACTGCGACCAGCGATTGCCTCAGCCTGGATGTGCAGAGCTGAGGTGGCTTGGTCGGATTCCCTGACTAAAAATATTGATACCCTTGACAGGGACAGTATTTTATTGACTATAGAGCATTTAAAGGATGCATTTCTATATATGCGAGATGCGCAGAGGGATATTTGCACTCTGGCATCAAGAGTAAATGCGATGTCCATATCTGCAAGAAGATGTTTATGGACACGACAGTGGTCAGGTGATGCAGATTCCAAACGGCACAAAGATGTATTGCCGTATAAAGGGGAGGAATTATTTGGGGTCGGTCCATGGGACCTGGTGGCCACGGCAACTGCGGGAAAATCCACCGTTTTTTACCCTAAGTCACATCTCTGCAGAAAAAGACACCGTCTTTTCAGCCTCAGTCCTTTCGTCCCTATAAGAGTCATATCTGCCCAGGGATAGAGGAAAGGGAAGAAGACTGCTGCAGGCAGCCCATTCCCAGGAACAGAAGCCCTCCACCGCTTCTACCAAGTTCTCAGCATGACGCTGGGACCGTACAGGAACCCTGGATCCTACAAGTAGTATCCAAGGGGTACAGATTGGAATGTCGAGACGTTTCCCCCTCGCAGGTTCCTGTAGTCTGCTGTACCAATGTCTCCCTCCGACAGGGAGGCAGTATTGAAAACAATTCACAAGCTGTATTCCCAGCAGGTGATAATAAAATTACCCCTCCTACAACAAGGAAAGGGGTATTATTCCACACTATATTGTGGTACTGAAGCCAGAAGGCTAGGTGAGACCTATTCTAAATCTGAAATATTTGAACACTTACAAAGGTTCAAATCCAGATGCAGTCACTCAGAGCAGTGATAGCGAACCGGGAAGAAGGGGACTATATGGTGTCCCGGGACATCAGGGATGCTTACCTCCATGTCCCAAAATTTGCCTTTCTCACCAAGGGTACCTCAGGTTCGTGGTACAGAACTGTCACTATCAGTTTCAGACGATGCCGTTGGATTGTCCAAGGCACCCCGGGTCCTTACCAAGGTAATGACCGAAATGAGGATTCGTCTTCAAAGAAAATGGACGACCTCCTGATAAGAACAAGGTCCAGAGAACAGTTGGAGGTCGGAGTAGCACTATCTCAAGTAGTTCTACGACAGCACGGGTGGATTCTAAATATTCCAAAACCGCAGTTGTTCCGACGACACGTCTGCTGGTCCTAGGGATGATTCTGGACACAGTCCAGAAAAAGGTGTTTCTCCCAGAGGAGAAAGCCAGGGAGTTATCCGAGCTAATCGGGATCCTCCTAAAACCAGGAAAAGTGTCAGTGCATCATTGCACAAGAGTCCTGGTAAAAATGGTGGCTTATTACGAAGCGATTCCATTCGGCAGATTTCACGCAAGAACTCTTCAGTGGGATCTGCTGGACAAATGGTCCGGATCGCATCTTCAGATGCATCAGCGGATAACCCTATATCCAAGGACAAGGGTGTCTCTCCTGTGGTGATTACAGAGTGCTCATCTTCTAGAGGGCCGCAGATTCGGCATTCAGGATTGGATGCTGGTGACCACGGAGGCCAGCCTGAGAGGCTGGGGAGCAGTCACACAGGGAAAAAATTTCCAGGGAGTGTGATCAAGTCTGGAGAATTCTCTCCACATAAATATACTGGAGCTAAGAGCAAATTTATAATGCTCTAAGCTTAGCAAGACCTCTGCTTCAAGGTCAGCCGGTATTGATCCAGTGGGATAACATCACGGCAGTCGCCCACGTAAACAGAAAGGGCGGCACAAGAAGCAGGAGGGCAGTGGCAAAACTGCAAGGATTTTTCGCTAGGCGGAAAATCATGTGATAGCACTGTCAGCAGTGTTCATTCCGGGAGTGGACGACTGGGAAGCAGACTTCCTCAGCAGGCACGACCTCCACCCGGGAGAGTGGGAACTTCATCGGGAAGTTTTCCGCATGATTGTGAACCGTTGGGAAAGACCAAAGGTGGACATGATGGCGTCCCGCCCGAACAAAAAACGGGACAGGTATTGCGCCAGGTCACGAGACCTTCAGGCGATAGCTGTGGACGTCCTGGTAACACCGTGGGTGTAACAGTCGGTGTATGTGTTCCCTCCTCTGCTTCTCATAACCAAGGTATTGAGAATTATAAGACGTAGAGGAGTAAGAACTATACTCGTGGCTCCGGATTGGCCAAGAGGGACTTGGTACCCGGAACTTCAAGAGATGCTCACAGAGGACTAATGGCCTCGGGAGCTAAGAAGGGACTTGCTTCAGCAAGTACCATGTCTGTTCCAAGACTTACCGCGGCTGCGTTTGACGGCAGGGCGGTTGAACGCCGGATCCTAAGGGAAAAGGCATTTCGGAAGAGGTCATACCTACCCTGGTCAAAGCCAGGAAGGAGGTGACCGCACAACGTTATCACCACATGTGGTGAAAATATGTTGCGTGGGTGAGGCCAGGAAGGCCCCACGAAGAAATTTCAACTAGGTCGATTTCTGCACTTCCTGCAAACAAGAGTGTCTATGAGCCTCAAATTGGGGTCCATTAAGGTTCAAGTTTCGGCCCTGTAGATTTTCTTCCAGAAAGAATTGGCTTCGGTTCCTGAAGTCCAGACGTTTGTCAAGGGAGTATTGCATATACAGCCCCTTTTGTGCCTCCAGTGGCACCGTGGGATCTCAACGTAGTGTTGGGATTCCTCAAATCATATTGGTTTGAACCGCTCAAATCTGTGGATTTGAAATATCTCACATGGAAAGTGACCATGCTGTTGGCCCTGGCCTCGGCCAGGCGATTGTCAGAATTGGCGGCTTTGTCTTACAAAAGCCCATATTTAATTTTCCATTCGGACAGGGCAGAACTGCGGACTTGTCCCCAGTTTCTTCCTAAGGTGGTGTCAGCGTTTCACCTGAAACAACCTATTGTGGTGCCTGCGGCTACTAGGGACTTGGAGGACTCCAAGTTGCTAGACGTTGTCAGGGCCCTGAAAATATATATATATATATATATATATATATATATATATATATATATATATATATATATATATATATATATATATATATATATATATAATATAATATAATATAATATATAATTCCAGGACGGCTGGAGTCAGAAAGTCTGACTTGCTGTTTATATTGTATGCACCCAAAGAGCTGGGTGCTCCTGCTTCTAAGCAGACTATTGCTCGTTGGATTTGTAGTACAATTCAGCTTGCACATTCTGTGGCAGGCCTGCCACAGCCAAAATCTGTAAATGCCCATTCCACAAGGAAGGTGGGCTCATCTTGGGCGGCTGCCCGAGGGGTCTCGGCTTTACAACTTTGCCGAGCAGCTACGTGGTCAGGGGGGAACACGTTTGTAAAATTCTACAAATTTGATACCCTGGCTGAGGAGGACCTGGAGTTTCTCTCATTCGGTGCTGCAGAGTCATCCGCACTCTCCCGCCCGTTTGGGAGCTTTGGTATAATCCCCATGGTCCTGACGGAGTCCCCAGCATCCACTAGGACGTTAGAGAAAATAAGATTTTACTTACCGATAAATCTATTTCTCGTAGTCCGTAGTGGATGCTGGGCGCCCATCCCAAGTGCGGATTGTCTGCATTACTTGTACATAATTATTGTTACAAAAATCGGGTTGTTATTGTTGTGGGCCATCTTTTCAGAGGCTCCTTCGTTGTTATCATACTGTTAACTGGGTTCAGATCACAGGTTGTACGGTGTGATTGGTGTGGCTGGTATGAGTCTTACCCGGGATTCAAGATCCTTCCTTATTGTGTACGCTCGTCCGGGCACAGTACCTAACTGAGGCTTGGAGGAGGGTCATAGGGGGAGGAGCCAGTACACACCATGTGATCCTAAAAGCTTACTTTTTGTGCCCTGTCTCCTGCGGAGCCGCTATTCCCCATGGTCCTGACGGAGTCCCCAGCATCCACTACGGACTACGAGAAATAGATTTATCGGTAAGTAAAATCTTATTTTTTGGTGTATAGATATTGCCTATGGCATTCTAAGCCATATATATGTTGATTTGCTCTAAAAAATCTTTTTACCAATAAATGCTATTGAATTTTTACAAAACCAGCAGCCGTTGTACTAAGATTTCCCTTGAGCGCCCACATTATTATTTTTCTTCAACCTATTATGGTGCCTGCGGCTACTCGGGACTTGGAGGACTCAAGTTGCTGGACGCAGTCAGGGCTTTGAAAATATGTTTCCAGAACTGCTGGAGTCAGGAAGACTGACTCGCTGTTTATCCTGCATGCACCCAACAAGCTGGGTGCTCCTGCTTCAAAGCAAACTATTGCTCGCTGGATCTGTAGCACGATTCAGCTGGCTCATTCTGCGGCTGGATTGCCGCATCCAAAATCAGTAAAAGCCCATTCCACAAGGAAGGTGGGCTCTTCTTGGGCGGCTGCCCGAGGGGTCTCGGCTTTACAGCTTTGCCGAGCGGCTACTTGGTCGGGTTCAAACACCTTTGCAAAGTTCTACAAGTTTGATACCCTGGCTGAGGAGTACCTTGTGTTTGCTGATTCGGTCCTGCAGAGTCATCCGCACTCTCCCGCCCGTTTGGGAGCTTTGGTATAATCCCCATGGTCCTTACGGAGTTCCCAGCATCCACTAGGACGTCGGAGAAAATAAGAATTTACTCACCGGTAATTCTATTTCTCGTAGTCCTTAGTGGATGCTGGGCGCCCGTCCCAAGTGCGGACTTTCTGCAATACGTGTATATAGTTATTGCTTAAATAAGGGTTATTGTTATGAGCCATCCGTTGAGTGAGGCTCAGTTGTTGTTCATACTGTTAACTGGGTAAGGTTATCACAAGTTGTACGGTGTGATTGGTGTGGCTGGTATGAGTCTTACCCTGGATTCCAAAAATCCTTTCCTTGTAATGTCAGCTCTTCCGGGCACAGTTTCCCTAACTGAGGTCTGGAGGAGGGGCATAGAGGGAGGAGCCAGTGCACACCAGATAGTACCTAATCTTTTCTTTAGAGTGCCCAGTCTCCTGCGTAGCCCGTCTATTCCCCATGGTCCTTACGGAGTTCCCAGCATCCACTACGGACTACGAGAAATAGAATTACCGGTGAGTAAATTCTTATTTTTTTGTTTAAATTAATTACATTTGGGTGCATATTAGAACAAAAAAGTTGATTTTGGTGTAATTTGAGGCCATTTTAACCTTTAAAATATTTAACCCTAAAAATGACATGTAATTATTGGCCCAATTAAGCTGATTGAAAACATCCAAATGCCTAATTAATTATGAGGGGCTGCCAATGGGTTCTGAAGTAAGTCTTGAGATTGTCCCCTTGAAATAGAGATTTTCCCTACCTTTTCACACCCTCCCACAAAACACATTTTCTCTGAAAAAGCGATGCGAGTTTGGAATTGGATTGAAAAATGCAATTAGCAGTATGGATTTGCCATGAAAACATCTCGCACAAGGTAACTCACACCTAATGGGTTGACCCCTTGGAAACATCTTATACAGGCATGGCTGGCCCTTCATTTCAGAAGTTTCTGGAGAACTACGGTGTATGTTTTCTATAGGTCACTGTATGGACTGTCATGTTACTATAGTTTTCCTCCTTGTATATATTTGTCATTTTTCATAACTATACTGATTTAGCTTCAGAAATATGCTGGGCAACGTGCTCACATGACCTAGTAGATTTTGCCATTCTGTTATTATGAAACTGCCTATATCCCATACAATCAGTAAATCCATGATCTAATTTAAACCCTTTTAGTTTTGAATATAAAACAATAACGATGTTATATGTTTTGTTTTTCCTGTCAGGCCATCAATTTCTTGTCTTTGCCAGATTAGCTCTCCAAAAACTGTCCTCTGCCTGTAGCATTTGTACCAGCTGTTTGTAAAAGGGTCGGAACGGGAGTCGTGGGGTGTATTGAGTTGTGGGTGCAGTGCAGCCACTATATAGGCTTCCAACGGTCTGTCAGGATGGAGATAATACCCTTACGGCTGCTCCACCTCCTTCCCCACAGCTCTTCTCTTCATGCTTCCATCGCCCTCCTCCGTCCTGCACCCAGATCCAGCCCCTACAGTGTGTGGCTGTTTTACTTGTGGGCTGGCCCCTCCACTGGAACTAGCCCTGTGCCCTCCTCACCTCCCACTTCATATATTCCTGCCCTCTTCTCCCTTCGTCCATCCACCCCCACCCCCCATTCGCTACATAGCTAGATATATCTCTGAGACAGAAGGTGCAGCAGGTAAGTCCAGCTGCCCCTGAGGGGGCAACATTCAGCAATTTATGGGCACCAAAATTAAATTAAATCTTGCCCCTTTGCTAATGGTACGAGTGTGGGACTGCTGTACTTAAGTGCACATGATTCCAGAAGATCTGCATGTCCATCAACTACCAGAGTATCACAATGGTATATGGTAAGATGTTATAGTAATGGAAGGTTTATCTGGCATAGGGGTCCTCTATAGCACTGCATTCTTTTATTTAAAAACGGAGGTATGTATTTTGTGGGTTTTTTTTTTTTGTTTGTTTGTTTTTAAATAAAAAAGTTGAATAGTAAGTAATGTATATTCCATTTGCAGAACTTATTCATGCCAGTTATACGGTTCTTTTAGAATTGTCTTCATTTATCTGATGATGTTGTCCAGCTATATTAATTGGGTCACAGAACCAGCCACTTGGGTTGAGTGTGAATCTTACTATATATGGGTATGTGGAAACCTTCAAGTTGGGTACACTACGTAATGTGTGCCCGGCCCATATGATGGGCCGACATATTGGATCCTAGGTACACATCATAACGATCTAATGAAGGATGTAACGACACCAGGTTGCATGCAATTTCGCCTGGTTGGTCATGCAGCATGGCCGACTGGACGATATCACGTGGAGCTGCGGGCGCCGCATATCGGGCATACACACTGAACGATATGCCCGATATGTTGTTCCGTTTCGGCTGGAAGCAACTTATCTGACAGATATCGTCGGTGTGTTACCCGACTTAAGAGTACGTACATACTGGTATTTGTAATGCAGGTAATAACATGTACAGTATAAACTGCATTGCATAAAAGTATTTGTGTTTTTAAAGGAGTGAAAGTAAATGTCAGTGTTGGTAATCAGATTTACTTTTTGGCTTCTCAATTTCTCTATTTTCCAAATAAAATTTGTGTTACAGTACATTGCGGAACTTTTATTGATAGAAGCCAGATAATGGCAACTTTAGAAAACTTCTGGCATACATATATGCTGTAATTCCTTTCCCCGCACTACCCTCTTGCTGTTCATTTCTCCTTCACTAGTCTCACCCTTCCCTGTTTATTTCTATCTATTGTTGGGGCAATTAAGTGTACTGTTCTTTCCAGAGAAAAACTCCTGTATGTGTCAGCTTAATATTTGTGCCCCCATCTCTCCTGTCACCACCAACTCTGTATCCAAAAAGCCTCTGCACGCTGTAGGAAGCAGTACTATACTTTATCAGATGTATATACAGGGGGATTAGGGCAAGGGAGTAGAAAGGGATGCTTCTTGCTTGTAAATAAACTTGCTGTCTCCCACAGAAATGTCTTTAGCCAAATACAGAACATGAAAACGGTATATTCCCATTTCTCTTTGAGAACAGTGTCCCCACTTGTATGTTAGTTGTGGCTGGCACAGCTAGATGAAACTTGTCAGTGTTGTGTAAATTTCCTAGGCAGTCCATTTTAATCTACCCCTATGAGAATATTAAAGGGGTCTTGGATGTGTCAGTTTGTATAGTACTGTATGTTCTGTGAGGCACCTCGTATTCGGTGATTTTATTAATAATGTCCATATGTTTTGTTTATCAGGTGTTCTGGCCCTATGGGCCCTTATCACACACATCATGTATGTACAAGACTTCTGGAGAACATGGCTGAAAGGACTACGCTTTTTCCTCAGTATTGGGATATTCTTCTTCATCCTGGCTTTCATAGCATTCATCACCTTCCTTGCTCTTGCCATATCGAATCATCAGTGTAAGTATTCAGATGTGCTGGTTAGAAGGGGGTTTCATTATCACTATATAAGCAGTGTAAGAAGTGTGTTTCCTGCAGAGCAGTAGACGTAGCAGGCACACCTGTTATTGTATTGTTGCTCAGTGGTAAACGACATCTGTACTTATTGTATGGGCTGAAAGTAGAAAAAACGGCGTTCAGCTTTGCAGTAAGTATTGAAGTTGTGTGTTCATCACAGACTAGTGACTGAGGGGTAAATGTATGATACCGGCACATATCGTGCCAGTATCCCTTTTCACACGTCTCATATTTCCCGAGACAAAGCGGGAAGCACTAGCGCCGCGGCGTATTAACATCTCTGCTGCCAAGAGGGGTGAAAATTCCCCCCGCTGGAAATGCCATCAGCGGCACCAGTGCATCAGTCTAGTAGTGCTGCGCTGTTTCCTCCCCAGCAGGGTCATTGGGCATGTGCGAGATCTCGCAAGTGTTTGACCACACCTGTTAATTATTAAATTCAGACCCGTTGCCACAGATGTATAAAATAAAGCACCTAGCTATGCAGTTTCCATTTGCAAACATTTGTGTAAAAAAAATAAAAAAAAAAATGGGTTGTTCTGGGTAGCTCAGTGACTTCAAGCATGGTACTGTGATAGAATGCCACTTTTGCTATAAGAATGTTTGTGAAATTTCATCCCTGCTGGGATATTCCATGGTGGACTGTAAGGGATAGTTTTAGAAAGTGGAAGTGTTTAGGAACAACGTCAACTCAACCATGAGGGAAAGAGCACATAAAATTACAGAACGGAGTCAACGACTGCTAAGGTGCGTGGTGTGTAAAAAAAATTACCAACACTGATTCCATAACTGAAGAGTTCTGATCTTTCACTGGCATTAATGTAAGCATAAAAACTGTGCGGCGGGAAATTAATGGAATGGGTTTCTATGGCCAAGAACATGCAAGCCTCACGTCAGCAAGTCCAATGCCAGGCATTGGATGGAAAGTTGAAATGCACGCAGACACTGGACTGTGGAGCAGGGGAAACATGTTCTGGGGAGTGACTAATTGGGCTTCTCTGTTTGGCAGTCAGATGGACAAGTCTGGGTTTGGCAGTTGCCGGTAGAACTATACCTGCCTGACTGCATTATGCCAACTATAAAGTTCGGTGGAGAAGGGATAATTGTATGGGGCTGTTTTTCAGGGTTTGGGCTAGGCCCCTTATATCCAGTGAAGCGCAATCTTAATGCTTCAGCATACCAAGACATTTTGGACAATGCTATGCTTCCAACTTTGTGGCAACAGTTTGTGGAAGGCCCTTTTCTATTCCAACATGACTATACCCCAGTGCACAAAGCAGGGCCTATAAAAGCATGGTTTGATGAGTTCGGTGTGGAAGAACTTGACTCTCCGGCACAGAGCCCTGACCTCAACCATATCGAGCACCTTTGGGATGAAATGTAACAGAGCTCGGTAGCCAGGCCTACTTGTCCAAAATCAATGCCTGACCTCATAAATGCTCTGCAGAATGAATGGGCACAAATTCCCGCAGAAACACTCCAAACTCTTGTGGAAAGCCTTCCAAGAACAGTGGAAGCTGTTATAGCTGTAAAAAGGGGACCAACTCCATATTAAAGCATATGAATTTGTATACAATGTCATTACAGTCCCTGATGGTGTAATGGTCAGGAGTCCGAATACTTTTGTCCATATAGGGTATGTATAGTTTAGTGCAGGCAGTGTGGGAGCAATTACAGCTGACTTCCGTTCAGCTCTGCATCAGGCCCCGAGTCTTTATTTTTATAGCATACTAGAATTTATTTTTGTATTTTTTTTTTAAATTTGGGATTTTGTTGAGCAGGCCTGGCCAACCTTTGGCTCTCCAGCTGTTGTGGAACAACACATCCCAGCATGCCCAGCCACAGTTTTAGTATTACCTAATAGCAAACCTGTAGCAGAGTATGCTGGGTCTGTAGTTTCACAATAGCTGGCGAGCCACCGGTTGGCTAGGTCCGATTAGAGGATCTGGGTAGAATATCTGATGTACGGTCTCATGTAAGCTACAGTTGATCTTCTGGTGTGTGGGGTATCTGTGTTTGACGAGTCTCCCCGGGATGGCTGTGTTGGTAAAATTCATGGAGAATATGAGGACTGTAAGATTAGGTGTAATATG
Organism: Pseudophryne corroboree; assembly: GCF_028390025.1. Classification (NCBI taxonomy): domain Eukaryota; kingdom Metazoa; phylum Chordata; class Amphibia; order Anura; family Myobatrachidae; genus Pseudophryne; species Pseudophryne corroboree. Next base: position 200,201,599 of record NC_086445.1, on the reverse strand, counting down.
GTAACTGTAACATTACCATTTATTTTTATTTTTTTAAATATCAATTGAAAACCATAACATTACATTTATTTTGGCCTTAATTATTATTCTTTTCTACCCTCATCCAGCCATCGCTGATCCAAAGAGTTTATACTTGTCCTGTGTATGGAGCTTCATGTCTATGAAGTGGGCCTTCCTGCTTGGCCTCTACTCGTACCGGTACAGGAAAGAGTTTGCCGATATCAGCATCCTCAGTGACTTCTGACCCACAAATCTCCTGGGACTAAACGGGGATTCTTTTTAAATGTCTATAAATATAAACACTTACCAGCTCCTAATCTGTCGCTCTGATGTTCCACAGTGACACCTGGAGGAAACGACACAAAGGAAGCGTCAGAGGAGATGAACATTACATTCACATTCTCATTTTATTACTGCGCTCTGATTCCTCTATTAGTACTTTTTTTAAAATTCACTTTGTTTTTGTTGTTGTTCGTTTCTTAACCTATGTTGATTATGGGATTTACGAATATTTTTAACAGTAGTAATAGAACTCTGTCAAATATATTCCGCACAGTCACTTTATGCTGTACTCTACTCAAATGGAACTAGACTGTAAAGGTCTCTCATAAACGGGGCAAAGTTTCCTAAAACGTCCCTGACATCAGTAGTGGGTTTTTTTTTTTTTTTTTAATATAAATTGTGTCCCTATGTAGGTATATATACAGATGGAGCTACACCCATCATGGCTCCGTCTGTGCCTGTATATTCGGCCTGTGCCCCCCCCCCCCCTCAAAAAAAAAAACCCCAACACAATTTTCAATTAAATGAGTTCTAAGTTTCAGATGCTTGCCGAGGTTAACTGTGGAACATTTACATGTACAATATTTTGTATGAGGTTTTAGTATTTTTGTGACGAATGTCCCCACCCCCTTCACATTTGGACAAGCCCACCTTTAATACACATATAACATTTGTAAGGGATTGCCCCACTTACCTGATGCTGGCCAGCACTGTTGCAGATGGATAGATGGTAATAGAAGTTATAGTAGATGGTATGCCTCAGTTATTATATGCATTTATTTGCTCTCATCATATGCAAGCCATGTTCAGTTTGGCGAACAAATATTTAATTACTTTAATTTTATTGCACTGACTTTTGTTTTTAATTGTTAAAGCTTCCGTATATTACATGTGTAAATCATGAATCCTAAATACTGCTATTTAACTCTTATTCTGCGGACACTCTCTAGGCTGGGAAAGCTGTGCTTCTTCCTGTGTATTCCGGGCCACATATATGCTGGAGCCCAGTGTTCTCTATCCACTGCCAGGTTGTCAATTACAGCTAAAAAAATTTTTTACAACTGAAAAATGTATCTGTAAAAATTAGATAGATAGAGAGATAGATATATCTATGTGTGTGTATGCTGTCTGCTTACCGCCATGGCACGAGGAAGACCATCTCTGTGACCATGACACACACACACACACACACACACACACACACACACACACGTGCGTGAACACAGAGTATACCATATTAGAACAAATCTTATGGTGTCCCTGTTGAAATGTTGAGGTATGTTTTGTACATGATCTCCTGGCTTGTACGGTGACTGGGAATTGGAGTGATGCTTACTCACGTCGCAGACTTCTAATGAATGTATAGGCTGCATTGTGGTGCTAATGGATGTTCAAGTTGAGGGGTCTGAAAGCACTGTGGCAATGCCAATCTTATTAATCTTTAATCCACACACAGGTGGCATGGTGGGCAGTCTCTGGGTCTGTGTATTTAGCCTTGGAGAGAGCGAAAGTACCAGCCAATCTACCATGTTACAGGCTATTTTGAAAAATGACTGGAGCTGATTGGTTGGTACTTTATCTACATCCACTTTACCTTTCTCTGAGGCTTAGTACCCTCTGTTCCTTAACTGGAGCATACTATATTTTATGTTTGGTCATAAGCATGTGTGTATGTGTGTACATCAATTGTGTTGTATTCTGTACATTTCTTGCCTGGGATGTACTGTGTAATACAGCCATTGTTGCCAGTGCTTTACAGTTAAAGGGAATATCCATCTTCAGGCAACGCTAATTTATTGGATTGTGCAGACTTTACTGCAGATCCTTTTATTCCCACTGAGAAGTTTTTTTGTTGGAGCCTCTGAATAATATATAAAAGTCCTTGATGAAAGGCACATAAAGATAAAGCCATGTACAAACGTAGGAGGAATATTGTGGAAAATGAGGTGGTCCTTTATCTATGTATATGCGTATTGCAAATTAAGTTTGAAGCAGTATTTCCCTACTAGTTACCAGCCTGTCAAAATGACAGAACAATATAACAGTAATGTCAGCACCGGTGGCTGTGTGTATCTGAACGGAGCAGCACTTGAGTTGCTCCATTGGGCACCATCTAGTGGCCGCCGGGGAGCAAAACGCTTGAATTCCCCCCATAGAGGCGAGGAGCAGTGTTAGCCTTTTATTATATAGAACATAGGGGCAGATGTATTAAGCCTGGAGAAGTGATAAAGCAGTGATAAGTGTAAGGTGATAACGCACCAGCCAGTCATTACTGGTTTAAAAAATGGCTGTTAGGAACTGACTGGCTGGTGCGCCATCACCTTCCACTTATCACTGCTTTATCACTTCTCCAGGCTTAATACATTTCCCTTATAGGTTCTTAAACTCTGTCCTCAGAACCCCAAACCATTCATGATTTCCAGGTCTCTATTTCACAGGCCATTCTGCAAGGATAATTAACTCCATCTGTGGATCTATTAAGTGTGTGTGTGTGTGTGTGTGTGTGTGTGTGTGTTGTGTATGTGACCTGTGCACCTGCTAGGTGACCCGGAAAACATGAACTGTCTGGAATCCATAGGACCAAGTATAAGAACCCTATGTTCTAGAACAGAGTACAAGTGGTTTGAGAAATGCCAGTGTAGGTTGGGATCCACTTGTAGGAAATTACACCCAATGGTCTTCGGTTTAATACAGGCCTCATTTAGAGACTTACATATACATTATAGGAAGAGAGCTGACTGTATTTTCCCAGAAAGAAGCCTTTGTCCAAGTTTGTTTTTCCGTACCAGTTCCACGTTACAATGCTAGCCAAGACTGAAGACAGAATGTTTGTACATTATAATACACATCCATTGTTGTCTCTTGCAATATGTTTGTATTTCCAATAGAATTTTTTTTATTTAGTTTGCCATACCTCTGGTGTGATCGTTTGTGGGGCAGAGAAAAGAGCCCACATTATGGCTCCTGGGTCACAGAGGTTTGGGAAGCATTTCCCAGAAATTGTTTTGTTTAATAAGTTTTCCACATCTCACCCAATGTGTACAGACAATAAATTCTAGTCTCTTTATTCACTATGGGGTATATTCAATTGCTGTCTGGTCCTTTCCGATGGAAAGGACCCGACAGCTCTGTATTCAATGCCGGGCCAAACCTGACACTGTTTTTAAAGTCGGATTGACATTGTCGGAAACTGGGCTAAAACCTGTCGTGTTTGGCCCGCGTAAAAAAAAAAAAAAAAACACGGCTCGGCGGCTGAAGCCGCCAATTCGCGTGTGTTCCGACAAGTCAGTTTTCCCGACTTGTTGGAAAAACTGAGCCCGGATTGAATAGGTCGGAACCTGCTGTCTTTCCGACAAGACTGCAGTTTCCGACTCTAATTGAATACACCCCTATAACTATATGTGCTATGTTTAATGTATGATCTGCACGGTTACGAAGTGATGGGGGACTTCCTGCTATATAAATTTACTAAGAAAGCTGATTACAATATCAGAAAGCACAGCGGTGTAGCTATTGTTTCTGTTTACAGGCTGCTATGATAATCCCTGAGATGACGGTAATAAGCATCATAATTTCAGAGTAACATTCAGACACAACAGAATTGCTTTACTCTGGTATTCTGTTTGTGAAAAATGACAAAAAGGGAAAAGTCTATAAACACATTGTTGCTAATAGGACACATTCATTGATACATTAATGAGTGTGATGTAGGACAGATTTCACACAAACGTGGCAGCAGGCAGTGATTATCAGGGGTTCTCTTTAGTCCCTTTTTAATGTGATTTATGTCCTAAATAACAGACAAGATAAAACGGGCATATGCAAGTCATCTTATTTTTACCTTGTATACAGCAAAAGCACTCACAAAGGGGGCGATTCAATTGATGGTACCGGCAGATGCAAGTAACTGGTCGCACAATACTTTTCGGGCTGGTCATTATCAAATAGACCAGGGGCCTAATTAAGACCTGATCGCTGCTGTGCGTTTTCGCACAGCAGCCGAACAGGTCTGAACTGCGCCGGTACATGCCAGACAGCCGACGGCTGTCTCAGCCCTGCGATTGCCTCTGCCTGATTCACAGGCAAAGGCTGTTGCTGGGCGGGAGGGGACAGGCCGGCTGCATTTGTCCGCCACCATTGGGGGCTTGGACTGCGGTCCTTGGGGCGGGCTGCGGTGGCTGCGTTAAATGTAAAAACAAAGGGTAGAGGACTGCGCTGTCGTGCTATCCTGATCTATTCAAGCTGCTAGGGAGCAAACAATGAGGATTTCCACTATCCCCACAAAGATACTGATAAACGAAAAAAGAGACGTCTCCCAGCGCTAAAAATAATCAGGTTTGGAGTTGATTATAATTAGTGATATCTATAAATATACTTAAGAATCACTCAAAAAGCACTAAAAATGGCAATATAATTTATAAATGAATTTTTTATTGACCTGGTACAAAATAAAATGGGACCCTAATCATAAGGTCTTCTCTATTCTTAAAATTAAAAGTGATCCTAATACCGGTATACAAGAAAAGTTACAAACAACATAGGAACATAAAAAACATAAAACACACAGTGATGCGCTAGATGGCGGTTTATTCACTGTACAAATTCCTCAGATATGTATAGGTACATAAGGCTGATTTATATACCACAGTCAGTGTTCATATTAGGAGTGCATCCAATAGATGGGACATCAGGGACACGCTAAATAGCGATGAATGTTTGTATTCCTTTAAGTGAAGTGCTGTCACAGTCACTACTCGTATGTGGAATCGATCCAACAGAGATTCTGGTAATTACCAGCCAACCTACATAAAGTCTATAATTGACAAAGACTATGAAGGCGGGGGTCTTCACTTCTGAGTGTGTTCAGGATATATAGCTGCACTTACTTCAAAGTATCCGGAAGTCGATAGAACGGGTGTCTGCCGGCAGACGAGATGGCTCCACGATCAACTAGTTTCGCCTGACTAGCAGGCTTCCTCAGGATGGTCGAGCCGTATCCATACCCGTTCTTTTATCCCTGTCTTGCGTCACCGTTGTCATGGTGACTATCCTTCTCAGAGTGAACGAGCCTCCGTTCACGTGATGTTCCTGATGACGCGTGTTGTTATGGGGACCAGACGTGATGCCGCGTATTGCTCCCTGCATGTCTCCCGCTTGTTGTGGCTTGTAGCCATGGAGACCGGACGTAATGACACCTGTAACTTAGTCCAGTACTTTCCCATGAAGGCCGGGCACATCCCTCCAGCAGCGTCTCTTGTTACCATGGAGATCTTCTCCTAGCGATGTTCATTTCTTACCCCTCTCATTGTGTGTGGTTGAATAATGGAAAATTCATTATATATACCATATTTATACGTGTCCATAAGTGTTCCTCACGGTAGGTAGATAATGGATCCCATAATTATATAATCCAGGACAGTGTACAACATACAAAAAAGACATGAAACGAAAAGGACATAAAAAGACATAGAAAGACAGTGACTATGGTTTTTAATCTAAGCAATTAATCTCATGTTAAGTGTATATATATATATATATATATACACATACAGGTGTATTCCTTTATAACCCCCTGGTTTCTCATGATATTTACTCCATATAGTTGGGTTTTATTCTTTAAGGAAGGGAAAAAGGTCCCATTCTATATTGAGACCTTTGGGTATCCGTGTTTCTAATTCAAAAATCATTTTGGCCTCTTCTCTCAATAGTGCATTGTCCCAGTTTCCTCCTCCTCCATGATTTCTGCACTAATTTGATTCCAATAAATTCTAGACCCATGGGATCACTGTTATGCATCTTTGTAAAATGTTCAGGAATACTGTGGTTGTCTTTATTAGTCCTGATATTATTAAGATGCTCATTGATCCTTAAATGTAGACTACGGTATGTCTTTCCTACATATTGTAGCCCACATGGGCACGTCACCAGGTAGATAACACCTTTCGCGGTGGCTGCGTGACGTCATGCAGGCGCTGCGACCTTCACAGTGACGAGTAGCTCTCTGCCAGCGCACAGGAGCTGCGCTGGCGGGAAGCTACACCAAGTACAAAACCATAGTCGCTGTGCGATGCTTTTGTACTTGTAATTTAGCACATAACATAGTAACCTAGTATTTGAGGTTGAATAGAGGCAAATTGCCCATCGTGTTCAACCTGTGATCGGGTCTGAATTAGGCCCCAGGTGTAGCTATAGGTAAAGCAGCTAAACCCATCTAAACTATTGGGTGCGACATGGTAAATATGCAAAAAAGACTTTTTGCACATCTCTGCTCACCCCTCAGGAGGAGGCGAGCAGGAATAAATGAGTGCCTGCACTGTTCACGCCCCGAACAGAGCAATAATTGAATTAGGCCATGTGGCACAGGGCGTCCAAACAACAATTGAATTCCCCCCAAAGTCCTAAGTATTGTTACCATCCATTTCTTAAAATTTGATTAAAAAAATTATTTTATCTAATATCTAAAAATACTGAATCATATCCTTGGTACAGTTAATGCATACCAACTTAAAACTAATAGTGTTCACACATTTACATGCTCCAGTTACCAATTCTAAATTTGCTTCAGAAGCTCCTGCAATGTACTTTATACAAATCGTTATACAGTTTCACAAACAATACTTTTACATAAAAATGATTTACTAGTGGAGTCGGGAGGTGACTATCTACAGGAAAAATGGAAATTTATTATTGCATTATTGCATCACATTTATAATGTAAAAAGGGAATTATGCTGCAGAGACTTATTATTGAGAAATGCTGAATAAAAGTAATTCCTATTTAAATGTAAATAAAGCTGTATTCATATTTTGCTGTCGGTAGTCACTTTGTGTAAGGGTGTGTTTCCCGTAAGTGGCAATCCCTTAACTAGTCCCTCACTCCATCCTCATCAATATATACATTCATTGGTGGGGTGTTCCCACTAATACAGATTTCACATCGCTATACCGGGTCACACCCGGGACTTGTGCATAGGTTCTTCCCGAGTGCGACCCGGTTGAGACCCCTTTCAGACTGGCGGCACCAACACAGCAAATTGCCGAGTTTGAGACATCAGCGGAGACGTATGTGTGGAGGCATCACCTGGAGATCAGATCATCCCCAAGCGCCACCTGTCCCTGTAATGCCGCATCTACTGTGAACAGGTCCCGGGTCGCATCGACCTGGCAACCCGTTCACACTGCAGCTGACCCAGGAATAACCCTTCTTTTTTCCTGGTTGAAATACCAGGTCAAGTGACACGGGAATTGGGGATTTACCCCTTTCACGCCGCACATCAACCTGCTTCGACCCGGCAATATACAGGGTTATTTTTGCAGTGTGAAAGGGGTATTAGAAACAATTTTCTATAGTGTAGTTGTGACCTGATGGGTTTCATCATGAAAAGGTTTTGCTGTCGGACTAAACCCAACCCCTCTATTCAAGTGACAATATATATTTAAATTTTTTAAAATATGGGACTATGGCTATTTATTATTTTACTTTAATATATGTTGCTTCTCACACTTAAATCAGATCTCACTAAGAAGCTACTGTACATGCTTATTTCATAATGTATGCCATCTAATGGATAATATTGGTATTGCAGTTTTACAGTTCTTGTTGGCAAGTTTTGACTATGACTTTTCGTGTAACAATGATATTAATGTTATGTTGAATATGTATTCTGTTGGATGAGAGCAAAATGTAGATAAATTTAGTACCTTTTGATGTTCATATGAAGTATTCCCTCAGCCCAGCTAGGCTGCTTACACATGGGTTTACAATCTTCTTTTTTAACACATTAAATGCAAGTAAAAACGCTTAAGGCCCATACACACTAGGCGATTTTGAGCTCAAAGTAGCTCATAACGCCAAAAGTGAGCTACTTGGAGATCAAAATCGCCTACTGTTTATGGCCGGGCGATGAGCACTGTTGCGCGCTTCCACATCATTGCCAGCCGCCACCGTCTGTCGTCCTGTTTTACCGGCCGAGTGAACCACTTCCCACAGTCTCCTACTGTGGAAAGTGGTTCACCCCTGTGAAAATCGCTCCGTGTGTAATGCACTGTGCAATTTTCCGGCCAGCGATTTTCACATCTCCCTGCATACACACTAGGAAAAAATGCCCAGTGTGTATGCACCTTTAGAAACCACATTGTGTTGGTGTGTGTATAGATGCATGCTGAAGGGGGTTTATTCTTTTTGTTTTTTAAACATCTGAATTGTATTTGATTTTTTTGTTAAGCCAAATGCATATAAAAACCACCTATGCAAACACTCTTAACTGCATTTCACTGCATTTACTATGCGGACCTCTTAGATGAATGTGTATTTTCAACTGTATTGACGACCAGCAGATGCAAATGGAGCCAAAAGCATACAAAAAAATGCAAATGGAGCCAAAAGCATACAAAAAAATGTAGGTTACACACGTAAACTCCCCACACATGTATGGTCTTCATTGCTACAGTGATCTTCACATTCAATTTTCATACACTTAAACGCAGAATTGTAATGTCAGTGTGCACATAGCCTTATTATACGTTTTATGCTTTCATTTATAATTGTGTCATTTGTGATAATCCATTTTAAAGAAAACATGACAAAGATGTTCCTCCCCCCTTCATTATAAAATTGGAATGTCAAACAGATCTTAGGGGTCCTACAGACTCTGCGATCAGCCGCCGAGCTGCCCGACAGCCGATACGGCAGACCGGCGACCCGGCGGCAGGGGAGAGGTGACGTGGGGAGTGACGTTTCTTCACTCCACCCGGCTCCATAGCAGTACATGCAAATATGGACAAGATCGTCCATATTGGCCTGCATGCGCAAGCGACAGGGCACAAACGATGAACGAGCGTGGGGCCGCACATCGTTCATTATTGGTGCCTTTACACTGAACGATATGAATGAGTTCTCGTTCATTAATGAACGAGTACGTTCATATCGTTTAGTTCTATCGGCCAGTGTGTAGGGCCTATTAGATTTCTGTGAAATCCTACATAGAAAGTAAAATATATGCAGTCACCTTTTCAGCTTTTAATTTTTTTTTATTTTTTTGGTTAGGGTTGTATATTGTTTTATATACTGTTCCATATAGGGTAGGTTAATGTGAATATCCCAACATGCCCTGCCATGTTTCACAGCAGCTGGAGAGCTACATAGGGTGGTCTTTAATGTGTTAGGGTATTTTTGTTTTGTATAATATGGCATCAAATTTGCTTTAATTTAGTCTTCAAATAGACTGGAATGAGTAACATTTTCATAAAACGTGTATCTTTGCATTGTAACCATATTCATATCTTCTATTCTTTATAAATAAATGGCAGATATCATTTTGTCTGAGAACGTGATTTACTGTGTTATGGTTTATTTAGCACCATTTTCGTACATGTTCCGATGATTCGCTAAATTGCAGCTGCAGAGCTGGTGTTCATCACATCAGCAAATAAAACAGGGCTGGGTTAATAATGGGAATGAAGGAACTGCAGCCCTTCTCTGAAATATTCTCAGCTTTCTAATGAAGCAGAAAACAGAATAAACAGGAGCCCCTTGCTTCCATACCATTTGATCTTCTGTGCCCACTGTTGGGATGGACATTGGATGCCCATCATAAATGGTTTAAGGGCTTCCAATATTGTATCTACTGATGCGATGATAACTAACCATTGCATGAAAACCATTAAAAGTAACATTGTGAGGGGCGTGGCCTGGCAGCCATTACGAGTGGCAGCACGGAGAAGGAGCTCTCCCCTGCAAATCTATTTACCTGCTCCCTGCAGCTTCCCTGGTGGCCCTGTTCCTGCTCCACAGCCCCTGGGGTGCATCTAGACGGCCCGACAGCTGTTTGTAGTCCCGGGACGTGTCGCCTGTTTCCCCACCCCCCACCGGGCTGTGGCGTTGTGCGCGGGCTGGAGCTGGGGCCTCGTTTTTCTTGGAAGTCCCCTCCGTCTACCTGCCGCTGTGTGAGCACCCGACGGCTGTTCTTCTCCCCGTCGCGAGTGCTGTGCGGCGCCGTGGACCTCCCAGCCAGCCCTCCTGCATTCTCGCTGGCTCCGGATCCTCGTCTGCCGCCGCGGACGTCCCGCCGGAAGCTGCCTCTTGTCTCTCTCCTCATCTGGTGCAGTGCGGCTGGCGGCGCAGGGACTAGTGGGCGGTCTGCGGGTGGCTCTACCTCTGCCTGTCTGCCTCCATATTGGAGTGGCGTTGGCTCCCCCTGAATTGGGATGGATCCCTGCTGCCACACAGTTGCTAATGCCCACTATTACGTACTGAGTGGCACCACTGCACTAGCGCCTATGCACCCTGCTTGGGCACCTTATTATACATGGCCCCCTCTTCAGTATAGCACCTGAGGGCTCACCTGGCTGTAAGGGGCGTCTACACTCCTAGACGGCTGAAACCTACGGATCTACGCTGGTTATTCCTCTGCTGTTAGGTGGATGCCTGCTTTTCTGGACTCCCGGTGTAGGTTGGTCCTACACGCATTGCACTATCATGCAACTCTCGTTGTTTGGCCTGCTCTCTGCCTCTATGCTGCCCATGTGACGTCTCTCCCATGCACCCATGGAACCGCTAACGCTCCTCCTTGTCTGAAATAGAACCACAAACCTTTACCTTTTTGACATTTTTATTGCTGTTTATTATTACACTCCTCGGATGAGCACCATGCCTCCTAAAAGATCCAAAATATCCGCCCTTGCACCTCCTATTAAATTTTATCGTACCCCTGATCCTGTGCCAAAGGGGAAGTCCAGTGCAATCTCCACATCCACCGCTACACACTCTCCGCTTCTGGACCGGACCTTACCTCAGATGCGCCTCTTACAGTCCGTATGCTTCACCAGATGCTTCAAGATAAAGTACAGGAGTTGGTCTCTTCCCAGAACAAGCTTCTTTCGTCTCACAACTCTGCCTTGGCGGAACTGTAGGCTGTTAAAGACAAGCTAGCCGATCTCGAGGACAGATCCCATAGAAACAACGTTAAAATCAGGGGGGTTCCGGAAACAGTATCGAGCAACGACCTCCAAGATTTTGTCCTCTCCCTCTTTAAATAATTACTACCCTCCGCCGACGCCCGAGATCTGCTGATTGACAGGATACATCGCTTGCCGAAGCCTCGTTCCGCTCCCAGTAGCTCTCCTCGAGATGTCCTCCTGCGTCTCCATTTTTTTTCACATCAAAGAGGACATTCTCAAGGCCACCCGTATGGCAGAGGACTTGGATGTCTTGGATAACCTACAAAAATTTCCGGATCTGTCGCTCCACACTATAAATAAACGCAGATCCTTCCAACCTGTCACAAAGGCCCTTCGCGACCAGTAGATACAGTATAGATGGGGGTTCCCGGTTAAACTGCTGGTTCAGAGGGATGGCTCCACCTTCGTCATCTCATCGTTGGAAGCTGGCGTCAAAATCTTGACTGACTGGAACATCCCTGTCTCTGTCCCTCTGTCTTCTCAAGGCCCCCCGGTGCAATCGGACTGGTCCAAAGTGGGCTGACATTCTGCCGACTTGATATCTCTACCGTTTCAATTTCTTGCTGATTGGATTCAAGACACCTGATGCCGGGACAATTTTTGTTCTTTGGTCCTGATGTCTCTTTATGTTGCTATGGATTGTCCCTGACATGGGTTTTCTTTTTGAAGGGACTTTTGTTGCTGTATTTTCTGGACTGGCGCTGGGTCCTGATGTTGCACTCGCAAGTATTTATTTCTAGTATCTGTATATGATATCTGACGTATTCTCTATGCTCCCATGCTTAGTTTATATGCATATCTTTTCTGGTTCTTACATGTGTTATGTATAAGGTTCCATGGGTGGGGCTCGCAATGGCCTCCCCCCACAAGTTAACTATGTTGCCGCCTTTTTTTTTTTTTTTTTTTGCGGCACCTACTGTGGCCCGATATACTGGGCCTTTTGGGTTCTTTTTGTGTTTTTCTTATTTTTCTCTCCCTTTTTTTTTTTTTTTTGTGCCTTTCACCTTTTTCATATTCTCCAGACAGGTACCTCCATGGCATCCATACGTGCTTTTGCTTTTCAGTTCATTGATGGTTAAGGTTATTTCGCTCAATGTCAAAGGCCTCAACTCCCCTCATAAGCGTAGACTGGTTCTTTCTACATTTCATAATTATAGAGCTGACATTGTGGCCCTACAAGAGAGACATTTTTCTTCTTCATCCCCCCCCCCCCATTTTTCGAGACCATAGGTACCCCACCTGTTACACTGCTAATAGCCCTGCTAAACGCAACGGCGTGGCTATACTGTTCCATAGACACACTCCTTTTACCCTACAGTGACAGATCCAGGATAAGAACGGCCATTATCTTATCCTTCTTGGTACTATCGACAACACCTTAGTGACCCTTGTATCTCTATATGCCCCTAAATCCCGTCAAATCCCGTTCCTGTGGGAACTCCTTGAGGAATTATATAAGATTAGACAGGGGGCACTTATACTGTTAGGAGTCTTTAATCTAGTCCTAGATCCGAAGGTGGATAGGTCATCCTCGCAAGGTCCTAGCCCCTCTCCCCGAGATGTGTGCCCGTCCCTTGCTTTTAAGAAGCTACTTACTGAGTTCGACTTGTATGATGCCTGGCGCGTCTTTTCCCCTACAGAGAGAGATTATACTTTTTTTTTTTTCCTGCTGTTCATAACAGTTACTCTAGGATCGACCTTATTCTTCTAGACAAGAGGACTCTCCAACATACCCGAAAACTTAAAATCCTCCCCATCACTTGGTCGGATCACGCCCCTGTATTGTGGTTCTGGGACGTAGGTTCGCATCTCCTCCCCCCCCGGTGACTCCCAGAATATCTATTGACGAATCCTGAGACTCTGAAGGCCCTTACTGACTCTCTGTCAATGTATATGCAGACCAATACCCCTGAGGATACTTCTATCTTCACGTATTGGTGTGCTCTGAAAGCCGTGCTCCATGGCATGTCCATCCAAAAAAGGGGCTCAGCTCAAGGCTCGCTCTAAGAAAACTCAAGCCGACTTGGAGTTGTCTCTACGGTCTTTGGAGTCTCAGAATCAAACACGCCCTACTCGGCTTTACGTAAACAACTTCAGGAGGTGCGAGCCCAACTCCAAAAGCTTTTCATGCTTCGTATGCAATCGGCCCTAGCTCGCTTTCGCAGCAAATTTTATACGGCTGGAAACAAGGCCACCCGTTTGTTAGTGCGCAAACTTCGTAGCCGCCAGGCCCTTAATTATATCAAATGCCTCATTGCCCCTTCAGGCAAGCCATGCCTTAATCCCCTTGATATTGCTAATTTATTCTCTACGTTTGATGCCAAATTATATAACATGCGTGAAGATTCTACTATACCTCAGCCCTCTGTGGCTTCTATCTCCACCTTTTTAGATGGCTTTCCTCTCCCCTCATTAGATGACGACACCCTGACATTCCTGAATGCCCCTTGGTCTCTGGAAGAGATACAACTTGTAATTCGGCAATTGCCAAAAGACAAATATTTAGTAATGGTTTTCTTTTCCTCCCCATTTTCATATTTCCAATGGTACCAGACAGGGGTGCCCCCGTTCCCCGCTGATATTCGTGCTAGCTATTCGACTATCTCCGAAATTCCCTGGTCTTACTGTATGTGGCACTTCTCATAAGCTCTGCCTTTTCGCAGGTGATGTTTTATTGTTCGTTTCTGATCCCGGGGACCTCGTTGCCCGTCCTACATGATATTTTGGAGTGCTGTAGCGCTGCTTCATATAATAAATTGAACACTATGAAATCGGATGCCCTTCCTATTAATATCCCAACCTCTGTTTTACAATCTTTGAAGGCGCGCTTTCCATATACGTGGAAAGACTCCTCCCTAACGTATCTGGGAATCTCCATTCCCTCTCATTTCCAGAATGTACACTCTCTCAATTATGTGCCTCTGCTGCCTCACCTAACCTCACTGACTTCTGCTTGGATGGGCTACGAGGTCTCCTGGCTGGGCCGCCTGGCAGCAGTTAAAATTATGTTGTTGCCAAAACGTATGTATTTATTTCGAGCCATCCCCTACGCTATTGCCCTTAAACTGTTAACACAGATGCGAAGGCTGATGTTGTCGTATGTTTCGAAATGTAAACCTCCTCGATTGGCCTATACATGTATGATTCGCTCTAAGTCGCAGGGAGGCCTCACACTCCCTGATTTACTCGGGTATCATTAGGGGTCTATGCTCTTCCAACTGTCCGACCTGTCTCTCCCCTCCCACTCTAAACCATGGGTGGATCTAGAACGTGCCCTATTCCGGGACTTCCCCCTCACCGATGAGCTGTGGCTACCCCGACAACTCCGCCCCCACTATCCATTGTCACCCTCTTCCATATCCGACGCCCTGATGATTTGGGACTCTAGACTTTCACCTTCCTTTTAACATTACGGTACCCACTAGAAACCTTTCTCTGTCTGCATTTGATAAAGTATTGCCTTATCTCCACTTCTCCTACTGGAGACGTTTAGGTATGGAATCTCTCACTGATATCTTCTCCCCAGCCTCCCTTCTGTCGTTTTCAGATCAACAAGCTAAATATAACCTCGACCCTTCAGCCTGGCTCTGTTATCACCAACTTAAACATTGGATAGACGGTATGACCATTAGTCCTAACGTCTTCCAACTCCCCACCGACAGTGTCCTGAATAGACTGACTAAACTTTCATCACGTGGAGCGATTTCTGACTGCTATAATTTGCTGTCACCTTCATTTGCCACGACTAAATCTGCCGCTCAAATTAAGTGGGAAACTGATCTCCATCGTACTTTCACTCTTAAGCAGTGGGAATCTATTCATCTTTCTCTCTTTCTTAATGTACTAATCACACCGAAATGCACATTAAATTATTACACAGACTGTATTTCTCTATCGTCCTAAGTGGATGCTGGGGTTCCTGAAAGGACCATGGGGAATAGCGGCTCCGCAGGAGACAGGGCACAAAAAAGTAAAGCTTTTACCAGATCAGGTGGTGTGCACTGGCTCCTCCCCCTATGACCCTCCTCCAGACTCCAGTTAGATTTTGTGCCCGAACGAGAAGGGTGCAATCTAGGTGGCTCTCCTAAAGAGCTGCTTAGAGAAAGTTTAGCTTAGGTTTTTTACTTTACAGTGAGTCCTGCTGGCAACAGGATCACTGCAACGAGGGACTTAGGGGAGAAGTAGTGAACTCACCTGCGTGCAGAGTGGATTTGCTGCTTGGCTACTGGACACTAGCTCCAGAGGGACGATCACAGGTACAGCCTGGATGGTCACCGGAGCCGCGCCGCCGGCCCCCTTGCAGACGCTGAAGAGAGAAGAGGTCCAAAATCGGCGGCTGAAGACTCCTGAGTCTTCATAAAGGTAGCGCACAGCACTGCAGCTGTGCGCCATTTTCCTCTCAGCACACTTCACACAACAGTCACTGAGGGTGCAGAGCGCTGGGGGGGGCGCTCTGAGAGGCAAATAAAAACCTTGTTAGAGGCAAAAAATACCTCACATATAGCCCACAGAGGCTATATGGAGATATTTAACCCCTGCCTAACTTCAAAAATAGCGGGAGACGAGCCCGCCGAAAAAGGGGCGGGGCCTATCTCCTCAGCACACAGCGCCATTTTCTCTCACAGAAAAGCTGGAGAGAAGGCTCCCAGGCTCTCCCCTGCACTGCACTACAGAAACAGGGTTAAAACAGAGAGGGGGGGCACTGATTTTGGCGATATTGTATATATATAAAAGATGCTATAAGGGAGAAACACTTATATAAGGTTGTCCCTATATAATTATAGCGTTTTTGGTGTGTGCTGGCAGACTCTCCCTCTGTCTCCCCAAAGGGCTAGTGGGTCCTGTCCTCTGTCAGAGCATTCCCGGTGTGTGTGCTGTGTGTCGGTACGTGTGTGTCGACATGTATGAGGACGATGTTGGTGAGGAGGCGGAGAAATTGCCTGTAATGGTGATGTCACTCTCTAGGGAGTCGACACCGGAATGGATGGCTTATTTAGAGAATTACGTGAGAATGTCAACACGCTGCAAGGTCGGTTGACGACATGAGATGGCCGACAATCTATTAGGACCGGTCCAGGCGTCTCAGAAACACCGTCAGGGGTTTTAAAAACGCCCATTTACCTCAGTCGGTCGACACAGACACAGACACGGACACTGAATACAGTGTCGACGGTGAATAAACAAACGTATTTCTCATTAGGGCCACACGTTAAGGGCAATGAAGGAGGTGTTACGTGTTTCTGATACTACAAGTACCACAAGAAAGGGTATTATGTGGGAGTGAAAAAACTACCTGTAGTTTTTCCTGAATCAGATAAAATAAAATGAAGTGTGTGATGATGCGTAGGGTTACCCCGATAGCAAATATTGGCGTTATACCCTTTCCCGCCAGAAATTAGAGTACGTTGGGAAACACCCCTTAGGGTGATAAGGCGCTCACACGCTTATCAAGTGGCGTTACCGTCTCCAGATACGGCCGCCCTCAAGGAGCCAGCTGATAGGAAGCTGGAAAAATATCCTAACAAGTATATACACACATACGGTGGTTATACTGCGACCAGCGATCGCCATCAGCCTGGAGATGCAGTGCTGGGTTGGCTTGGTCGGATTCCCTGACTGAAAATATTTTATTCATGTAGAGCATTTAATAGGATGCATTCTATATATATGTATGTGAGATGCACAGAGGGATATTTGCTCTCTGGCATCAAGATAAGTGCGTTGTCCATATCTCCCAGAAGATGTCAGGGACACGACAGTGGTCAGGTGATACAGATCCCATACGGCAGATGGAAGTATTGCTGTATAAAGGGAAGGAGTTATTTGGGGGTCGGTCCATCGGACCTGGGGACCACAGCAACAGCTGGGAAATCCAACCTTTTTTACCCCAAGTTACATCTCAGCTAAAAAAGACACCGTCTTTTCAGCCTCAATCTTTCCTTTCCCATGAGGGCATGCAGGCAAAAGGCCAGTCATATCTGCCCAGACATAGAGGTAAGGGAAGTAGACTGCAGCAGGCAGCCCTTTCCCAGGAAAAGAAGCCCTCCACCGCGTCTGCCAAGTCCTCAGCATGACGCTGGGGCCGTGCAAGCGGACTCAAGGTGGGGGGGTAGTCTCAAGAGTCTCAGGGCGCAGTGGGATCACTCGCAAGTTGACCCCTAGATCGTACGAGTATTATCCCAGGGGTAAAGATTGGAGAGTCGAGACATCTTCTCCTCGCAGGTTCCTGAAGTCTGCTTTACCAACGGCTCCCTCCGACAGGGAGGCAGCATTGGAAACAATTCACAAGCTGTATATCCAGCAGGTGATAATCAAAGTACCCCTCCTACGACAAGGAAAAGGGTATTATTTTTCCACACTATATTGTGGTACTGAAGCCAGACGGCTTGGTGACACATAGTCTAAATCTAAAATGTTTTGAACACTTACATAAAAGGTTCAAATCGAGATAAAGTCACTCAGAGCAGTGATAGCGAACCGGAAAAAAGGGGACTATATGGTGTCCCTGGACATCAAGGATTACCTCCATGTCCAAATTTTGTCCTTCTCATCAAGGGTACCTCTGGTTCGTGGTACAGAACTGTCAATATCAGTTTCAGACGATGCCGTTTGAATTATCCACGGCACCCCGGGCCTTTTTACCAAGGTAATGGCCGAAATAGATGTTTCTTCAAAGAAAAAAGGCATCTAAATTATCCCTTACTTGCACGACCTAAAAAGGGCAAGTTCCAGAGAACAGTTGGAGGTCGGAAGAGCACTATCTAAAGTAGTTCTTCGACGGCACGACTGGATTCTAAATATTCCAAGAATCGCAGCTGTTTTCCGACGATACGTCTGCTGTTCCTAGGGATGACTCTGGACACGGTTCAGAAAAAGGTTTTTCTTCCCGAGGAAAAAGCCAAGGAGTTATCCGACCTGTCAGGAACCTCCTAAAACCAGGAAAGGTGTCTGTACATCAATGCACAAGAGTCCTGGGAAAAATGGTGGCTTTTTACGAAGCAATTCCATTCGGCAGATTCCATGCAAGAATTTTCCAAAGGGATCTGTTGGACAAATGGTCAGGGTCGCATCCTCAGATGCACCTGCGAATAACCCTGTCGCCAAGGACAAGGGTATATCTTCTGTGGTGGTTGCAAAAGGCTCATCTATTGGAGGGCCACAGATTCGGCATACAGGATTTGATCCTGGTGACCACGGACGCCAGCCTGAGAGGTTGGGGAGCAGTCACACAAGGAAGAAACTTCCAGGGGGTATGGACGAACCTGGAAAAGTCTCTTCACATAAACATTCTGGTACTAAGAGCAATCTAAAATGCTCTAAGCCAGGCGGAACCACTCCTGCAAGGAAAACCGGTGTTGATTCAGTCGGACAACATCACGGCGGTCGCCCATGTAAACAGACAGGGCGGCACAAGAAGCAGGAGTGCAATGGCAGAAGCTGCCAAGATTCTTCGCTGGGCGGAGAATCACGTAATAGCACTGTCAGCAGTGTTCTTCCCGGGCGTGGACAACTGGGAAGCAGACTTCCTCAGCAGACACGATATTCACCCGGGAGAGGGGGGTCTTCATCCAGAAGTCTTCCACATGCTAATAAACTGTTGGGAAAGACCAATGGTAGACATGATGGCGTCTCGCCTCAACAAGAAACTGGACAAGTATTGCGCCAGGTCAAGAGATCCACAGGCAATAGCTGTGGACGCACTGGTAACACCTTGGGTGTACAAATCAGTATATGTGTTTCCTCCTCTGCCTCTCATACCAAAGGTATTGAAGATTATACGGTGAGGAGGAGTAAGAACAATACTAGTGGCTCCGGATTGGCCAAGAAGGACTTGGTACCCGGAACTTCAAGAGTTGGTCACGGACGACCCGTGCCCTCTACTTCGGAGAAGGGACCTGCTACAACAGGGTCCCTGTCTCTTTCAAGACTTACCGCGGCTGCGTTTGACGGCATGGCGGTTGAACGCCAGATCCTAAAAGGGAAAGGCATTCCAGAAGAAGTCATTCCTACCTTGATTAAGGCAAGGAAGGAAGTCACCGCGAAACATTATCACCGCATTTGGCGAAAATATGTCGCGTGGTGCGAGGATCGGAGTGTTCCGACGGAGGAATTTCAACTGGGTCGTTTCCTACATTTCCTACAATCAGGATTGTCTATGGGTCTCAAATTGAGATCTATTAAGGTTCAAATTTCGGCCCTGTCAATATTCTTCCAAAAAGAATTGGCCTCAGTTCCTGAGGTACAGACTTTTGTTAAAGGAGTACTGCATATACAGCCTCCTGTGGTGCCTCCGGTGGCACCGTGGGATCTAAAAGTAGTTTTAGATTTCCTCAAATCCCATTGGTTTGAACCATTGAAAAAGGTGGATTTTAAATATCTCACATGGAAAGTGACTATGTTACTGGCCCTGGCTTCCGCCAGGAGAGTATCTAAATTGGCGGCTTTATCTTATAAAAGCCCTTATCTAATCTTCCATTCGGATAGGGCAGAACTGAGGACTCGTCCGCATTTTCTCCCTAAGGTGGTATCAGCGTTTCACCTGAACCAACCTATTGTGGTGCCTGCGGCCACTGGCGACTTGGAGGACTCCAAGTTGTTGGACGTTGTCAGAGCCTTAAAAATATACATTTCAAGGACGGCTGAAGTCAGAAAATCTGACTCGCTGTTGATACTATATGCACCCAACAAGTTGGGTGCCCCTGCTTCTAAGCAGAAAATTGCTCGTTGGATTTGTAACACAATTCAACTTGCTCATTCTGTGGCAGGCCTGCCACAGCCTAAATCTGTTAAGGCCCATTCCACAAGGAAGGTGGGCTCATCTTGGGCGGCTGCCCGAGGGGTCTCGGCATTACAATTCTGCCGAGCAGCTACGTGGTCGGGGGAAAACACGTTTGTAAAATTCTACAAATTTGATACCCTGGCAAAAGAGGACTTGGAATTCTCTCATTCGGTGCTGCAGAGTCATCCGCACTCTCCCGCCCGTTTGGGAGCTTTGGTATAATCCCCATGGTCCTTTCAGGAACCCCAGCATCCACTTAGGACGATAGAGAAAATAAGAATTTACTTACCGATAATTCTATTTCTCGGAGTCCGTAGTGGATGCTGGGCGCCCATCCCAAGTGCGGATTATCTGCAATACTGTACATAGTTATTGTTAACAAATTCGGGTTATATTGTTAAGGAGCCATCTTTAAGAGGCTCTTTCTGTTATCATACTGTTAACTGGGTTTAGATCACAAGTTGTACGGTGTGATTGGTGTGGCTGGTATGAGTCTTACCCGGGATTCAAATTGCCTCCCTTATTGTGTACGCTCGTCCGGGCACAGTACCTAACTGGAGTCTGGAGGAGGGTCATAGGGGGAGGAGCCAGTGCACACCACCTGATCTGGTAAAAGCTTTACTTTTTTGTGCCCTGTCTCCTGCGGAGCCGCTATTCCCCATGGTCCTTTCAGGAACCCCAGCATCCACTACGGACTCCGAGAAATAGAATTATCGGTAAGTAAATTCTTATTTTCACCCCTTCTAAACTACACAAGATCTGGCCGACCACCTCTAAATTCTGTTGGCGCCTCTGCCACCATGAAGGTACACTATTACATGTTTTCTGGGACTGCCCTACCCTCCTTTTGGGATAAAGTAAACCACCTTATTCACTCAATCACTGACCTTAGCCTGACTCAAGACCCTTCATTAGCGTTGCTGCACTGGTAACCCAGACGCTGTCCCTAAGTCAACTCGCTATGTCCTTGGTCACGTTCTAATTGCAGCCAGAGCTACAATTGCTCAAAACTGGAAATCCCCCCCCCCCCTTGCATAAGTTATCTCTGAGACCCACTTCCATTTTGAGATGGAAACCAGGGATGCTGCATACTCTACATCCCCCTCCTCCCCTATTATGAAGTGGCTCCCATGGCATACATATATCTCCAAGAATAAGGTAGGTCTCTCCTTCATCCCCCGCCATACAGAGCCCTCCCTGTGACTCGGACAGCCCTCTATCCCCAGAGGGATCGAACACAGGCCCAGTCCTCGGTCGTCCGGTCTTCATTAAGGTAGCGCACAGCACTGCAGCTGTGCGCCATTGCTCCCTTAGCACACCACACACTCCGGTCACTGATGGGTGCAGGGCGCTGGGGGGCGCCCTGGGCAGCAATTAGATTACCTTACTTGGCGAAAAGCACATAATACAGTCTGATAAACTGTATATGTGCATTAACCCCCGCCATTAAAGTACATAATAGGACAGAAGCCTGCCGCTGAGGGGGCCGGGCCTTCTTCCTCAGCACACGGGCGCCATTTTCTCTTCACAGCTCAGCTGGAAGGCAGCTCCCCAGGCTCTCCCCTGCAGTATCCTGGTACACAAAGGGTAAAAAAGAGAGGGGGGGGGGGCACATAAATTTAGGCGAAAAACTGTATATATAAGCTGTTATAGGGGAAAAATCACTCAGTATAGTGTACATTCCTGTATTATATAGCGCTGTGGTGTGTGCTGGCATACTCTCTCTCTGTCTCTCCAAAGGGCCTGGTGGGGGAACTGTCTTCAAATAGAGCATCCCCTTTGTGTGTGGTGTGTCGGTACGTGTGTGTCGACATGTCTGAGGTAAAAGGCTCTAAGGAGGTGATAGAGCGGATAAGTGTGTGGGAGGGTGTCTCCGTCAACAACGCCGACACCTGTTTGGATATGTGTAAGTGCTGATAGGGTATGTTAACCTATTCAGGTCTGATTATGAACTCTCTTCAGTCATCAGTCAGAATGCTGTTCCCCTTAGCAACCGGTTGGAGATCAGTGAATGAATAGATGACACAGGATCATTGTGTAACCTAAGCAGTTCATAGTTGATCTGTCTTAGGGGCCATCATGGCTTTATTTTATAGCAAAAGAACAAAGGATTCATGTGTGCCAATACATTTAGCCAATCAAAATACACCATGTATGTCTTGAAAACTGAAACACGTCATTTGTCAAACAATATTATAAATTGCAATTAAAATATATTTATTGCTTTGCGATTATCAGCTTTCCCGGAACATCCTTTCTGGAGGTCAGGACAGGTCAAAATCCTCCCCGATGTTCAGAACTTTTGGCGATATGCTTGACTGGCCTTGGATACATCTGGCGTTATAACAATGAGTAATTCATGCTTTGAAATACAATGTTGCTTATAACATATCTGTGAAGCTTTTAAGGAAACACGAACCTAAAGAAGTGAGGAGCAGTAAATATCTTAGTTAATGTGAAAAAGCTTGAATCAATATATATTTGCCATTTAAAAGGAAGCTCCTACACCATCATTTCCCCTCTTTTTGATTCCACTTTTTCTCCCTATTCTACCTACACTATCTAGGCCTGAAACATTCTCTTTCAGTAAACCAGTCCCCTGGACTTATAGTCCAAACCTTGGGAATTTCCCCTAACAACAATCAAAGGATAAGCAACTTCATTCTTCTGGCTGGAGAGTCACTGTCAGCTTCTTTGAGTGGGATGCATGTAATCAAGTATCACGACCTTTCATCTTAATTTAAGGTAGACATGGTTAGCAGCACTTGATATGGACCATCATATCTTGGTTCAAAGGTCTTTCTCACATGTCTCTTTAAATAGACCCAATCTCCTGGATTTAGCTTATGCGTAGCTGATCCTTCTGGGTCTGGAATGGAAGAAAACACTCGGCAATGGAGGTTAGTCAATGTTTTACAGACCTCCTGTACATAACCTGTAAAAATCATCATGATTATGTTGTAATTGTTGTGGATAATAACAATCTGTTCTTAGAGCTGACCCAAACAATATTTATATGGAGTCAGTTTACTAGGTTTCATGGGTGTGGTCCTAATATTAAACAAGACAATAGGTAGGCATTCTGGACAAGTTCTTTTGGTTTCTGTCATTTCTGTAGTTTTAGCTTAAGGTCAAAGTTCAGATGTCCCCCCTCCCACTCGCCTGGGGCTGGTAAGGCACATGGAAGGCCTGCTGTACCCCCAAATCTTTCATTATATGCTGCATGACTTCTCCCGTGAAATGTGTACCTCTATCTGATTCTATAACCTCAGGTACCCCAAATCTACATACTACTTCTGCTATCAGTTTCTTTGCAGTGGTTTTTGCTGTGGCTTTGCTTACTGGCCAGGCTTCGGCCCAGTGACTAAACATGTCCGTTGCTACTAGTACATATTCATATGGACCGCTTCGTGGCCACTGTATATAGTCAATTTGTAGTCTTTCAAATGGGTAAGAGGTTTTGGGTATAGTTCCTAGAGGTGTCTTGGTTCTTTTTCCTGGATTGCTGATTCCACAGATCCAGCATCCTGCTACAAAGTTTGTTGCAGCTTTATTGAAGCCTGGAGCTATCCAATGCTCTTGTACTCTATTCACCGTGGCTTCCTTTGAATGGTGTACTTGTCCATGAGCTACTTGTAACATAGGTGGAAATAGAGCTGTTGGTAGACAGTACTTCAATTCTCTTGACTTCCAAAGTCCATGTTCATCTTCTTCTGCCCCCAATCGTCTCCTTTTCTCCTTGTGATGCTTGTTGTTGAATTTTGATCAGCTCCTGTTCACTAGGCATTTGCTTCACATCTTGAGCTACTAAGACTTGCTCAAGTTCTTTTGATTGTAAGGCAATTCTCTTGGCTTCTGCATCTGCAAATGCATTTCCTTTAGCTTCCATGGTTTGGCTCTTAGTATGTGCTTGTACCTTGATTATTCCAATTCTTTTAGGTAGTTCCAATGCTCTGAAGAGTTCCATAATCAAACTGGCATGTTTGATGGGTTTTCCGTTTGCACTTTTGAAGTCCCCTACTTTTCCATATAACAGCGTAATCTTGGGACACCCCCCCAAGCATAGCGTGAATCCGTATAGATGTTGGCTGTCATATTCTCAGCATGTATGCAGGCTTTGGTCATTGCTATGAGTTCTGCTTCTTGTGCTGACATACTTGGTAGCAATGCTCCAGAGTCTATGACTTCAGTTTCAGTTGTTACTGCATATCCTGTCCTTGGGGATCCATTATCATAATATCTTGATCCATCGACGAACAGGTTCATGTCTGGATTGTCCAATGGTGTATCTTGGACATTAGGGAGAGGTAAAGTCTCTAATTCCATGAAGGCTAGGCAATCACTTCATATTTGGTAAGTCTGGCTGCAGAAAGATGCTTGCTATTTTCTTGACTTAATATTTCTGTTACAGCGTGAGGTACTTGTATACACAGTGTAATCAGGCAATCCCAATGCTGGGGCTGTTATTATGGTTTGCTTTAGTTGTCTTACTGCTTCTTCAATGGTGTCCCTGTTTTCTGCTGACGCCTCCTTTTTTATTAATTCATATAGGGGTTGCATCAGTAATGAGGCTGAGGGTATCCATTCTCTGCAATAACCAATAAGGCCCAGGAAAGCTCTGATTTCTTTTAATGTTCTTGGGGTTTTTTCTTGAGTTATTGCTTTTGTTCTTTTATCAGTAAGATGCCTTGTTCCTTGAGATATGCAGTGTCCTAAGAAGACAACTTTTTTCTGTACTAGCTGAAGCTTGTCTTTTGACACTCTGCAATCTTCTTCTGCCAAAAAGATGAGTAGTGATACTGTTTCCTTTTTGCACTTCTCTTCTGTCTGTGCAGCAATAAGCAGATCATCGACATATTGAACTAACTGGGTGTCTGTAAAGTGTGGTCTCCATTTCTGCAGGATTAATGCCATTGCCTCTGAGAAATCTGATGGACTAGTGGCTCCCCCTTGGGGTAATTGTGTCCAACCATATTGTTTACCTTCGTGAGTGAATATTAGAAACTTCTGGCTTTCCCATTCATCAGTAGATAATCTGATTTTCCCTCCTTTTTGAATCTTGAGATTCAACACCTTTATTGATTAATGTTGGAAAAGGGTTGCTGCGTTGAGGGTAATACATCTTCTGATGGTTACTTGTCGCATTTTGGCAGTGCTACTTCATACATGGTCAGCCTTGCCACTGACAGGTGTTTGGTTCTTGCTTGTTGAAGCTTCTCTGTACCTGCATGTGGACCCTGGATGATAAGTTCATGATTCAGCACTATGCCTGTGCTCTTGTCCTCTTCTAGGACTTCTGATTCATCACTGTGTCTGTGCTCTTATACTCTTCTAGGGCTGTTGCTGCTATCACTGCTCTGATGCCGGTAGGTGCTCTTTGATTACCGCTGTCAAGCTTGCTTAAGTTTTAGGCCACTGGTCTTCACCTCAGTCCATGATTTTGCATAAGGACTTCTATGTATGGCCTCCTTCTTTAATAGTCAGGTAGTTCTAGGGCTTGAGATGAGGCAACTGCTGTTTCCAACTGTTCAATAGCCTAATTCATCTGTTGCTGTATGTAGGATGCGGACCCTCCTCCCTTTCAGTGTTGTCACACAATGCTTGCATGTAGACTGGTGCTAGAGGTATCCGTGTTCTGTAGTGTCCTACTAGGCCCAGGAATGATCATCTGACTTGCTTGACACTAGTTGGCATCTTAGCTTGCAGTCTGAATCTTTTCCTTTTCACTTTTGTTAGATGTCTGGTCCTAGGAAGATTAACTCTTGCTTGACTAGCTGCAATTTCTCCTTCTGAGGCTCTGCAGTCTTGGTCTTCCAGAAACTTCACTAAGGACACTGCCCCTTCTTGGTGCTTCTTTTGGTGGTGGTGGCAATCAACAGTTCATTCACATCCTGTATTTAGCTGTGTGTTTTGTGGATAAATCACTTGGTGATATAGCCCCTCCACAAAGCTATCCTGGTCCAGTAGTATTGCTTCCTTTCTTCTACAACTGGTACTGCGGGAATGAGCCAATACTGAACTTCTGTTTTAACTTGCTTCTAGATGGCTTTTTGTTCTTTCCTTTGATAAGTTGCTGGAAAGTTAAACTTCTGCTGGTGTGTACTGTATTCTCCTTGGATAAGCTTTAGTACATTGTGCTTCAGCAAAGTCACTGGACATGTACTCCAAGGTCAAGAATTGGGCTGGTATTGGTGACTGCATTTCTCTCATCTCCTGTCCCTTTAAGAATTTCTGATATCACCAGTTCTTGTGGTATCTCCCTCTGCTGTCTTCTGCGTGTGCCGGCTCCAGCATTCATTAGGCACAAACGTATTTCTCCAGTGGGCAAGGTGACTGTAATCATACCTTCTGCTGTTTCTTCTGGAGACATTATGTTCACTGGGGAGTACCTGAAGAAGCTTGTACTTCATATTGGCAGAAGAAGCATCATTCATTTGTTTTCTGGAACTTTTTCTGTCTTGATTCCTTATTATTTGCTTTAAACCCCGGAGCTTCTGTTGCTTTAAATCATGGCATTATCTCTGTAATCTTGCCAGGTAGTACTGACCACTTGTCAGATGTCTTTCTTTGTCCTTCTTAAAGCAGACTTCCTTTAGTCTCCAAACTTTCATGCAACCTTCATATTGTTTCTCAACTTTTCTTTTTTTCCAATCACCTCTCTTTATGATTCATTCATTATTCTTCATACTTTGTCCTTTCTTTACTTGCATATTCTTTCTCACTGCTGCTGGCATGTCATTTTCTTAGTCCAAGTCCACCCAGGCTGGTGTTTAACATAATGATGTTTATGCTGGGAGTTGTTGTTCCTCTTTGTCTTACTTTTCCTGTGAGAGATAGTCTTGTATAGCAGCTTGTATTTCAGGTTACATCTTTGCTTTCTTGCAGGGGTAGGGCTTAACCTCCCAATCCAGTCGTTGCAATGGCTTGATCTGTAAGTAAACGTAAAGGAATCTGGTTGTGCATAAAAAAAACAGCTCTTGAAACCCTTGGGTCTCCTGTGGGTAAAGTCACTTTTATCGAACTGCCAGTGGTGACTGAGTACACTGTTGCCGACACAGGAGTTGCACACTTTCATATTCTATCATCTTGTGTGTCCTAATAGTGACTTTATCATAGTAAGTTCTGATGGACTCAGGCTTTTCCTGTTTCAAGTCTGGGGCTGCTGGTGCCCTGAGTGTCTGTGCATGACACCATCTCTTAAGTCTTGTCATGTACATCTTTCCACTTTCAAACGTTGTTCTATTTTTCTCTGTCGGAACGTCCGTTAGGGCTGGGCAATCATCTACTGCATCTGCTTTTAACATGGTGCTTACTGTTTGGGCAGTTGCTGGTCCTAGTATAGCCTCACACAACTGGTGGTAGTCGACCCATGCCGGTGTCCATATGGTTTGAATTCTTTCCATATAGGCATAAACTGCTGTTGGGGTTTTTTTTTTTTCTAGGATCTGGGGACTCTGCAACTATATTTGCAAGGTCATTGCCATACCATGGTTTGTGGTGTTGGCTCTGTACGATGTATGGTTCGTTCGTCCTGGCTGCATTATCTGGGTTGCGTATTCTCTGTACTTGTGCTGGATACAGAGAAACAGGCAATGATGACCGTCTTTCAGTATTTCTAGTCGCATAGATATCTTGGCATGGTGGTTCATGGTGTGAAATCCAGTTTCCACAATTTGGGCAATGTTCATATCCTTCTGGAACGCAAAACTGACATACCGGACACAATCTTTCTGGAAGGCATGAAAAGCTGTAGAGGCTGTGTCTTGACCCCTTGCTTCTCCTCTTCACCTGATTTGCACCCTTTCGCCTATAGTTCCTGATTGTGGACAATTGTTTACTGGACTCAGCTTGATTCCAGGTGTCTACCACTCGTTTAAACATGAGGGAAGCATTAGGTGGCTAGTTTCTTTGGTTGGTCTTGTTGGGGTTTCTTGTGATAAAGTATCAGGACACTGGGGCATACTCTGTACACATAGCTCAGGTAAATCATTTGGATTTTCAACCACAGATCCTTCTAAGATAGGGCTGATTATTCGTCACTCTTTTCCTTGCTCGTCTCTTTTTAATTTCACTGTTAGTGAGCTTGTAGGTAATTTCATTCTGTTCATACTATGGGTACCTTGGTGTGCATGCATGTCTGGGTATAGGGGTGGGGTATAGTGTGCAGGTGCTGTTGCTGCAATTACAGGCAGTGAGTTTAACGCTGGTTGTGGTGCTATTGAGTACTCTGGTACAATGGGGAAATCATTTTCCTCATCTCTTCTTCTATTCTCTGCTCCTAATTCTTTTGCTACAGTGATCCAGATGGATGCTTGATCTCTACTATTATGCTTAATTATCCAAGGTCAAGTGTCCCCTCTGACGGGAAGCCTGCTCTTTTGAAATTCCTTTCAGAGATTTATTACCCTCCCTGTTATTAACAATATCCACGGGTTTGAACCCATCCTGATGTGGTATTTTAATAACTCCTTTTGAGGGACTTAAAATCTCCTTTTAAAGAATCTCTACCTAAAGAGCTTCTTCAATCCGTCTGTGGACAAATGACTGGGGTTGTCTCTAGGTCAAGTGTCCCCTCTGACGGGAAGCCTGCTCTTTTGAAAATTTTCCTAAAGAGCTTCTTCAATCCGTCTGTGGACAAATGACTGGGGTTGTAGTGTTGCCCCTTCCTCCCTGCTTTTGTGGAAGATCTGTTAGTACTGCTCCCCAAGTGAGACCTGCATAATAGATTATTTCTTCTGGATCACTGAGATGCGTCCCTAATATTATTGTTAAGTTACTCCAAGGGTCTACCCCCCTGCCTATATGGCTTGTAAAGCAACAGCTAACACCGGGGACTGCTTGGATTTGAGAAATACCTATCAGTGTGTGTAGGAGAATCTAGTTTCATTTATTCAGCAGACAACCCGACTCCCCCCCACCTTTTCAAAAGCATATTGACAGAGTACATATAACAGTGCAAGGATACAAAAACAAAGATGACAGTAAATCCTATATCTGTTATCTGCGTGCACGGCAGCTGTTTGAGGCTGCACGGGCACATGGGTCTTAGACCTGGGATTATGTGGTTCCTAGGCCAATAGGTTATGATGTTAAATCAATCATTCTTAATGTAATGTTCCAACAATTCTCTTTTTAAAATGACAACCTTTTGTACAATAAAATTCATCATCATTTTCCACATAACCAAATGAGACTTCAGTGCTTGTAATTGCCAGCAATCTTGGTGCTACGGACCCTTTGTATTTTCTTAACACAACAACACAGGTACAAGATTTGCATATACCTCTTTGGTTATTTATCAATTCAAACTGGTTATCAGCATTAGAACATATCTTGGCCATGCGCCACCTTTATAAAACGGCTCTATTTTCTTAATAAACATGCATTAATACTTGCACAATTTAAAAGTTTTCTGCATACTTGATTAATTCCCCCTGTGCACTTGTGACAATTTATCTGAAATTATTTACCCACAATTCAACAATATAACATAATTCAACAATATAACATAATTCAACAATATAACATACATGTATGGTACCTTAAAAAAAATTTCTTCTGACTGACGCTGGGCTCTTTAAAATATTCTCTGACCTTCCCGACTGGACTTCCCCTTGATTTACACAAGAAGCGCTGATTTCAAGTGAGCAGGTAGAAATCTACACAATAAATCTCACTTACCGTTTTTTTTTTTTTTTTTGTTATCAGCGGTTCCTGAAAGATCAGAGGATTTATTGCCAGTGGAGGAGATGCTGGAATATCCCGGACGAGATCCCAAAATGATAGGGTATGTAACCTATTCAGGTCTGATTATGAACTCTCTTCAGTCATCAGTCAGAATGCTGTTCCCCTTAGCAACCGGTTGGAGATCAGTGAATGAATAGATGACACAGGATCATTGTGTAACCTAAGCAGTTCATAGTTGATCTGTCTTAGGGGCCATCATGGCTTTATTTTATAGCAAAAGAACAAAGGATTCATGTGTGCCAATACATTTAGCCAATCAAAATACACCATGTATGTCTTGAAAACTGAAACACGTCATTTGTCAAACAATATTATAAATTGCAATTAAAATATATTTATTGCTTTGCGATTATCAGCTTTCCTGGAACATCCTTTCTGGAGGTCAGGACAGGTCAAAATCCTCCCCGATGTTCAGAACTTTTGGCGATATGCTTGACTGGCCTTGGATACATCTGGCGTTATAACAATGAGTAATTCATGCTTTGAAATACAATGTTGCTTATAACATATCTGTGAAGCTTTTAAGGAAACACGAACCTAAAGAAGTGAGGAGCAGTAAATATCTTAGTTAATGTGAAAAAGCTTGAATCAATATATATTTGCCATTTAAAAGGAAGCTCCTACACCATCAGTGCTGAGGTAAAATTATTGCACAAAAGGTTAGGGAACAGAAAGGAAATCTTCCCTGGTCTGTCCCTATGTCACAGGTTCGGTTAGACCCATATTGAATTAAAATCCCTGAACATATACCTGAAAAGGTTCAGGTTCAAGATGGAATCGCTAAGAGCGGTCATTGCAAGCCTGAAATGAATCGGGACATAAGGGATGCATACCTTCGTGTCCCCATTTATCCACCTCATCAGGCGTACCTCAGAATTGCGGTACGGGATTGTCATTATCAATTTCACCAAGGTAATGGCGGATATGATGGTGCTCCTGCGGAAGCAAGGTGTCACTATTATCACATACTTGGATGATCTCCTCATAAAAGCGAGATCAAGAGAGCAGTTGCTGGACAGCGTATCACCTTCTCTGGAAATGAAACGGCAACACGACTGGATTCTATATATTCCGAAGTCGCAGTTGGTTCCTACAGCTCATCTGCCTCGCCTAGGCATGATCCAAGACACAGACCAGAAGAGGGTTTATCTCCCGATAGAGAGAGCTCAGGAGCTCATGACACTGGTCAGGAATCTATTGAAAACCAAAACAGGTGTCAGTGCTTCACTGCACTCGAGTCCTGGGAAGGATGATGGCATCATACGAGGCCATCCCCTTCGGCTGGTTCCATGCAAGGACAATGGAACTTACTGGACAAGTGGTCCGGATCACATCTTCAGATGCATCGGTTAATCACCCTATCCCCCAGGGCCAGGGTGTCTCTACTGTGGTGGCTGCGGAGTGCTCACCTTCTCGAGGGCCGCAGATTCGGCATTCAGGACTGGGTCCTGGTGACCACGGATGCAAGCCTCCGAGGGTGGGGGGCAGTTACACAGGGAAGAAAATTCCAAGGTTTGTGGTCAAGCCAACAGACTTGCCTTCACATCAATATCCTGGAACTAAGGGCTATATACAACGCCCTAAGTCAAGCGGAGTTCCTGCTTCGCGACCAACCGGTTCTGATCCACATGGCCTCTGCCTCTCAGTCAGGACATGTTGCAACAGGGACCCTGTCTGATCCAAGACTTACCGCGGCTCCGTTGGACGGCATGGCGGTTGAACGCCGGATCCTAGCGGAAAAGGGCATTCCGGATGCAGTTATTCCTACGCTGATAAAGGCTAGGAAAGACGTGACAGCAAGACTTTTTCACTGTATATGGCGAAAATAGGTTGCTTGGTGTGTGGCCGGGAAGGCCCTACAGAGGAATTCCAGGGGGGTCGATTCCTGCACTTCCTAAAGTCAGGAGTGACTATGGGCCTAAAATTAGGATCCATAAAGGCCAAGATTTCGGCCCTATCCCTTTTTTCTCTCAAAAAGAACTGGCTTCACTGCCTGAAGTTCGGACGTTGTTACAGGGGTGCTGCATATTCAGCCCCTTTTGTGCCTCCAGTGGCACCTTGGGATCTTAACGTGTGTTGGATTCCTAAAATCCCACTGGTTTGAGCCACTTAAGACCGTGGAGCTAAAATATCTCACGTGGAAAGTGGTCATGCTTTTGGCCTTAGCTTGGACTAGGCGTGTGTCAGAAGTGGCGGCTTTGTCATGTAAAAGCCCATATCTGATCTTCCATATGGAAAGGGCAGAATGGAGGACTCATCCCCAATTTCTCCCTAAGGTGGTATCATTGTTTCATTTGAACCAACCTATTGTGGTGCCTGCGGCTACTAGGGACTTGGAGGATTCCAAGTTGCTGGACGTAGTCCGGGCCCTGAAACTTTGTTTCCAGGACGGCTAGAGTCAGAAAAACTGACTCGCTATTTATCCTGCATGCACCCAACAAGCTCGGTGCTCATGCTTCAAAGCAGACTATTGCTCGCTGGATCTGTAGCACGATTCAGCTTGCACATTCTGCGTCTGGACTGCCGCATCCTAAATCAGTAAAAGCCCATTCCACGAGGAAGGTGGGCTCTTCTTGGGCGGCTGCCCGAGGGGTCTCGGCTTTACAACTTTGCCGAGCTGCTACTTGGTCGGGTTCAAACACTTTTGCAAAATTCTACAAGTTTGATACCCTGGCTGAGGAGGACCTTGAGTTTGCTCATTCGGTGCTGCAGAGTCATCCGCACTCTCCCGCCCGTTTGGGAGCTTTGGTATAATCCCCATGGTCCGTACGGAGTACCCAGCATCCACTAGGACGTCAGAGAAAATAAGAATTTACTCACCGGTAATTCTATTTCTCGTAGTCCGTAGTGGATGCTGGGAGCCCGTCCCAAGTGCGGACTCTCTGCAATACATGTACATAGTTATTGCTTAACTAAAGGGTTATTGTATGAGCCATCTGTTGAGAGAGGCTTAGTTATTGTTCATACTGTTAACTGGGTATAGTTAT
Source organism: Pseudophryne corroboree (assembly GCF_028390025.1). Taxonomy (NCBI): domain Eukaryota; kingdom Metazoa; phylum Chordata; class Amphibia; order Anura; family Myobatrachidae; genus Pseudophryne; species Pseudophryne corroboree. The sequence goes on along the minus strand of NC_086445.1, from coordinate 200,168,846 downwards.
CACGAGTTGTACGGTGTGATTGGTGTGGCTGGTATGAGTCTTACCCTGGATTCCAAATCCTTTCCTAGTAATGTCAGCTCTTCCGGGCACAGTTTCCCTAACTGAGGTCTGGAGGAGGGGCATAGAGGGAGGAGCCAGTGCACACCAGATATAGTACCTAATCTTTCTTTTAAGAGTGCCCAGTCTCCTGCGGAGCCCGTCTATACCCCATGGTCCTTACGGAGTACCCAGCATCCATTACGGACTACGAGAAATAGAATTACCGGTGAGTAAATTCTTATTTTCAGTATTCCATTTGCGGCCAAATACAACAGGTTTTGGCCAGTCCCGACAATGCCAAGCTGACATTTTTTAAAGTCGGATTGACATTGTTATAAACGGGACTAAAATCTGTCTGATTTGGCTGCGAATACGACAAAACGTGTGAATCCACGGCTTATCCGCCGATCCACGTGTTTTCCGACAAGTCGGAATTTCTGACTTTTCAGATAAACAGCAGTTTGATTGAATAGGTCGAATCTGGATTCGACCTTAAATTGTCGGAAACTGACGTTTTTCCAACTTGAATTGAATAGACCCCATAATCTCAAAGCTGTAAATATAAGAAAACAGCTCATTTATTAACCTAAAACAATCAATAAAAGGTATGTTTATATAAACAAACAATGACACAAAATTACTATCTAGGCTGGACAATATATACAGGTTGAGTATCCCATATCCAAATATCCGAAATACGGAATATTCCGAAATACGGACTTTTTGAGTGAGAGTGAGACAGTGAAACTTTTGTTTTTTTGATGGCTCAATGTACACAAACTTTGTTTAATACACACAGTTATTACAAATATTGTATTAAATGACCTTCAGGCTGTGTGTATAAGGTGAATATGAAACATAAATGAATTGTGTGAATGTAGATACACTTTGTTTAATGCACAAAGTTATAAAAAATATTGGGTAAAATTACCTTCAGGCTGTGTGTATATGGTGTATATGTAACATAAATGTATTCTGTGCTTAGATTTAGGTCCCATCACCATGATATCTCATTATGGTATGCAATTGTTCCAAAATACGGAAAAATCCGATATCCAAAATACCTCTGGTCCCAAGCATTTTGGATAAGGGATACTCAACCTGTATATGGGTACATAGCTGTGAATTCTGTTAACAATTCTTCTTCCAGTTGTGTTTTTTATCTATTGCTCTCGGTAAAACCACCATAAGCAATAAAATTATCAGATAGCGAACATGCAAATGAAAGTTGTATCATGCATTTGGGTGAGTGGCTGGTATTAAGTATGCCCATACTTAAACTGTATATGAAAATGCAATCTGTACTAGAAATGTCTGTAGTTAAGCTGTATATGAAAATGCAATCTATACTAGAAAAAAAATTCTATATATAAAGAAAACTGATTAGTATATTCCAAATACTGTACGTTTATGGACCGTTCCACCCACAAATAAAAATACTACAAATAGAAATGATGAGGTCACATACGTGGAGTTCAGCATTCACACGATCTGGTGTTTTTTTCCCAAAGTTTTCCATTACCCGGCCCCTGCACAACTTGCTCTTGCACGCTCCAGCTGGTAGGATATTACTAGTGGACATCCCACCACTTGTCTGAAAAAAGTGGTTGGTGAGAGTGAGGCGTGTCCTGCAACATCTGCCATACTCTCCTCACTCCTGACAACCTGTTCTGTATTTATTTCATTTGGTTTTGTTGGTCATTTGTTCATACAGTTGGTAATGCTGAGTATTTGAGGACAATTGGAAAATGTTGAGTGATCCACCAGATGACTTGACTGTCAAACCACTTCTAAATTGATATATTCCAGCCATAATGTTTCACTTTTGGTTGGAATAGTCTGGTAGTAAAGTAGGTCAAATACTGGATATTGTCATAGACATACAGTAGACAATCACCAAATGTTTCTTCATACAGTTACTATGAGAACGGCTAAACAATTGAGTCAAGAAAGAGACAGTATGGAGACATACAGAGATACATTTTAATTGTTTTAGATTTTAGGCATGGGGTTCCAAAGTTGGAGAAGTACTTGCTGGGTAAGAGATCCTGTATATGTGTATATAAGATCTTAGAAGTTATCTACGGAAGGGCAAGTGGTTATATATATATATATATATGGACACATATAGTGTTCCAATATTTAATCCTATAGTACACTTAAGACTGTAGTTGTTTGGGGTTGAAATTGTCTTGTACTTATAGTTAAACCACTATATACTGTAGGTCTTATTGCACAGAATATATTTCACCTTACACAAAGAATGGTGGTAAAAATGTATTACCAGCGTATGTCCATTGGGGGGCAACCTAGCACAGACAAACACAATCCTGTTGCCATACTATACTGTAGCTCAGGTTTGAAAACTAGAAAAAGCACAGGTACAATGCATATTAAAATATTACTGTTTACAAATGTAAAAGTTATGTATGGCTCAGAAATTAAGCTCTTAAAACAATATTTTACAGGCATCCTATGAATAGTGAAGGATAGGTGATAAAGATGTTTGATTAATAGGTGATTTGTATTCTGCTGTGGTATACAATCAAAATATGCACATACACAGTTGTGTGACATTATTATGACCATCTCCTACATTTGACGTCGGCAGTGCGTAGCCCATGAAGTACGTCACGTGTTGTGCGCTGGCTTGGTGGGTATATAAGGTGTGTGATAGGCCGTTTGCACACATCACTCGTTGCTGTCATGGGTAAAAAGGGCGATTTTTCTAAGTTGCAAAAAGGGATGATTATCAGCTTTCGGGCCAAGGATGGCAGTATTTCTGAAACAGCGCAGTTTCTGAACTGTTTGTGTGCTGCTGTGGTGAAGACGACTGGACACATGGCATCACTGTGAATAACCGACGTGGAAATTGTGGAGCACCATGTGCCTTTGATGTGGATGTCTGCACCGTAGGTGCATGAGGGCCAACCAACACGCTACCACACGTGTGCAAAACGACAGTTCAGAGAACCCTGCTGCCTATGGGGCTTCGAAGCAAACGGATGGTCACTGCACCTATGCTAACAGCTGCATCAGCGAAAAAGGCTTCAGTTTGCAAAGCTGTATCGTAATTGATCCTTCGCTGATTGGCACAGGGCTGCCTTCTCCAGTTAGTCACATTTTCTGCTTCATCGAACGGATGGACGTTGGATGTCAGGCGAGAAATATAGGAGAACAAAAACCCTGCAACCATTTTTTGTGGCATTCTATGGGCACACTCATCCATATGGAAGGCACTCTCGACTGATTTGGTTATGAACCCATCCTTGCAGATCATGTACACCCATACATGCTGATAGTCTTCCCTGGGGCAGATGGAATCTTTCAGCAAGACAATGCGACGTGTCACACTGCTAGAAATGTCTGAACAAGCACGCCCAAGACTTCCAAGTACTACCCTGGCTGTCTCCCTAATTCCCCGGGCTAAAACCCAATTGAGAATCTGTGGGACCACCTCGATCGTTGTGTTTGCTCTATGAATCCTCCACCATGCATGGCTCCAGATACCTGTACCAACCAACCAGCACCTTAATGAGTCGCACCCAATCCATCTAGCTCCTGGTCTTGACTAGACCGTGTATGCTACACTTTCTTTCCAGTTTCTCGAGTTGAATTGGGTAATTTGGTAATAATGTAACCACCAGAGTTTCTCATAGATATCCATAATCACAGACAGAATAAAGTCTCTGAAATTCTGTGTTAGTTGGGGATGATCCTGAAGTAGTGTTATCTTAATGATAACTGTCTATAGAGATCTACAAAGCTGTGTGGGATTTGTTCTCAAAGATTGACAGCTCTGAGATACTACTGCATCTTTATACTATAGATCTCCTCTGGAAGACTATAGCACTGCCTAGGAAAACCACTGGCATTGCGTGTGACGTGTTTGCTAAAGTTAAAAACAAAAATAAAGAAACAACCTCGCCCACACGTGCAGGGTCATAGAGAGCTTGGCGGGGCCTGGGCAAAGCAGGGGGTGTGGCATAATCACGCCCCTCTAGAAAGCATGATTTAATAAGTATTTTCAGCTGCCCACTGAATGGGGGGATGCAATGAATCCTGAATAGGGGGGTAATAGCAGCTGACCCGTGCCCCTCCAGCAAGCCTGGGCAGAGGTAATTAGTACCTGACCCCACCCCTCCCCCCTCTCGACAGCCCTGCATATGTGGAAATGTGACAGAGTTGAGAATGACTCTCTGTGTTGCCTGTGGTTGTGTGAGGAGTGGCCATGGGGGTGCGGCCTGCACCAGGATGCAACCTTGAATGGAAATGGCCAAAGAAGAGGGTGATAAGGATAACACAAGGCACACAGACTGACCAAACGCACACCTGCCACTGCCCATCCACACAGCTCCATTGCACTTTTTTCCCCATAATGTGTGCAACCCACAACAACCTGGCTACTCATTCAATATATAGGACCTACTTTTCGATTACCCGGGGAACAACAAAATCACAGACCGTGCATGCCCTAAATTGTTTAACTTGTTTTCCAACATTTGGGAACAAACTGCTGGTTGTCATTTGCTCCCATACAGTACCAGATTTTCATTCCAACCAGCCAACTGGTTGGATGATTGCAGGAATGCTGGTCTGGTGTACGGCCAGTTTAGCACACTACTCCTAAACTTCCCCAACAATACATTTACATACAATGCAGTTAGTTACAACATTACAGTTACAGGACCAGAAAATAACACACAGCCTACCTTTAATGGGGAACTGACTGTGGAAGATGTAATGACAAGATTAATTAACACAAACCATTATTCTTAATAGAGGTAAACCTTAATACTACCACAGGGTCTACTGCCTTTCTGTTACCTCAAGCCTAGTGCCTGCCTCACAATACAATGTAACAGTAACAATTCTCTAGGGCAGGGCTGGCCAAACCGGTCCTCGAGATCTACCAACAGTTCATGTTTTCCAGGCCTCCTGGAGAGCTGTAGAATTGTCAGTTAGGAATGAATGCAGCACATCTTAATTAGTAATGACTACACCTGTGCACTAGCTAGGTGGTCTGGAAAATGTGAACTGTTGGTAGATCTTGAGGACTGGTTTGGCCAGCCCTGCTCTAGGACATAGGTTCTCAAACTCGGTCCTCAGGACCCCACACAGTGCATGTTTTGCAGGTAACCCAGCAGGTGCACAGGTGTATTAATTGCTCACTGACACATTTTAAAAGGTCCACAGGTGGAGCTAATTATTTCACTTGTGATTCTGTGAGGAGACCTGCAAAACATGCACTGTGTGGGGTCCTGAGGACCGAGTTTGAGAACCTGTGCTCTAGGGCCTAGTGCTCTATGGGGGGTATTCAAATGATATATCACGCCCAATCTCCTTTCTAAAGTGATCCCCGTTACCGCGCATATCGCGCCCATAGTAATCAGGTTTAGCTGCGTAAAGGGTTGGGCGCCCTTGCTAACCCAGGGGTAGCGAGCTGAAATGATTATACCAAGCCTGTCAGCAGTAACAGAACGGGTGTGGTAGGGGGTGAAAAGAATTGAATACTGCCCTATATGTCTTATCCTAGTGCCGCCTACCAATGCAATACAACAATAATCTTATGTGGCCTAATCACCCTTATGGGTCAGTCTAGTGCCACCTAACAATGCAATATACAGTTCTAGAGGGCTTAGTGCTGCCTAACAATGCAATATACAACCTTAGAGGACCTAGCACCCTTTGTGGCTCAGCCTACTGCCGCCAAACAATGTAATACAATTATGAACTATAGGGCCTAGAGCCCTTTATAGCTCTGTATAGTGTCGTCTGTGGGTCCCAGGCCTAATGCCTGAAGGTCCTGGTGCACAAAACCCTAGGAAGATATAAAAGTAGGTTTACCAGTCCTGTAGTCTTTGGCTGACCCAAGCCTTGTTCAGCTACGTCCACTGCTTGGTCTTCACCTGACATGAGATCATTCCTATCACCTTCGGGTGTAAAATGTTTTGGGGTGGCCACTGCTACACCAGGGCTTCCGTTATCTTCACCTACCCCACTTCCAGAGAACGTTGTCTCTTTGAAGTTGGCCTGCTGAAGCTCTTTTGCAATGGTCAACATTAGCAATGGTCTTCCGGCACCTCCTTCTCCACTTTTTGCTTCTTTCTTCAACAGCTCTGCCATTTTTTCCCTATTCATGGTCAGACTCTCCACCTGCTCCTCGCGCTGGATAATATGAATGTTAGGCTTTGGAATTATGGGGAGTCCCGAAAGACAATAGAGGAGTAGCCCACCCTCCTGCATCTCGCACACTTCCTAGTTCAACCGGCAGGATGAGAAGTGCCTGGCCCCACCCCCCACAGCGATTAGCTGCATCTCTCCTCTGGGCACTTTCGCAGACTTGAACATTCTAGTCAGTAAGTATGGACAAAGGAGAGAACAAGAGGAGAGAGGGCCCTGCCCACGAGAGTGTACATACTAAAAGGACTGGGATGGTGAAATGGGAAAAAGAGCAGGTTGAGGGCAGAGAGGTACAGTACATTTAAATTTAAGATTAGAATATTAATGAAAATATGTGATTTTTGAAGCTGGCAAGATTGGTAGAAAGTCTAAGAGAGTGAGGCGCTAATGCAGACTGGATCGCTGCAGCGGCAGCGATCGCAGCCTGAAGCCCTTGCTGGACTGCGCACGTGCAGTGGCTGCACTGTGCGTGCGCACCCTGAGAGCCCAGTGAGATGCTATCAGCATCTCAGGGCTGCGATCGCCTCTGCCTGATTGACAGGCAGAGGCGGTCGCGGGGCGGGAGGGGGAGTGCCAACGGCATTAGAACACCGTTGGCGGGGTGCGATCCAGACAATGCAGGCATGTCCAGACTGTTGGAGGGGTGGGCCGTGGTGGCTGCGTGACGTCACACGCAGCCATTGTGACCTGGGACGCGGCGAGTAGCAACCTGCCAGCGTGCAGGAGCTGCGCTGGCAGGGAGCTACTTGCCAGGTGCAAGAACATCGCTGCCGTGTGATGCTTTTGCACCTGTGCAGGGAGTAGGACTTGACATGTGGGGCGGACTAGCACTGTGCTGGGCATCCCCCCCCCGCATGTCAGAGTAAATGATCGTAGATGTGCTCAATTTAACACATCTACGGTCAAATCTGAATTACCCCCCGAGTTCCAGAGGTTGGGTGCTGCAGGATAAATCTTGGAACGCGGGCATGAGTGGTGGTTATCAGGGTAGATGAAAGGCAACAATCAGTGGATGAGCAAAGGGGCAGGAGCAGTTCTCACATAAATTGCTAAACTCCCTGTGGCTATTTTAGTGTCTCCCTAGTTTATTAAGCAGCTGGAATGGACTAGCAGGGCCGGCTCCAGATACATTCCTTAGGAGCGGCCACGCTGGGCGCCAACTCCTAATATTAAATCAGCTGCCATCAGCCAATCAGAGCTATCGGACCGCCAGCGAAAGCTGCTTCCGGACCGCGAGCTTTGTCTGACTGACTGACCGGCGGCTTAAGGCAGGGTAGATGCTAGAATCAAGTTGGAGAAAGGACCTCTGACATCAGGGAGAGGAGCAACAACAGCAGTGGATGGAGCTAGGCCAGCGGGATAGTTCTTCTACTATCCACGCCACCAGCTACTCCCTTTAGTAAGAAAAAAAGGCATTTGTTTCCCCCAGCACCCAGAATGATAACTGTAACCAGATATAAATTCCACATGATAATAGAATTCAGAGATCTTCGTTACACATATTTGCGCAAATGTGTGAATAAGCCCCAAAGCCGCATCAAGGCGTCTCTGTATATTTGGGGTCCCGAGCGCTATATCTAGGTGCAGGGTGTGGCACCCCAAAACACCAGCATAAGCCAGAAAGCCCAGCGTAGCATACCAGTGAAAAAACTATAGTGTTAATAAATTAGTATTTAGGAAGCCAAAGCTATAGAGAAAGTGATACAAAAATGAAATGCAATTAAAATAGAGAAATAGTGTTAAAAAATGAATAAGTGAAAAGTGTTAATAGAATGTAAAGGTATGCCACACTAAGGCCATCCAACTCAGCCAGTCCAGAGGCACCACACCTCACACCTCCATTACCCCAATCTGGGTCTAAGATTAACCAGCAAGGAGCCACATGATAATGGCTCCTTACTACAATATGTCTAAGCTAAGAGCTACCTACCTTGGAGCAACCCCATAATGCTCCATGTTGCATGTCAGGGCCTGCACCTCCTCCTAATGCAGGAACCTCTCTGCCTCTCACAACAAACATATATATTGGTAGATGCTCAATTAGCTTAGTGATATCATTCAGGTGCTCGAAAGGGAGGGGTATTTCTAAGCAAGAAAAAAAGGCATTTGTTTCCCTCAGCACCCTGAATGATAACAGTAACCAGATATAAATTCCACATGATAATAGAATTCAGAGATCTTCGTTACACATATTTGCGCAAATGTGTGAATAAGCCCAAAGCCGCATCAAGGCGTCTCTGTATATTTGGGGTCCCTAGCGCTATATCTAGGTGCAGGGTGTGGCACCCCAAAACACCAGCATAAGCCAGAAAGCCCATCGTAGCATACCAGTGAAAAAACTATAGTGTTAATAAATTAGTATTTAGGATTTTTTTCTTGCTTAGAAATACCCCTCCCTTTCGAGCACCTGAATGATATCACTAAGCTAATTGAGCATCTACCAATATATATACTTCCTTTAGTAACCCGTGGGTGAGCGAAGTGAGCCACCGAGCACAAAGCGTATCGAGTGTCCTTTTCAGGTACCCTGTTCGGGAAAAGGTGGCGGTGAGCTGAACTACAGGGGCCGGGCATGTGTATCTGGCACTCTGAATACACCTGTTTCTGACAATGTGGGGGCATATTATGTGTATCTGGCGCTTTGAATACACGTATAGCTGACAATGTGGGGGCATATTATGTGTATCTGTTACTGTGTGGGGGCATATGTATCTGGCACTGTGTGATGGGCATTTGTATCTGGCACTGTGTGAGAGGCATGTGTATCTGGCACTGTTTAGGGGCATATATATCTGTTACTGTGTGGGGGCATATGTATCTGGCACTGTGTGATGGGCATTTGTATCTGGCACTGTGTGAGAGGCATGTGTATCTGGCACTGTTTAGGGGCATATATATCTGGCACTGTGTGGGGGCATATGTATCTGGCACTGTGTGATGGGCATTTGTATCTGGCACTGTGTGAGAGGCATGTGTATCTGGCACTGTTTAGGGGCATATATATCTGGCACTGTGTGGGGGCATATGTATCTGGCACTGTGTGATGGGCATTTGTATCTGGCACTGTGTGAGAGGCATGTGTATCTGGCACTGTTTAGGGGCATATATATCTGGCACTGTGTGGGGGCATATGTATCTGGCACTGTGTGAAGGGCATGTGTATCTGACACTGTGGGGGGCATATTATATGTATCTGGCACTGTGAACACACGTGTGTCTGACACAGTGGGGGCATATTATGTGTATCTGCTACTGTGGGGGGCATATGTATCTGGCACTGTGTGCGGGGCATGTGTATCTGGCACTGTGTTGGGGGCATATGTATCTGACACTGTGGGGGCATATGTATCTGGCACTGTGGGGGGCATATTATGTGTATCTGGCACTGTAAATACATGTGTATCTGACAATGTGGGGACATATTATGTCTATCTGGCACTGTGGGGGCATATTATGTGTATCTGGCACTGTGGGGGCATATTATGTGTATCTGGCACTGTGGGGGCATATGTGTATCTAGCACTGTGTGGGTGGCATGTGTATCTGGTATTGTGTGGGGGGCATGTGTATCTGGCACTGTGGGGGGTATATTATGTGTATCTGGCACTGAATACACATGTATGTAACAACGTGGGGGCATATTATGTTTCTGGCACTGTGAATACACGTTTATCTAACAACGTGGGGGCATATTATGTGTATCTGTCACTGTGGGGGCATATTATGTGTATCTGGCCTGTGAATACACGTGTATCTGACAATGTGGGGGCATATAATGTGTATCTGGCACTGCTAGGGGCATATAATATGTATCTGGCACCGCTGGGGGCATATAATGGGTATCTGGCACTGCAAGCCACACCAACTTTTCCTTGAAACATTGAAATTTTCTCGCTCAGGGCGCTAGTAGGCCTGGAGCCGGCCCTGTGGACTGGTATGGTGCTACAAGTTCCAAGGAGGAGTGTTAAAATATACTCACACTGACTGTAGAACTACTGTTTCCAGAAAAAAAAAAGGATTCTTTGAATTTTCGTTCCTTTGATCGTCCTCGCACATGTTTAGTCACAGGTTAAATCTCTTCTTGGACAATAGAGTAACCAAAACACTGAGTGAATGAACAGTGTAACAAAATTATAACTAAAATAAATCTTTGTATTGCTTTTGTTTTGATGACGTACAATACATACTTCATTTTGAACAGTTCTGCAGTTGCGACTCTGCATTTTCTAGGAAATAGTTATGTGGTATAAGCAGGGGCATTTTAAGGGGGTAATTCAGACTGGATTGCTGCAGGAGCAGCAATCGCAGTCTGAATTACTATGCGCAGTGCGCACGCGCAGCCAGTGAGATGCTATCAGCATCTCACTGGTGCGATCGACTCTGCCTGATTGACAGGCAGAGGCGGGAGGGGGCGTGCCATTGGCGGGGAGCGGTCCGGACAACGGAAGCGTGTCTGGACCATTTGGGAGGGGGTGGGCCAGGGCGGCTGCGTGACGTCACACGCAGCCGCTGCGACCCGGGATGCGACAAGTAGCTCCCTGCCAGTGCGCATGAGCTGCGCAGGTAGAGAGCTACTTGTCAAGTACAAAAGCATTGCCACTGTGTGATGTTTTTGTACTTGTACGGAGGGTGGGGGTGGTGGTAGTGTCTGATGTGTGGGGTGGACCAGCCCCGTGCTGGACGTTCCCCCACATGTCATAGTGGATGATCGTAGATGTGCTAAATTTAGCACATCTATAATCAACTCTGAATTATCCCCTAAGAGAGGAGGGAACCCATGTGCAGCCTCCTCTTCCTCTCTGGCAGATAGTAGCCTCTGGCATAATGCCGGAGTCTACTGTGTATGCACAGGTCTCCGGGAACATGGTGCCCGCCCCTTGTTCCCCAGTATATCTCCAATGCGCATGGCGTTTTCCAATTGATTTGTGTCAGCACTGCAGGGCTGCCACTGCGGGGCTCTGGATGGGTAAGTATATTATATGGGTGCAGGGTGTGCGGTATGGGCCTTCCTGGACTCAGGGGCTCTTGTACACCGCACACACTGCACCCATTATAGAAAAAGTTTTGGGTATATGGATTATAATACCCCCTTTCACTTTCTGGATAACCGCCGGCATACTGAAGACCACCCCAACATTGGGGGTCTGTCCTTGTACTTTTATATGGTCAGGCAGCTTATTGTTGAATCATCATTTTCTTATAATTTACAGAAGTGATATCATATACAGTATAAACACAGAAATTATAATTGTTATGCATATCATAGTGGCCTACACTCCCATATCCTGCTGGAGGCTCCAATTTCAATCATAAATCTCCTGCTGCCCCATACTTCAAATCTCCCGGATTCTTCAGATTCTGCCAGTGGTGCCACTAAGAAGTTTTGTTGCGATTTGTTGTATTCACTTTGATTTACTGAAGCTACTCAGGAGTCTCTGCTGATGACATCTGATTATCCCTCCTTGTGGAACCTCTGTAAGGAGAGACTGCACCACATGATCACTCATCCATATCGTGATGCTGCTGCTGCTAGTGAGATAAGGGTAATCATTTTTGTTAGTAATCTTTCTTTAGTTAAACACATTTGTTTTAATTGGAGTATCTGGTGTTTGTAATGATTTGGTTAATGCTATAATGGTATGGAAAACAGTACATCCAATAAATAGAGGTAGTTCCTGCAAGATGCAGACAGTCCAGGGTTCACAATAAAATAACATCTAATACACCCAAAAACACATTTATATGCTTAGGGATGAATTCACACAAGGTCAAATTACATTTGGAATTTATCGCATAGCCGTCACATTAATCATGCATATTTACCTCGCAACATTTCTGGTGAGATCGGGACTCCTGCCATGTGCCAAAGGCACGCGTGCATGAAGTAGTGGATGTGGCCTCTGTATGATAAGCCACGCCCCCTGAATGAGGCACATTTTGAGGAGTGTTTGCATGACACCCCTGTTTTTATTTCACTCTTGGGGCTAGCCCAGCACTCCAGCAGCTGCTGGGCTGATCCCAGCCTCCACTGTGCACTGAATGAATGCTGCGCGCATGCGTGTGGCATCCATTCATCACCTTTGCCATCAACACTGCTTAGACCCCCCAACCTCCCGACCGCCCGCGGGTGGGACAGTTTTGGAATTGCAGGACTGTCTTGCTAAAATCGAGACAGTTGGGAGGTATGTGTATATTGGCCCTCATTCCGAGTTGTTCGCTCGTTGCCGAATTTCGCTATATTGCGATTAGTCGCTTACTGCGCATGCGCAATGTTCGCAGAGCGCATGCGCTTAGTTATTTTACTCAAAAGTTAGGTATTTTACTCACAGCATTACGAGGATTTTTCTTCGTTCTGGTGATCGGAGTGTTATTGACAGGAAGTGGGTGTTTCTGGGCGGAAACTGGCTGTTTTATGGGTGTGTGTGAAAAAACGCTGCCGTTTCTGGGAAAAACGCGGGAGTGGCTGGAGAAACGGGGGAGTGTCTGGGCGAACGCTGGGTGTGTTTGTGACGTCAAACCAGGAACGAAACTGACTGAACTGATCACAGTGGCAGAGTAAGTGTCGAGCTACTCAGAAACTGCTAAGAAATTTCTATTCGCAATTTTGCGAATCTTTTGTTCGCAATTCTGCTATGCTAAGATGCACTCCCAGAGGGCGGCGGCTTAGCGTGTGCAATGCTGCTAAAAGCAGCTAGCGAGCGAACAACTCGGAATGAGGGCCCTTGTGCTGAATGAGAAGACAATAAATATCACAGCAAATATTTGCAACAAACAAGAAACCCCATATTGCAGGCAGCAACATTAGTATCAATACTTGCAAAACTTCTTAAAATATATATGTTACTATTGTTATATTGAAATATTTTGCATTTAAGCATAGACACGCCCATATGTGGACCTAAACACGCCCTTTGGGAAGAATGTGACCCGCCCCCTCGATGGAGCCCCGTATATCTCCCTTATTCTAGTTTTCAAAAGCAGGCAAGTATGCTACATATGTACAGTATCAGCAACATAAACACAGAGTACATGCATCACAGCTTCTGATGTAAATCTAGCGGTGTTATCATATTGCTGTCTCTTGGTTACATAAGTGAGAGGCTCAAGGCAGATTACAGACTTTGTGGGGGAAAAAACTAAGACCGCCTATGTTCTTTCTGACTGGCACCTCTTCAGTGCTTGCCAGTATTCCCACAGATGTTCCATGAGAGACTGCATCCAGGGAGCATGAAGTATATATAGACAATGACATCAGTATGTACTGAATCTTGATCTCCCTGTGATAGTGCACAGGGATATTTGATGCACAATATTACTTGCTCTCGAGACTGAAGTTCAATAGGAGATACTTATGTCTAATTACCCTCATATTATCCTATGTAAATGCACTCACACTATCTACGGGGTCACAGTGCTTCATCACTTGTGCCAAGCTATAGATCTTTAGGTATAGCACAGACTGTCCAGCATTTATCATCTGACTACACTGAGGGCAAAAGGCCAGCACTTTCCCTGAGAATCTGCTTCTTGGTCTTTCCAGTATTAAGTTATGATAGATATTTAACATGTTGTGCTGTTAAAGTGTTTATATGAATACCCCAAAGTGAAAGAATGCTCTTCTGGCTTTTTGCATCTCTTTTTAGCAATGTGAAAAATAAATCCATGGTTAGACCTTGTCAAATTTATGTCATGCAATTAACATTTCATTTAAGGTCCAAATAGCTTATTACATTCAATCATCAACTACTGCTGTCCAGGATATACTCAGTTTTGAACTGGGTGGTGATAGAACAACAAGTAGCCAATCAGATCATTGGGCGGTATTCAATTCTTTTCACCCCCTTCCATACCCATTCTGTTTCTGATGACGAGCGTGGTATAATAATTTCAGCTTTCTACCCCCAAGGGTGCAAGGGCGCGCAACCCTTTACGCAGCTAAATCTGATTACTATGGGCATGACATGCGCGATAACGGGATCACTGTAGAAAGGAGATTGGTCGTGATATATCATTTGAATACCGCCCATTGGGAAGTGGTCACTAATATAGAGGAAGGGGGGGAGGGGCTGGACTGCACACCCTGTTACTAAAGATATTAGCAGGTGCTATCATGCTGAGGCTTCTAATTCTATACTGGAGGAAGAGAAATGCAGATGCACACACCTAGCACTAAGAACACTGATAGTAAGAATAATTAAAATAAACCTTCACAATTAACATGAAGTATAAGTGAAGTTCTTAGCACACATTTGCGCAAATATGCGGGCCCATGTACCGCAACCAGGTGACTTCATCACATGGGTCCATAACATCCCTAATACTATCACATTATATAAATTCATCAAGGTCTTCCAATAGTGCCCTTATCAATGTGTTAATCTGAAATTCAGGAACCTTGCTAATTAAAACACCTGAGATAAATGGGTGGTGTGCCAATACTAGAGAGAGGAGCCTTGCCTGTCAGTGTACAATATATACACAAATATAGAGGGAAAAGAGGGGGGGGGGGGGCTGGCCTGCATACCCTATTAATGCAGTCTGTGTTATTTGGCTGTAATGTAGTATATGGAAGTCACTAATGCTTTCTGTAGTTTACGGTAATCATAGATACTGTCAGTGTTATAATGTTCATATAGGTAGAGAGTGACTACTAGCCATTGGGACTGGGTCAGGAAGCGCAAGTAGTTTTGGGGTTGTGGGTGTTTCAGACCCTCCAACATGACCCGCCCCACTAGGTACAAAATGCTCTGTTCCTGGACTTCCCTCTTAATTTATGATTTCCATCACCTGTGTTGAACTAGTTAAATGATAAGAAAGCTGTTTCTTCACAGGTGATGGCAATAATAAATTAAGAGGGAAGTCCAGAAACAGAGCATTTTGTACCTAGTGGGGCGGGTCATGTTGGAGGATATGGTGTTTGGGTGCCAAGATGAGTCCTTACCCCAGGTGACAGAATGGCTAGCCCCCCCGCCCCCCCTTCCCTCCTCAATTTGGTGCAGCATGCATATATAACAATGTACATATTACACTGTTTTCATTATAGTATATTTCAATTGATTTGATGCTTCAGATACAGTATGCTATGTACCTCTATTTTGTCTCTCCTTAATCCTTAGGTGCTAGGCATTTAATCAGCAGCAATTGTTATGCTTTCAGAGTTTTCAAAGACTTTCCAGATAATAGGTTTCTGGATAAAGGATACAATGCACAAAATTAGATTTGTCTACTGGTGCGTTTTGTTGGAAATAAAGGCCCATATAGACGGGCCGATGCGGGAGAGATGTGTGCTGAGCAAACCGCTCAGCACACATCTCTCCCGCCGCTCAGCACAGCGCGATCTGTGCTGAGCATGCGGGGGGAGACGGGGGGGCGCTCACCCAGTGGGTGAAATGAGCGACCCGCTAGATTGGCCAATCTAGCAGCAGCGATAGCGATGCGCAGCTATCGCTGTAGGGGGTACACACGGAGCTATAACGCTCAAATTCTAAGCAATCTAGTCAGATTGCTTAGAATATCGCTCCGTGAGTACCCCCCTTAAGAGTGTACAGGCTGGAGGATGTTTGCGTGCACACCAGTGGATACCCTACAACTATGAACAGCCCAGTTTCTTAACCAGTGGAGTGATTTTATTGAAGATAAAGCAGGGAGAGCCGTACTCACTATTTTTGAAGCCTGTAAAGCACCTTGATTCCTGTCTGAAAAACAGCGCTATATAAATCAAATTATTATAACTATTATTATACACACTGGTAGCTGGAGCGAAATTTGGGCCTAATTCAGCATGGATCGTAGATGTGCGAAAAATCGCACATCTACGATCCATTACACTGATATGCAGGGGGACGTCCAGCACAGGGCAAGTCTGCCTGCATGCCGAATCCCCCCCCCCCCCCCCACCCCGGTGATGCTTTTGCATGTTTATGGTTGCCCTATGCCTACTCAGCCTAGCTGCTAAGGCAGACAGCTACCCACCATGTTTCGGGTCGCAGCAGCTGCATGTAATGTCACGCAGCCGCCGCCTGCCCGGCAAATGATCTCAACACGCCAGTGTTATCTGGACCATGCCCCCCCCAAACCACCAGGATGCCCCTTAAACATTGCCGCGAAGCCCCCTCCCGCCCCGCGAATGCCTCTGCCTGTCAATCAGCAGAGGCATTCACAGATATGAGATGCCATCACATCTCACAGTGTGCGCACACGTGCAGTGTGGCTTCTGTGATAGCGCACACTTTACAGGGCATCAGCATGAATGCTGAATTAGGCCCTTTTAGCAGAATGGGGTGTCATACAGCTCATCAGCCAGTGAGTATATGTAGGTACCAGGTAGCCAGGGACATAGCCAGAACTTTGTGGGCCCCATAGCAACATTTTGAAGGGCCCCTGTCCCAATGCTTCTAGAGAGAGACTTCTTTGCAACAGTTGTTAATTTTATGCCCTATAATAGTGCCATGGTTCATTTTCTGAACCATAGTAGAGCCTTATTTAATGTTATGCTCCATAGTAGTGCCTAGTTTCTTTTATGAATTGCAGTAGTGCTAAAGTTCACCCTATGTCACATTTCAGAGCTGCCAGTACACATTATGCTGCACAGTACCCCCAATTCACATTATGATATATAGTGCTCCCCATTCATATTGTGCCTAATTTCAGTGCCCTGGCTCATATTATATAGCATTAAAATGCCCTCCAGTTCATTTTATACCACACTACAATGAGCAGGTCCAGGGGCATACCTAGATATATTGCAGGCCCCAAGAAAAAGTTTGAAAGGACCCCTACATACCACCCAATGGCGCAAAATGTATATAACACATGTAACTGTGACAGGGAAGGTGGCACCTCTCAGCTCTGGGCCCCATAGTAGCTGCACTTCCTGCATCTATGGTAGCTATGCCCTTGCAGGTAGTGGTGCATTATGTTAGAAACCTGGTTATATCGCAGCTTGGAGCTAAATGGAAGACTACTGCCTTCCACTTTACCACTGTAACACACAGTCCCAAGATGGCTCTGCATCTGCCTAATACAGATGTGGTTGGAGTTGTTATCACTATTGCTTCCAAAAGGCACACTTTAGTGATTTGGAGGGTTCAGGGAGACCTGTGATGTTTATGAGGTTAGCTGGATTTCTATATTGCTGTGAATCAGCTGAATGCAAGTTGGGCAAGTGTTTGGGGCCTGGATTTGATGAGATGTCACCAGCTAATAAAAGCAGACAAGAGAGATAAATATAGTTATAGGAGGTTTGTGAATGTTTTTTTTTTTTTTTTTTTAATTAATATTTTTATTAAAGAAGAGTCGAGTATGCAAGTACAGAACAAACAGGAGATGAAATGACAGCTCCAAGTAAATGCTTAATCACAAACCAGTTATCCCCTAGGGAATAACCAAATAATACAGAAACAAGGGAGTATTATGACAATACCAAGTATATGCATGTCTCGACCATCACAGTTTTTTATGTTTAAACAACAGACAAGTAAAAAAGAAAATAATAAGAAAGGTTCTAAGAAGAAGAGAGAGAAAAATAGTGGGGGAGAGAGGGAAAAGAGAGGGGGGGGGGATGGGAGAGTGGTGGTTCGTCAGAGAAACGAACTAGGTGAGTATATGAGATGGGAGAGTAATACTTCCCAGCTACAAATCATATCAACTGAACAACCGGGGTCTGTGTTTCATCTCTTATGTTTATTGGGACCTGTGTGGTGTAGAGAGTTGCTTCATACTGTGACCTATCCCATCAAATCCCGGTAGCGGGGGGCGTAGTATAGGTGAACCATGGTTCCCATATCCTCCTATATTTGTCCGATCTGTCATGTAAGGAGGCTGTGATTTTCTCCATCGTGGAGATATGCCAAATTTTTGCTATTAGCATGCTCCTAGGGGGAGTGTTGGTGTTTTTCCAATTTTTTGCTACCACACAGCGAGCTGCATGTAAGATTTGGAGAACTAAGCTGTTCGCCTGGTTATCTAGGTTGGGTAAAGGTAGGCCCAGCAGGGCTGACCATGGACCTAGGGTTATCCGTGAGCCAAAGACAGAGCCTAAGAGAGCCTCCACCTGAGCCCAGAACGTGTGCATTTTGGGGCATGACCACCAGATGTGTATAAAGTCTCCAGTTTGGCCACATCCACGCCAGCACAGTGGGGAGGACCCGGGAAAGATCTTATGCATTGTTGCTGGGACCCGATACCATCTAGTGTAGACTTTATAAGAATTTTCCTTCACAAGAGAGGAAATTGATGATTGGGCTACTTTTTGTCTAATGGTTTCCCATGAGTCTTCATCAGGTGGAGGGCCTAGGTCCTGCTCCCACTTACGTTCATGGGGGAGAATGTTTGTTGCCTTCAGGGAACGTAATAATGCGTAGAGTATAGAGATAATACCCTGCCGCATAGGAGAGTAAATGCATAGCCGCTCCAAGGGGGTGAGTTGGCGAATAACCTGGGCTTTGGGCAGGGAGCTTAAAAAGGAGCGGAGCTGTAAATATTCATAAAATACGGGTTGGGAGATATCGTATCTGTCACATAAAGATTGTAGGGAACGCCATGAGGATCCGTCTATAAAATCAAATATAAGACCCGGGCGTGGGTTCAGATGAAGCCACGAATGAGATTGCAAAGTGGAACCTGGGGGGAAGTCCCTGTTATCCCAGATGGACGTGATAGGAGATGGGAAAGTGGACAGGCCATAATGTCGAATGCAGAAAAACCACAAGGCGCAGGTGAGTTTTGTCGAAGGGACACAAGTTTGTAATGACCGTAGTGGCTTGGTCGGTGAGAGGAGGGAGACCAAGGAGGAGACCCCGGCCGCCAGAAGCTCGATTCGGATCCAAGGCAGGTGGGGGGCAGGGGAGAACCATGCCAGAGCCTGACTCAGGTGGGTTGCATGATAATATTTACGAATATCCGGCAATCCCCTACCTCCCGCCAGCGGGTCACGTATCAGAGTGGAGGTCTTGATTCTAGGGGGCTTACCAGACCATATAAATTTAACAAATAGCTTCTGCATTCGACATAAGGCCTCAGCGGGGATGCCCACGGGGATTGTTTGGATCAGATATAGGATCCTCGGGAGAACGTTCATTTTAATTGAAACTATCCGTCCAAACCAGGCTATAATCTGTTTGTCCCAAGCTCTAAGGTCAGACTCTATACACTTGAAGAGGGCAGGGAAGTTTTCAGAGTATAGAGAGTCGTAGGAGTTTGTGATGTACACGCCAAGGTACTTGATTTTCTTGGAGCGCCAAGAGAAGTTATAGTTAACAGCTAGGAGAGATCTGGTATTCTCATCAAGATGCAGTGGAAGGGCTTCCGATTTGGAGTAATTAATACGATATCCAGAGTAATGAGAGTATAATGAGAGGGTTTTAAATAGGTTAGGGATGGATATATTGGGAGAGGAGATAGTCAAGAGGACATCATCTGCGAATAATGACAATTTGAATTCCTCCTCACCAACATGGATGCCTTTGATATCAGGGTTGGCCCTAACCATACACGCCAAAGGTTCGATCGTCATGGCAAAAATTAGTGGTGACAAGGTACACCCCTGGCGTGTACCGTTGCTAATGTGAAAGAGTTGAGAGTCCTTGCCGTTGACCCGAACTCTAGCGGAGGGATTGGAGTAAAGTGCCTGGATGCCCTGAAGTAAGCTTCCCCCCAGACCGAATCTACGTAGAGTGGCAAACATGAAAGGCCATAGTATTTTGTCAAAAGCCTTCTCTGCGTCTAGCGAAAGAAGGATGGAAGGTAATTTAGTTTTGGTAATAAGATGGACCAGATTAATAGTTCTTCGTGTATTGTCTCTGGCTTGTCGGCCTGGGATGAAGCCCACCTGGTCAGCGTGTATTAAGCGCGGGAGAACTGGGTTTAATCTTAAGGCTATAATTTTGGCGAATAACTTAATATCGTTATTTAATAAGGAAATGGGGCGGTAGCTGGCGCAGGAGTTGGGATCTTTCCCAGGTTTATGGATTAAAACTATTCGTGCCTCTAAGGTACGGGGTGATAGAGGATTACCACTTAGGAAACCATTGAAGAGCCGGCAAAGGTGGGGCAGAATCGTCCCCTTAAATTTCTTATAATAAGTAATTGACATCCCATCAGGTCCAGGGGCCTTACCCGGTTTCTGAGTTTTAAGTGCGTTCTCTATTTCTTCGATAGTGATCTCTGAGCCTAATTGGGACACTGTCGCGCCGCTCAGTGACGGTAGGTTACATTTGTCTAGGAGGGCGTCAATTCCCTTTTCAAGTCTCGGTGATGAGGGGGGGGGTAATTTCCGAGTTGTACAGCAATTTGTAAAATTCTTCGAATTCACCCAGAATGCGGTCAGGATCATGGGTCAGAGCCCCTTGTTTGGTGCGAATGGATAAGATATTTTTGGAAGAGATCTGAGCCCTCAGTTTTCTGGCTAATAGTTTATCCGCCTTATCCCCTTTTTCGTAGTAAATCTGGTTAAGACGTCTAAGGCACATTTCAGTCTTATGAGACAACAGTAAATTAAGATCGCCTCTGGTTTTAAGTACCTTCTCTAAATCAGCAGGGTCTAGAGAGGACTTATGCACTTCCTCCAATTGGTGGAGCCGAGTAGATAACTCCAGAATCTTTTGGGAGCGCTGCTTGGTGATCCTGGCCGCAGTCTGGATGAAGTGGCCCCGGAGGACCGCCTTGTGTGCCTCCCACAGGGTCAAATCGGATATGCCGGGGGTTTGGTTCTCATTGAAGTAATCAGTTAATACCTGATTAGTTTGCTGTAACACTTCAGGTTGTTGGAGGAGGGCATCGTTAAGCGACCAGGAGGGGGGGGAAGGAGTGCGAGCTAGCCCAGTCAAAGTCAGAGAAATTGGGGCGTGATCAGACCACGTGATTGGATAAATACAGCAGTTCTGAATTCTAGATGTTAGATCTCTCCCGACCATAATCATATCAATTCTAGTATATAGATTATGGACTGGGGAATAGAATGTGTAATCCTTAATTAGGGGATCGACAACCCTCCAGGAGTCAAATAGAAGGTGATTTTTGAGCAGCGACTGTAGGGCTCTAGAGTTGCGGGTGCTGAGATGGGACTGGGACCGTGGGAGGGGATGGGAGCGATCCAGACTATGGTGTAGTATGGTGTTAAAATCTCCTGCTATTAAGAGGTCACCTTTCCTACACTGGGCGATTTTGGAGTCTAAGGAAGCAAAGAACGAGGCCTGGTTAATATTGGGAGCGTAGACATTAACCATGGTGATAGGAACATTATTAAGTTTACCTACTATAATGAGAAACCTACCGCGCCCATCCTTAATGATTCGGTCTGATTCCAAATGTAAATGAGCGGGGATCAAAATGGCGACCCCTCTTTTCTTTTGAGTGCGATCACAGGCGTGTATGGCAACGGGGTGGCGTCTAGAACGTAGTTCAGGGTGGGAAGTCCCTTTGAAATGCGTCTCCTGAAGGAATACCAGATCTCCCCTCACCTGCTTCAGAAAAATAAATAATTTGGACCTCTTTTGAGGGCTATTGAGGCCCTTCACATTGTAGGATATTACGTTAACAGACATAGTGTTACAAGTGTAAGTATAGCATGAGTAATCTTAAAGAACCATAAGTAGTCTCCCTGTGGAACAAGGGGAGCGAGGGGAAGAGGATGAGCGGGAAGTGGGGGAAGAAAGGAGAGGAGAAGAAAAAGAAGAAGAAAGAGAAGAAAAATCAAAAGAGTCACAAAAAGACATTTAAGAAACTGTAACATAAACAAATAGAATTGACCGAGCCATCGACCCATTGTACGTTGCGTACGGGTCCGTATGTTTGAGCACCCGTATGGGGAATGTAAGGGAGAAGAGAACTCCCTTATGCTCAAAACTGACTATGGAGGCTCGGTGGAGGGCGCGGCTCCGGCCACCGGGACGCCCACCAGTTAAACATAGGGGGGGGCGACCAAGGGGGTCGTTGCAACAGCCCGTCACAATGGACCATCATTGGAATTACATAAGTAAATAAGTGAATAATCTCAGCTCAAGAAAAAGTTCTTAAACCTCTAAACTAGTTTATAAAACAGTAACATTTAACGTATAGTGACCCAATAGCACATCTGTGCAGAGATTTTCACGGCGGGTCATGACTTGTAGAAGTTTTCTCCGGAACTGTCGACCAAAGACGTCTAGGTGCTCGCTGAGGGAGGGGTGAGTTTGGAGAATGTCGGAGATCTGGAGCATCCCGTGGAGAGGAAGGTTTGCTGGCCTCCGGGGGGGGTAAGTTCAGTCTCAACAGGAGCCTATGGGCCTCTTCTTTGGATCGTGCCAACAATCTCTTCCCATCCAGTTGTACAATTAAGGCAAAAGGAAAGCCCCATCTGTAGCGGATTTGATTATTCCTGAGGATTTGGGTGTACTCCCTCAAATCGAAGCGCCTTTTGAGAGTAGTAGGGGATAAGTCCAGAAACACCAGTAGCTTATGTGATTCGAATAGACATACGTCTTTATTCCGGGCAGCCGACAAAATTTTCTCTTTAGTTTTGAAATAGTGACAGCGCAAAACTACGTCTCGTGGGGGAGACGAGGTTGAGGGCTTTTGACGCAGTGAGCGATGGGCTCTGTCCAAGAGGAACTGCTCACAAGGAGTGTCCGGTAGAAGGTGTTGAAAGAACCTGAGGAGGAAGGCCTCCAGTTGGGCTGATTCTACTGACTCTGGGATATATTTAATACGCAAGTTGTTACGTCGCGCGCGGTTATCAGCGTCCTCTTGTTGGTCCTGGAGTAGGTATATATCCTCCTGCATGACTTGTACCGAGTGCTCCAGCTCCTGTTGGAAGGTGATAACTTCATCGATTTGTGAATGTTTTTAAGGTGAGAGGTTGTGGATGTTACTTTCTGTAATGTCAATGTATAAAGATAAGTAAAAAGCTCATGAGTTTTAATAAGAGGGGAGTGGATAATTGAGGCGGCAATATGCAAAGAGGTGGTGAGTTGCAGGGAGAGTGAATGATGTTATAGATTTTGAGAAAATACCATGGAGTGAAAAGAACAAAAGCAATTTATGGTGAATTATGTGTTTGAAATAAAACTAAGTCATTTAAGTTTAGAACATAATGAAGATACAAATGTTAAAGTTCAAAGTTCAAATAGTTGTTTGCTGACGTTCTTCACCTGTTAATTTTCAAACACTTAGGATATTTAAATTATATATCATACCCAATCTCCTTTCTAAAGTGATCCCTGTTATCCCTGCATATCGCGCCCATTGTATTGAGCTGCATAGAGGGTTGGGCGCCTTGCTACCCCAGGGGTACCGAGCTGAAATGATGATACCACACTGATCAGCAGAAACAGAATGGGTGTGGAAGGAGGCAGAAAGAATTGAATATCGCCCTTAGTGTCATTCACACTCTGTGTATTTGAATGCACAGTTGACCCGAGACTGCATCTAAAGAAATACTATGGCTAATTAACGCAAGCAAATGTTTAGATGATAAAGGTGATAAATTTCACTGTGTTTGACTTCCAGATCCACTTTCTACAAGGTAATAAAAGAGTATAAAAAATACAATCTATTTACACTGGGGTGTTGGGATATAAGATAAGCAATTTGTTCGTTTTTTTTTTTTTTATCTCCTGATGAAAATTCCAATATGTGAATTGAAACGTTGAGAAATTTGCGTTTGTGTCATCTTTATTCAAAGCCATGAGTGCTGCATCTACATTCCAAAATATATGTATTACCTCATTGAGGGCACCCGGTTTCTTAAAAAAGTGGAGGGGTGAGTGCCGATTTTGAAAGAGGTTGTATATATATATATATACATATACTTTATAGACTCTGAACCTGGCTGCTGCATGTGTCTCTTTCCTGGTGGCTGCAGGTCCATTATACAGATCCTGTGTAAAAACGGAATACAGAATTTGCAATCAGGTTCAGTACATAGCTGAATATCCATAGAGATGTTTTAGTTTATGTTTAGTCTCATTGCTCTACGATCATTTTGGGTGAATTATCGCTTTCAACTGCTTCAACAGAAAATTTGCTTTATATATATATATATGGATTATGAATGTCTATGAAGGCTTTTTCCTTCTTCCTTGTGATACCATATATGAACCCCTGATGAAGTCATTTTGACGAAACACGTTGGGTTGAATCAGTTACGGTCTCTTGTCCAGTTCGCCACTACACCCTATAGAGCACACACCTGTAAAGGTGAGGGTGATTCTTCAAAGGCTTAAACTGATAAAAAATGTACTGACTGTACCTGGATGTATTTAGAAGAAAAAAATGTTCATATGAATTTATGGAATTTTACTGTACATTTTTAATAAAACTGAATTGGTATATCTAATTGGGCCACCTTGGCCTTTTTCTGTCTCGGGTGTGTTTTCTGGTGTGAGGGTATACTTACAGGTGACACCGTCTATAAGAAACCACACTGTGGAAGAATATTTATTGAAAATACTAAAATCTGAGTGTTTTAGAAGGCCATACTAAATGCATTTGGTTTTTGTTTTGTATGTATTATCTTTTGGAAGTCCACTAACAGGGGCTTTCTCCAAATTGCTGCTGTTGACTTGAGCGCAAGGTTAAAGACATTTTTGTTTTTGTGGTTGTGTGTATATATATATATATATATATATATATATATATATATATATATACACACACACACACACTGTATACATATATATATACACATACTGTATATACTTAGACATATTGTATATTAAAATAAAATAATTATAATTGTCTGCTCATGCCATCATGAGATGGTGAAAGCTATAGGAGGACAGGAGCCATCCTTATTACATTGGCGTCCCATGCCTAGGCTTTCCTTCCACTAAGAGGATCAGACAAATGCTTTCACCTACCTATGGTCTTTAATAAATAGGAAGAAGCCTTATCTCCAGCTAAAATTAGTTTTTGCCAGAAAAAAATGGATTCTTACTCAAACTAGCTAATTTTTCAATTTATCCCCTTTCTGAGTATAAATTCTTGGGGGTAAATTTACTAAGGTGGGATTTTTATTTTAGAATCTTCTAGAAACAGCTAGATAAATGTTAAATAGAATCTGACTGGTTGCTATGAGCAACATCACCAGTTCTAGAAAAAAAACCTCCCACCTTAATAAATTTACCCCTAGGTAGTAATTTAATACCCCTTTCAGACCGCCACCTATGAACATGGGTTATTGGCACATGAGCGTGCATAACCCGTGTTCAGGTGCAGTCTGAAAGGTGCAAGGGTTGAAATACCGGGTCGAGCGACCTGGTATTTCAACCTTGGTCGTGAGCAGGGTTGAACTTGTGTTCAACTCGGCTCACTGTTCGGTGTGAACGGGAGCCGTGTCGATGCGACCTACTTCCTATTCACTGTGTGTATATACAGGTGGCGCTTGGAGATCATGTGATCTCCAAGTGCTGCCCCTGCCGCGTCACCGCTGACGTCACCAACCCGGCAATATTCCGGGTTGCAGACAGTGGCAACGGGGCGCTTAAGGCGGGTCACACACTGGGAGCTCCCGTGTCAGGCTCCCGTGTGCGACCCGCCTCAGGCGGTCTGAAAGGGGTATTACTGAGAATCATTTTTGACTCAAAAGAAATTGGTGAAACATTTTAGACTCAAAATCACAGATTTACTAAAGTGTGTTTTTGAGTGGGTGCAAGGTGTGCAGTGCAGACAGACCCCTGGATCCAGAGGAGCACACATGCCGTCAGTCCAGTGCTGGCTGCTGAAATCACGTGGCCATTTTCCCAGTGACATGTGCAGTAGAGATGTCCCCAAGGAACAAGGTGTAGGCTCCATTTTCCCGGAGACCTGTGAATGCACAGCAGACTTTGGCACTGCCAGAGGGGAGAAGGCACAATCTGAGCCAGCATGCAGGTTCCGTTTCATTTTTTCTAGGAACCAGCTGGGGGGCTTACACCATAGAAGTGAGAAGCACATTATGGGGTCCACTTGCTACCACGTAAACCACCCTCAAACTGGTCAGCCCAAGCCTGGAATTCCTCAGGAAGTGGGGATTCTCCCAATAAACAGGCTGCCCCTACCGAGGACATCCCAGGTCTGGGCTGAGAACCCAGGGCTTTTACCTGCATGTCAAAAACAAAATTAATATTGTTCTTTATAGTGGAACTACAGGCCCCAGCCTGCTGTCACTTGAAGAACCACAAGTGCCAACATGCCCGGACATTAACAGCCCTGTGACACATGTAGTCCCACTACAAAGAAAAATATTAAAATAATGACAGTACACATGGATTGTTTTAATCCATTATTAAAATAAACCATTTTAGATTAAATTGACTGCACCTTAGTGTTTTTTTTCTTCTTTTGCCACCCTTTAAGACATAATATCTGCCATGTATTTAATAAAAGATGTGACCTTAATCCAATGCAGCCTTGTCACTGTCATTGTTTTTAGCATGGATACTTTAGTTTAAAGGTTGGTTATTATGTTAATTATATAATAAAGGAATAGACGCCTTATGTATGTTTTTATGCCACATGCATTTTGCCACTGAGCTACATCAACATTGATATAAGCATGGCAAACACTTCCATTTCATTGTATGCATATCATGCTGGATTCCGGATCAATCAGGTTGCAGTAATCTGCACAGTACGTCTTCTGCTGCTGTGGCCGAGATGCACTGTGTACGCGTGTCATGTTACAGACTGTTCTGTGATGTCAGCCTTCTTCCTTCTGCCTCCTGAAGAATGGAGCTCTTTTGTCTTTGCCAAACGCTCAACACTGCTAAACCTATTGCACACATACACGATCCAGACACCTGTTTGCTTTACAGTAGAAAAATAAACTACTCTCTGAGCTACAAACTGTACACGGCCATGTAACCACAGTCTACTTAATGCTTTGCACACAGTTAATGGAAACTAAAGATCTGAAACATAAAACTACAGTATGTGTACTATTTATAAAAGGCAGAAAGTCCTAAATTCCTGAAAAATGGGAGCTTTCACATGACTGAGGACTTCTGCATATTTATCAAGGACCACTGCTGGTGAAGATCGTAAGTGATAGCCTACACCAGGAGACTTCTGCAATGCTGTCACATGGAACGCATAGGAAAACCTAATTAGTGAGGACAGACGTTACAAGCACTCTTTTAATTATTATAAAATAAATAATTTTTATCCGATTTCATTTTAAATATATTTTTTTTCAACTTTTAATAGTTTTTACTTTTATGTGCACTTTGTTTTTTTACTTTTATTGAATCTATAACTGGAAGCAGTGCTATTTTTCAGCAGGAACCAGCAGGAACTCAGTTCCTGAACCTCTTATTAAATATGACATAACCAGTATCTGGGTTCCTGAACCTGTCCTGGGCCAAAATGTATTTTCCATAAGATAAGTTTTATTTTAAAGTCCATTTTGAGTGCTTTCTTTTCTAAACACTATCTGTCTACCTAAGAATCTATTAGCTATATATCTATAACTTTTTTTTAATAGCTCCACCCCCAGACCTGTAGTTCCTGAACCTATTTTTCCAGAAAAATAGTACTGACTGGAAGCCTGAGTCATGCTTCCTCATACAGTGAAGGAGTTGGTAAGCTGGATAACCCATGCGCTGATTGGCCTGGCAAGCCACTGCTGACCAGTGACTGTTAAATTGCCAGCCTGCTGTCAGCCAATCAGAGCTCACAGGCCTGCAGCGGCGGCTCCTGATTGTCTGCCAGACCACAAGCTTTGATTGGCTCATGAGCCGATGCCATATTTCAAGTGGGCGCCGGAGAGTGTCACTGCAGCGCTCACCAGACTTTCAGTGAGGGGCAGGAAAAGCGCACTCTGCTCTCCTCTCTTCCCCTCCCATCCCCTCATACAGGAGCAGCACCAGCAGCGGCGGTGGCAGAAGAACGCCAGCAATGGTGAGCAATACTGGGGGGCATTATATCTGGCACTGCTGGGGGCATTACATCTGGCACTGCTGGGGGGAATTATGTCTGGCACTGCCTGGGGGGAATTACATCTGGCATTCCTTGGGCGAATGATATCTGGCACTGCTGGGGGCATTACATCTATCTAGCACTGATTGGGCATTACGTGCATCTGACACTACTGGGGGGCATTACGTGTTGCTGACACTGCTGGGGCCAGCCCTGTGCATTATGCGTGGCACTACTGTGGGCGCATTATGTATTGCGCTACTACTGTGGGCGTTATATACACACCGTTCGCACAGCAGGACCCGCACATAGAGATCCGATTACCTGACCTATCCACGAGCAAGCAAGAGGCAGAAGGAACATTCGGTAATTAGCCAGTTTTTATTTTTCAAAAATTGGAGACCACTGCTGTAGACCAGACTGCCATGTTCCATCCCTTGTCTGTAGCTTGTCTATAACTTTGCGCTATCTTTGTTATTTTCTTGCTACAATTGTGTGATGCCCATATTATATCACCTACATGCTTCAGCCATGCACCGACTGTCCTGCAGCCCCCTCAGCACCAGCCTTAGATGTCCTGTTGTCAGGGCAGTAGAGAGCCTGGCTGGACCCAGGTACTTTTCAGGGGGCGTGGCATCATCACAGGAGGTGCAACCATGCACCCTTAGAACAAAATGCAGATTTTTTTTATTTTAAGCACCTCTCTGGCAACACTGTAGTCAAGCACACAGCAGCTGGGCTGAGGAGTAGAGCTACAGCTGCCAGGTAAGGAGGGAGACCTGGGACCCCATTGGGCACCTCCATCAGACCTGGGCCCGGATAATTAGTAGAGATGAGCGCCTGAAATTTTTCGGGTTTTGTGTTTTGGTTTTGGGTTCGGTTCCGCGGCCGTGTTTTGGCAAAACCTCACCGAATTTTTTTTGTCGGATTCGGGTGTGTTTTGGATTCGGGTGTTTTTTTCAAAAAACACTAAAAAACAGCTTAAATCATAGAATTTGGGGGTCATTTTGATCCCAAAGTATTATTAACCTCAAAAACCATAATTTACACTCATTTTCAGTCTATTCTGAATACCTCACACCTCACAATATTATTTTTAGTCCTAAAATTTGCACCGAGGTCGCTGTGTGAGTAAGATAAGCGACCCTAGTGGCCGACACAAACACCGGGCCCATCTAGGAGTGGCACTGCAGTGTCACGCAGGATGTCCCTTCCAAAAAACCCTCCCCAAACAGCACATGACGCAAAGAAAAAAAGAGGCGCAATGAGGTAGCTGTGTGAGTAAGATTAGCGACCCTAGTGGCCGACACAAACACCGGGCCCATCTAGGAGTGGCACTGCAGTGTCACGCAGGATGTCCCTTCCAAAAAACCCTCCCCAAACAGCACATGACGCAAAGAAAAAAAGAGGCGCAATGAGGTAGCTGTGTGAGTAAGATTAGCGACCCTAGTGGCCGACACAAACACCGGGCCCATCTAGGAGTGGCACTGCAGTGTCACGCAGGATGGCCCTTCCAAAAAACCCTCCCCAAACAGCACATGACGCAAAGAAAAAAAGAGGCGCAATGAGGTAGCTGTGTGAGTAAGATTAGCGACCCTAGTGGCCGACACAAACACCGGGCCCATCTAGGAGTGGCACTGCAGTGTCACGCAGGATGGCCCTTCCAAAAAACCCTCCCCAAACAGCACATGACGCAAAGAAAAAAAGAGGCGCAATGAGGTAGCTGTGTGAGTAAGATTAGCGACCCTAGTGGCCGACACAAACACCGGGCCCATCTAGGAGTGGCACTGCAGTGTCACGTAGGATGTCCCTTCCAAAAAACCCTCCCCAAACAGCACATGACGCAAAGAAAAAAAGAGGCGCAATGAGGTAGCTGTGTGAGTAAGATTAGCGACCGTAGTGGCCGACACAAACACCGGGCCCATTTAGGAGTGGCACTGCAGTGTCACGTAGGATGTCCCTTCCAAAAAACCCTCCCCAAACAGCACATGACGCAAAGAAAAAGAGATAGTATACTCGTAACTAGTATGTATGTATAAAGAAAGAAAAAAAAACCACGGTTAGGTGGTATATACAATTATGGACGGGCTGCCGAGTGCCGACACAGAGGTAGCCACAGCCGTGAACTACCGCACTGTACTGTGTCTGCTGCTAATATAGACTGGTTGATAAAGAGATAGTATACTCGTAACTAGTATGTATGTATAAAGAAAGAAAAAAAAACCACGGTTAGGTGGTATATACAATTATGGACGGGCTGCCGAGTGCCGACACAGAGGTAGCCACAGCCGTGAACTACCGCACTGTACTGTGTCTGCTGCTAATATATAGACTGGTTGATAAAGAGATAGTATACTCGTAACTAGTATGTATGTATAAAGAAAGAAAAAAAAACCACGGTTAGGTGGTATATACAATTATGGACGGGCTGCCGAGTGCCGACACAGAGGTAGCCACAGCCGTGAACTACCGCACTGTACTGTGTCTGCTGCTAATATAGACTGGTTGATAAAGAGATAGTATACTCGTAACTAGTATGTATGTATAAAGAAAGAAAAAAAAACCACGGTTAGGTGGTATATACAATTATGGACGGGCTGCCGAGTGCCGACACAGAGGTAGCCACAGCCGTGAACTACCGCACTGTACTGTGTCTGCTGCTAATATATAGACTGGTTGATAAAGAGATAGTATACTCGTAACTAGTATGTATGTATAAAGAAAGAAAAAAAAACCACGGTTAGGTGGTATATACAATTATGGACGGGCTGCCGAGTGCCGACACAGAGGTAGCCACAGCCGTGAACTACCGCACTGTACTGTGTCTGCTGCTAATATATAGACTGGTTGATAAAGAGATAGTATACTCGTAACTAGTATGTATGTATAAAGAAAGAAAAAAAAACCACGGTTAGGTGGTATATACAATTATGGACGGGCTGCCGAGTGCCGACACAGAGGTAGCCACAGCCGTGAACTACCGCACTGTACTGTGTCTGCTGCTAATATATAGACTGGTTGATAAAGAGATAGTATACTCGTAACTAGTATGTATGTATAAAGAAAGAAAAAAAAACCACGGTTAGGTGGTATATACAATTATGGACGGGCTGCCGAGTGCCGACACAGAGGTAGCCACAGCCGTGAACTACCGCACTGTACTGTGTCTGCTGCTAATATATAGACTGGTTGATAAAGAGATAGTATACTCGTAACTAGTATGTATGTATAAAGAAAGAAAAAAAAACCACGGTTAGGTGGTATATACAATTATGGACGGGCTGCCGAGTGCCGACACAGAGGTAGCCACAGCCGTGAACTACCGCACTGTACTGTGTCTGCTGCTAATATAGACTGGTTGATAAAGAGATAGTATACTACTAATATTATATACTGGTGGTCAGGTCACTGGTCACTAGTCACACTGGCAGTGGCACTCCTGCAGCAAAAGTGTGCACTGTTTAATTTTAATATAATATTATGTACTCCTGGCTCCTGCTATAACCTATAACTGGCACTGCAGTAGTGCTCCCCAGTCTCCCCCACAATTATAAGCTGTGTGAGCTGAGCAGTCAGACAGATATATAATATATATATAGATGATGCAGCACACTGGCCTGAGCCTGAGCAGTGCACACAGATATGGTATGTGACTGACTGAGTCACTGTGTGTATCGCTTTTTTCAGGCAGAGAACGGATATATTAAATAAACTGCACTGTGTGTCTGGTGGTCACTCACTATATAATATATTATGTACTCCTGGCTCCTGCTATAACCTATAACTGGCACTGCAGTAGTGCTCCCCAGTCTCCCCCACAATTATAAGCTGTGTGAGCTGAGCAGTCAGACAGATATATATAATATTATATATAGATAATAGATGATGCAGCACACTGGCCTGAGCCTGAGCAGTGCACACAGATATGGTATGTGACTGAGTCACTGTGTGCTGTGTATCGCTTTTTTCAGGCAGAGAACGGATTATAAATAAAAGTGGTGGTCACTGGTCACTATCAGCAAAACTCTGCACTGTACACTACTGAGTACTCCTAATGCTCCCCAAAATTAGTAAATCAAGTGTCTCTCTAATCTATTCTAATTCTAAACGGAGAGGACGCCAGCCACGTCCTCTCCCTATCAATCTCAATGCACGTGTGAAAATGGCGGCGACGCGCGGCTCCTTATATAGAATCCGAGTCTCGCGATAGAATCCGAGCCTCGCGAGAATCCGACAGCGTCATGATGACGTTCGGGCGCGCTCGGGTTAACCGAGCAAGGCGGGAAGATCCGAGTCGCTCGGACCCGTGAAAAAAAACATGAAGTTCTGGCGGGTTCGGATTCAGAGAAACCGAACCCGCTCATCTCTAATAATTAGTACCCTTCTTAGCAACACTGCCTTTTGTAAATCTGTTCAGTGAGACACATTCCGCAAATCTGCTGAGGCCATTCTGGATGCTGCCTTTGGCTCATTGAATCTGCCCCTACATTAAAGTTGCTCTTTAGGACTAAATGAACATTTCCTCTCTGCGCACATTTTCTCAATTACTCATAGCTTCTGTATCATGTGTTCATGTGTTGCTTTCATATCATGTGTTATTTCTGAGCTGTTCTGGTATTCTATTCTAGGCATGATATGAATAAGCAGCTTATTTTAAATTACACCTATCAGAGAAATAAAGTGCACACCTATTATTGCCTAACTATATTTAATACCTGTTTTGGAATGCAATGTTCTGAAAAGAGGTTAAAATAACCTGTGTAGCACTTAAAATAATAAGCATGCACTACACCTTTACAACTGTCTTATGAAGTCACTAATGCACACAATAATTGGCCAAGATATACAGTAGCAACAGAAAATGGCCCCTGGGCTGCGAAGTGTTTATTTTTAGTCTAAGTGTTTGTCATCATTATGAGTTGTCAAGGCTATACTATTCACATGAAAAAATCCCTATGTCTGTATCATTCATGATGCCTTTTTTTTTATCCTTTCCTGTGTGAGATCCCAAATTCAAGGTCCAAGTGGGACCTCGTTGAACTGTAAAGCAAGGCAGAGGCATATAAAGTGTATAGTGGGTCTGAATTGGATTTGTACATAAATCCAATGGCTTACATACAAATCCAATGGTGGAGGAATTGCCCATACGCAGAAAGAATCCTGCGTGATTGCTTGAAGTCCTGCCTTAGCTGCAGCATAATTGCCATGCTGCAACATTTGTGAGATAGACCGGGGACGGCGTCCAGGAACGTTCTAAACAATGTGGGCGTGTTGCCCCCGTTTTGTAGGTGTGCTGAGCTCAGGATCTGCATCGTCAGATGTACACATCCTGGACCCGGTCTGAGTAAGCTTCAGCTTACGCAGCTGGGCAAAGGCTGCCACCTTGGCGAAAAATTATCACAATGGTGATCCAATACTGCATCTTCGGATGCAGCACTCAGATCGCAGGTGCTGGCAGGAGTCTTTCTGACGGGCACCTCCTGCAGCATTACAATATTAGTTGTACGGTATCGCACAGCCAGGGCCGGATTATAGGCGGAGTAGATGGGGCTGTCACGCAAGGACCCACACACATTGGGGTCTTTCACACTGTGGAAAATATTTCCTTGGTGTGGTCCACTCTGCAGTCTGCACCCTACGTGTCCGGCTCCCGGCAGCAGCACAGTTGGTGATGGATGAATTTATCTTTTGAGACGTAGACAGCTTTGTCTCTGTCTCCACAGTGAGTGGCCTGATTGTCAAAGCCATGCCCCCTTGCAAACATAATGCTGTGATTTGCAGGTGTAAGGGGGAAGAGGGGGTGACCTAATGCTGTGAAGTGCTTGCCCCATCAGAGAC
This sequence comes from Pseudophryne corroboree, assembly GCF_028390025.1. Taxonomy (NCBI): domain Eukaryota; kingdom Metazoa; phylum Chordata; class Amphibia; order Anura; family Myobatrachidae; genus Pseudophryne; species Pseudophryne corroboree. The sequence goes on along the minus strand of NC_086445.1, from coordinate 200,134,913 downwards.
CTAATGCTATAATAGGTAGTGTCTCTCTCCCTCACTTCCTCCTCTCTCTCCCTGACACGCTCCCTCTCTCTCTCTCGCCTCCCCTCTCTCTCCTTGACACTCTCTTTCTTGCTCTTTTCTCGCTCTCGCTCTACCTCTCTGACACCTTCTTTCTCTCCTGCTTGCTCTCCCTCCCTTGCTCTCTTTCTCTCTCTACTTTACACTTTCTCTCTCTCTCCCCCACTCACTACTCCTGCCCCTCTCTTCTCTCTCTCTCCCTGACACACTCTCTGTCTTGCTCCACTCTCTCTCCCTGATACCCTCTCCCCCCCCCTCTCTCTCTCTCTCTCTCTTGCTCCTTTCTCTCTTCCCAACTCACTACTCCTGCTCCTCTCTTCTCTCTCCCTGACACACACTCTCTAACCTGCTCCCCTCTCTCTCCCTCTTTGCTCTCTTTCTCTGTCTCTCCCCACTTTCTCCCCCCTCTCTCTCCCTGACACCCTCTATCTCGCTCTCTTTCTCTCATTCCCTATTTTTCCCTTACACTGTCTCTCTCACTCTGACACCCTCTCACTCCCCTTCTCTCTTCCCGACACCCACTCTCTCTCTTTCCCTGTCTTTTATGCTTATTTCTCTCCCTCTCTCTCTCTCTCTCTGACACCCTCTTTCTCTCTCCCTCACTCCTGTGTCTCACTTTCTTCCTAATACCCCCCTCTCACCTCTCCCCATCTCTCTCTCTTAATTGCTGTCTCCCCTGGCACCCTATCCATCTCTCTCTCTCTCTCTCTCTCTCTCTCACTACCCTCACTTTTTCTCCTGCTCCCCTAAGAGTGCTGTGCAATACTGTACATATCAGAATCAGGCCCAGTGTCAAAACCATCTATTATTATAAAATCTGAGCCTGATCAGAATTAGGTCATCAAAGTTGGGTGATTACCTAATCACAGCTGCGTTACTCACATGCACATCACACCTAACATGCACCCAGGTGTGATGTGCATGCACATTCTGCATCAAAGGGACAGAAGAGGACAAGGAAGGGGAATAAGAATAATGGGTTCGGAGGGGTCAGAGCAGCTGAGGTGACCTGGGGCCATTTATTTACTAGTATTTATATAATTTTAATGTTTTAAAGGGGTGTTTTTAGTATTAATTGTTTTAGACAGTCCAGCAGAAGTGTACACCATCAAATGGTTGTGCTGTGTCCAGTCCCAGTAGTCTAATTATTTCTGTGGTGCTGCACTGACCTACAGGACATACCCCACTGCATCCACATATAAGCAGTGTGACTGGCTCCCCGCAGAGCCAGTTGCAAAAAAAGAGGGGGGGAAAGGAAAAAATTTAAAATGTTTTAACAAACAAACAACCTATGTGCGCTATACCCCAGTGCGTTTATTCATGTACATATAAAATCCCTTTGAAGCCCCACAGTGTGAGCTGAGCTGCAAATTGAAAAAATAAAAAATATATTGTTTTATTGTTTGTATTGCTCTGTGTGCTCTACCCCTTTGTTCACATATATAGAAAAGCCTTTTAAATACCCGCAGTGTGAGCTGAGCTGTGAATTTATTTTTTATTTAAAAAAAATACATTGTTCTATTGTTTGTACTGTTCTGTGCGCTGTACCCTGGGACGTTCACACACACACACACACACACACACACACACACACACACACACACACACACACACACACATATCTCAAGCCCTTTGAATCCCCACAGTGTGAGCTGAGCTGGCATCTTGGCTGTTAGCTTAGCTGCCTTAAGCCCATTGGTAGCTTGTTTTGTGAGGGACCAAACAAACCAAGCTCTTCAGCACAAAAGTGGCAGCCCTTATCCCTGAAGTGCTTTGTTTGTTAAACTGTGGCTGTCCTTTTTAATAGCCAACATGATTACTGAAATACATTCTATAGTTATTAGTGTTAACAGGCCTTCTGTTGGTGGAAAGCTGTGTGACAACTCACAAAATCTAGGGCGAAATGTTCAAACATAAATATATGAGGGATGTGAGTGGCATTGAAGAATAAATCAAATGCATTTTTATTAAGATAAGAAAGGAAATTAGTGTCAGAATCCCCATCTCCATCCCAAATGAAGAACAGGCTTATATAGCTATAACAGAGGACCAGGTTTACACCACAGGCCCTGCCCCATATAAGTTGGTCTTTGAAGCAGCCTGTATAGATGCCGACAAAACTGGGGAAACTCTAGTCCCCATTGCTGTAATGAGAACCTGTGCATGTGATCGAATGAATACATAGAATCCCCATAATCCGGGTGAGCAGGCAAGTATGCTGCGTGGGATGTTGTATGAACAAGGTATAGAAAGAAAACACCTTAACCACTGCGCAATACACTCCCAAATGCAGCCCAGGTTACTCTAGGTCCACCAAACCATATGCCAAAAATAAGAAGAGAAAGAGAGATCCCTGTGGCGCAGAAGAGGAGTTACATGTAGAGCAAAATGAATAAATAAATAGAACCAAATGCAGTCCTTTGGTCTCAAATCCTCCAAAGCAAGTCCTGGTTGTCTTTCGATTTGTTGTACCTCAAACGGGAGAGAGACACTTAGTGTAACACCATTTTAACAGTACACATGACCCATATTGTGGTAAGTATTACACTCACATTCGATAAAGATAATTAGGGCTCATCATCCCCCAGATTGGAAGTGATAACGTGGAATGTCTTACTCCAATGAGATATATGTAAATATAAGAAGAGGAAATATAGTGCAACACTGTTTTTCATAAAAACATTTAAATTTTAATACCCAGGTAACTCACATTCTTTAAATGCTTCTGATGAAGGACTTTTAAAGTCTGAAACGCGTAAAGCAGGTGGTTTTGGATGACTCCCGTGGGACCAGCACTTTGTTGAATATCTTCTAAACGAGGACTTTGACTTTCTCCATCTTGAATTTACCAGTTTGGAAGCTGTGTCCGAGTGTGAGCTGCTACTCCTATTGGAGATTTTATGTCTATATGTTTTTAAAGAATGTGAGTTACCTGGGTATTAAAATTTAAATGTTTTTATGAAAAACAGTGTTGCACTATATTTCCTCTTCTTATATTTACATATATCTCATTGGAGGAAGACATTCCACGTTATCACTTCCAATCTGGTGGATGATGAGCCCTAATTATCTTTATCGAATGTGAGTGTAATACTTACCACAATATGGGTCATGTGTACTGTTAAAATGGTGTTACACTAAGTGTCTCTCTCCCGTTTGAGGTACAACAAATCGAAAGACAACCAGGACTTGCTTTGGAGGATTTGAGACCAAAGGACTGCATTTGGTTCTATTTATTAATTCATTTTGCTCTACATGTAACTCCTCTTCTGCGCCACAGGGATCTCTCTTTCTCTTCTTATGTTGTATGAACACACAGAAAGAAGAAATACACTGGCGTTCCTATGGAATAAAATATGTAATACATTGTGACATACGTATGCCACTGCTGTCATGTTATTCAGCAAAATTGTGTGACAGATTGGGGGGTCCGGGCACCAAATCACTGCCTAGCCCCGGGTGATGAAAGTCCTAGTTTTGACCATGATTGATATTTTGTAAATAATTATGCTATGCACTTGTCTATGATGGGAGGAGTGTGGTGTTAGTAGAACTATTTGTTTTTGACTGTCTGGTAGAAGTATATGCTGGAACTTATTACTGTTGTAACTTACTTCCTGTTTAGTTTGCTACGTGTGACTTGTTAATAAAGTTCATCAATGTTATATGCTGTAAAGAAGTGCACTGTGTTAGTGCCAAAAGCGTGGAGTCATATATACAAACATCCTATGACGGATGTAATACTTACTGTAATGTTTGTCCACAAATGCTTAATATTTTTACCCACTTTTATTTTGCACACTTTTCTCAGTTATTCAGTTATTGTCTACTGTCCTCATGTACTCTGATTTGCACGGGAAGAGCTTGACATTATAAGATGTCTAACGCATTTCCTGCATGAAAGTACAAGGAAGCTGAATGCTAGCAATGGACCAGCCAGCTCATGGAAAAATACTTTATAATAGTCTTAGAATTTGTTTTGCAGCTAGATTCATATCCTAATTCTGTTATTAGTTGGAACTTGGAACCATACAAAAACATATATCGAATACAAAAAAATGTATTACTGTCAAACTACTGTATAAATGTAACACATCAGGCTCTATAAAAACAAAAGATCTTTGATGTTAATCTCTAAAAGAAATATGAGGCCAGATGGAATGACGTCCAAGTTGGCCATAGGTGTGGGTTCCCGGACGAACTCAGACTTTTTTTTTAAAGCGGCAAATATTTACAAGGTAAACCCAAAACAAAATCCGCCATATCATTGAGCCAGTTGCCGTCCGTGATTGCACTAACTACACTGTGACTGGCAGTCACTTCGCATTGGAAGTGCTACCTGCCAATCACACACAAGACAGGCAGTCCCATTGGGAAGTGTTTTGCTCCCTCTGTGAATGCCGGTCTGGGTTGCGATTTGCAGAGAGCGTGCTTCCTGCCTTATCTTCAGCCCTACACGGCTTCTATCGGCCTCAGCCGATGCAGTACATAGAAGCCTGTGGTTTGCGCATACACAGTCCCACGGCCACTTATGCGCATGTACTGGTCCCAGCACCTATCAGATCCATTGCGCAGGTGCCAGGCAGCACGAGCAGCTCAACCCCCCTCCTCCAAACAGGTTATGGCTCATTTAGAGCATGAAGTCCTTTACATTTTTAATATGCCATAGAATTTTCCAATATCATACATTTAATTAATAACAGAGCAGCCTGATTTTGCTTGTGTAATTCCATACCATGCTGGAGGAAGAGAAATGCTGATGCACACTACCAGCACTGAAGGCCCCCACACACGGCACGATATAGCTGCTGATCCGACGAATTGGAACGGTATAGCAGCTATATCATTCCGTGTGTGGGCATAATGTCGCCCATTGCGCGCACCTGTGGGGTCGTCTGCCTACATCGCTATGTTCAAATGATCAGCAATGCATGCAGTGAATCCCATGCAGTGCTATGCGGAGGAGGGCCAGTATAGTTGGCAGTTGGGCACTGGATCGCCCCATATGTGGGGGACCGCCCAATACGCCGGCCCTCGGACACTCCGTCGCATCAGCCACACACATCGCTCCATGGGCGGGATGTACTAATGTACATCGCCGCCCATCGCCGCCCTGCGCTTACATATGCGATCAGCATTGCGGAGGACAGCTCTTCCGATAAGAGCTGTCCTCCGCGATGCACAGCGGCAGCATGACTTCCGGGATTCGGCCCCAGGAGTCAGTCTGCGCAGGGTGACGGGGGTGGCCGCAAGGCATGCTGGGAGGGATCCGATCGAATCCCTCACACAGCGCCGCGGAGGGAAGCCCATAGGCTTCTATGGACTATTGCCAGCTAAAGCTGGCGAACCCCGCCGCGGCACTGACCTGCCGGCCGGGGGATGGTACATCAGGAAAATGCGGTAAACAGGGGGTTTACCGCATTTTCCGCTTAGTACTTCCGACCCGTGTGTGGCCACCCTAAGAGCAGAACAGAAGTGTGCATCAGCATTTTTCTTCCTCCAGCATAGTATTAGAAGCCTCAGCATGACAGCACCTCGTATTATCTTTAGTAATAGGGTGTGCAGTCCTGCTCCCCCCTATTTCCATCCCATCCCAGCAACAGAGGTGTTAAACTGTGTACATACATTTCTTTGTATGCACTACTGGTATGGTAATCCTGGTGTTGTTTACTCAACTGCACATTGTCAATCCCAGTGTAGTTTAGAAAGGTTAATGGGATGATGTCTGAGACTGTTATTTGAATAAGAGAAGCTGAGGTGATTAACTTCTATTGTTCTGTTATGTTTAGATATTTTCCATCTCTTCCACAGCCCCTCCCCATACCTCCTTTGGGCTCTTGCAGAAAGTAGAAGTGCTATAAACCAGAGCTATTACTAGTAGAGCTAAATACAGCACAATATAAAGCAGCAGTAACCAAGCCAAAATGTGATTTTATTTATTCTTAACAACAAGCAGTTACATACGTCGTCACTCCATTTCATTCACACTTCTGGGGATTTTCAATTTCTGCCGATGAAGCTTTGGGTGATATTCATCAATGTTTTTTTCACCCAAAAACACGCAGGTTCAGCGAAACATCCCCGTTTTCGGGGATTTTGCTTTGCCTGCCGGGGGCAGGTGAAACAAATCCCCGTAAAGCCGCGGCACGCGCCGGATTATCGGGGCTAATTAGATAGCCCCCGGCAATACTTTTACACCCGACAGTCAGTGTGGCTAATTGAATATCCTCCTTCAAGTCTGCACTCCTTGTCATTCTCACCCCATGCCTGCACTCCTTGTCATTATTTCTCCATGCCTGCACTCCTTGTCATTCTCACCCCATGCCTGCACTCCTTGTCATTATTTCTCCATGCCTGCACTCCTTGTCATTCTCACTCCATGCCTATACTCCTTGTCATTCTCACTCCATGCCTGCATTCCATTTCATTCTCACCCCATGCCTGCACTTCTTGTCATTCTCACCCCATGCCTGCACTCCTTGTCATTATTTCTCCATGCCTGCACTCCTTGTCATTCTCACTCCATGCCTGCATTCCATTTCATTCTCACCCCATGCCTGCACTTCTTTTCATTCTCACCCCATGCCTGCACTCCTTGTCATCCTCAGTCCTTGCCTGCACTCCTTGTCATTATTTCTCCAACCTTCACTCCTTTTCTTTTTCACTACAATGCTGCACTCTTGTCATTCACACTACATAACTGTACGCGTTGTCATTCTCACCCCATGCCTGCACTCCTTGTCATTTCACCCAATGCCTGTACTCGTCATTCTCACTCCATGCCTGTGTGGCATACTGGAATGTTAGGAGACAAGAGATATTGGAAAGTTCCAAAAGCCATTTAATTCTTATCAGTGAGTGGGGGAGTTTTATGGCCCCAACACCAGTTACTTGCAGACCCTGCCACATGTAGGGGGTTAGGACAGGAAGTGCAGGGGGATTTGAGCAAAAGGAACAAAGCACAGGACAGTTCAGTGTGAGCTGAGGACTGAGGATGGAGGGCACAGGCTAAGTGTCCAGGAGAAACGCAGGCTGGGGACTGTGGAACAAGAATGGCACTCCACAGTCCCTGGCATGATGGAAAGAAGAGCAGCGTGTGGGTGTTGCTATGAAGAGAGGGAGAGCCAGCAGCTTCAGTGAGAGATGGAGAGTGCAGTGTGAGAGCCACAGTATGCAGAGTACAGTGGAAGGAACCAGGAACAGAGGACCTTCAGGGGTACCCAAGAAGCAGGACGGGAGGTGTGAGTCTGCGGGATAGGACGAGCTGGGTGAGTGGTAGGAACCACGTTTGGCGGAAGGCCCCCAGTAACGTGTACATGAGATCCCGTTTAGATAGAGCCCCTAGCGAATGGGGGAGAGCACACTAAAATGAATTTCAGTTTGCGAAAGCCGCACTACTGATTCCCAGAGACTGCGCTGGTATGTACTGTACTGTAATGATGTCACATCACTGCAAATGCTGTAATTGCCCGTGAAGCAAATGAAAGGAGATGTAACTTGATGTAACCCATATGAATATTGCGCTGGAGAGGAGAACAAGGAGTTAAATGTTACTGTCGTGATAACCCTGTCTGAACTGTGAATAAACTGCTTTTTTATGTCATGAGAAAGCCTGGCGTGACAATGCTTTTTAATATGACTAAAGGACCGGCCGCTCCCTGGCTATCACAATTTGGCGTCACGAACAGGATCGGTACCGAAGATTTATTTGACAATTTGGGGAAACCTTTATTGGGAGGGGCCCATGAAAGCCACCTATCTCTTTTGACCCAGCAAACTGGGGGAGACAAGGGCCGGCACGGGCAGGTTCTAAGTGTTTGGCACAATTGCCAGAAGATGTTGGAACATTCATGATCATCTGTGACCCAGGACTGTAATTCACAAGAAATAGGCAGCAGTATATTTGATTTGTATTTCATGTGATGTTTTGCATGCCATGTTTTTCTGCTCATGTGATTGTTATATTGTGTGTTTGCATGCCATGTTTTTCTGCTCATGTGATTGTTATACTGTGTGTGATGTATACTGCAATTATGCTTGTTTATTGTGTGTTATGTTTTGACCTTGCTGTAGAGTATAAGAGACTGTTCCTTGCTAGACTTTCTGCAAGCTCATAGGTATATTGCGTGGGGACACGCAAGATTTTAGCAGGGGTGTATGTGGCATACTGGAATGTTAGGAGACAAGAGATATTGGAAAGTTCCAAAAGCCATTTAATTCTTATCAGTGAGTGGGGGAGTTTTATGGCCCCAACACCAGTTACTTGCAGACCCTGCCACATGTAGGGGGTTAGGACAGGAAGTGCAGGGGGATTTGAGCAAAAGGAACAAAGCACAGGACAGTTCAGTGTGAGCTGAGGACTGAGGATGGAGGGCACAGGCTAAGTGTCCAGGAGAAACGCAGGCTGGGGACTGTGGAACAAGAATGGCACTCCACAGTCCCTGGCATGATGGAAAGAAGAGCAGCGTGTGGGTGTTGCTATGAAGAGAGGGAGAGCCAGCAGCTTCAGTGAGAGATGGAGAGTGCAGTGTGAGAGCCACAGTATGCAGAGTACAGTGGAAGGAACCAGGAACAGAGGACCTTCAGGGGTACCCAAGAAGCAGGACGGGAGGTGTGAGTCTGCGGGATAGGACGAGCTGGGTGAGTGGTAGGAACCACGTTTGGCGGAAGGCCCCCAGTAACGTGTACATGAGATCTCGTTTAGATAGAGCCCCTAGCGAATGGGGGAGAGCACACTAAAATGAATTTCAGTTTGCGAAAGCCGCACTACTGATTCCCAGAGACTGCGCTGGTATGTACTGTACTGTAATGATGTCACATCACTGCAAATGCTGTTATTGCCCGTGAAGCAAATGAAAGGAGATGTAACTTGATGTAACCCATATGAATATTGCGTTGGAGAGGAGAACAAGGAGTTAAATGTTACTGTTGTGATAACCCTGTCTGAACTGTGAATAAACTGCTTTTTTATGTCATGAGAAAGCCTGGCGTGACAATGCTTTTTAATATGACTAAAGGACCGGCCGCTCCCTGGCTATCACAATTGCTCTCCTTGTCATTCTCACTCCAATACTCTACTCCTTATTATTCGCACTCCATGCCTGCACTCCATGTCATTCTCACTCCAATACTGCACTACTTGTCATTCACACTCCATGCCCGCATTCCATTTCAGTCTCACTCCATACCTGCACTCCATGTCATTCTCACTCCAATACTGCACTACTTGTCATTCACACTCCATGCCTACATTCCATTTCAGTCTCACTCCATGCATGCACTCCCTCCTTGTCATTCTCATCCCATGCCTGCACCCAGTGGAGTAACTGCTGGGGGTGCAGGGGATACAGCTGCTATGGGGCCTGAGATGCTTCCGGTGTCCGCATCTGCTCCCCCTGCACCAAGCCAATTGTATGGCCCGTGCCCACCCCACCCAGAAGAAGTGGTGTGTGAGATCGTGAGACCACAGTGGACACCTCCTCTCCCGTGAATAACGGTCGCAGGTGCCGCCCCCACCCCCCGAGAAGAAGTGGTGCACTCCCGGCTCACAGCGGCCCACAGCAGCCCCCCTCCCCAGCAAAGAACGGCCGCAGGTGCCGCCCCCACCCCACCAGAAGAAGTGATGCGCTCCTGGCTCACAGCAGCCCCTCCTCTCCCCGCGAAGAACAGCCGCAGGTGCCGCCCCCACCCCACCAGAGGAAGTGGTGCGCTCCCGGCTCACAGCGGCCAGCCCACACGACACACCAATGTATAGATGGCTATCGGTGTGTTTTCCATCACTGTGAGTGATCAACTATGCTATGGGAGACCATCAATGGTTTCACTCATTGATGGTCATCTTTGTTACTTCAGTGAATGGCCCACGGGCCAATCACAGCCCGGGGGGCGGGGCTTCCAGCGTGTCGGGGCATAGCTATGCTCCGAGTCCCGGCACCTTGCAAAAAAATTATAACATTTTGTTTAGGCTGTGACATCAGTGGAGGGAAACCTGCATCCCATTTCTTTCTCACTCCATGCCTACAGTCCTTGACATTCTCACTCCATGCCTGCACTCCTTGTCATACTCACTCCAATACGGCGCTACTTGTCATTCTCGCCATTCTCACTACATGTCTACACGCGTTGTCATTCTCACTCCACACATCTGCACTCCTTGTCATTCTCACTCACATACTGCACTCCATGTTATTCACACTCCATGCCTGGATTCCATTTCATTCTCACTCCATGCCTACATTCCTTGTCATTTTCACCCCATGTCTGCACTCCTTGTCATTCTCACTCCATGACAGCACTCCTTTTCATTCTCACCCATTATCTGCACTCCTTGTCATTCTCACTCTAATATGGCACTCCTTGTCATTCTCGTCATTCTCATTACATGTCTACACATGTTATCATTCTCACTCCACACCTTCAAGAGTGGGGCTTGTCCTTCTCCCCCTTCTAGGAAAGTAGAGGTCATAATTGACATGTGGAGTAGAACTCTGGTCTTCATGGCAGCTCCCATCTCTGCTTCTTCATGTAGGGAGGAACTCTGCGCAGAGTGCCAGTAATTTCCACTAATGATGCAACCAATGTACTACATAGGACATCTACAGTACTGCGCAAAAGTTTTAGGCAGGTGTGGTAAAAATTCTGCAAAGTATGAATGCTTTCAAAAATAGAAGTGTATAGTTTATTTTTATATTTCTCAGCATTGAAGCACAAAGGAACGGGCAATGTTAAGGACCATAGACGCAGTGATCGGCCAAGAAATCTTGGATGAAAAACACATCATGCTTACTTCCCTTCAAAATTTGAAGATGTCCATCAGTTCCATTAGCTCAGAACTGGCAGAAACCAGTAGGACCTAGGTAAGGAATACATACGTATTCCTGGCGGACGGGATGCTGGCTGTCAGTATTCTGACAGCGGCATTCTGCCCACCAGAATGCCAGCAGCGGGGCAAACGCAAAGAGTCCTCTTGCGGGTTCGCTGTGCTCACCATGCTATGTGCTCGGTGACTCACTGCGCTCACCGCAGTTCTATTCTCACTCATTGGGTGTCGTGGACACACACGAGTGGGAATAGGACCTGTGGGTTGGGATTCCAGCTGTCAGCATTGGCGGCTGTCGGGATTCCGGCATCAGTATCCTTAGCGCTGGGACCCCCACAGCCGGCAAATTAACTGCATCCCCCCAGGTACACCCATCTACAGTTCTGAGAATTCAAAGCCAAGTGACTCACCTATGCAAAAACACATAGGAACTAGGGTGCAGAATAATGGCAGCAGATGCTCTGGCTGATGAGTCAATATTTGAAATATTTGACTGTAACAGAAGACAGTTTATTTGACGGGGGGCTGGAGACCAGTACAATAATGAGTGTCTGCAGGCAGCAGTGAAGCATGGTGGAATTTCTTTGCAAGTTTGAGACAGGAATTGGGGATTTGGTCATGATTAATGGTGTCCTCAATGCTGAGAAATACAGACAGGTACTTTCCATCATGCAATGCCATCAGGGAGGCATCTGATTGGCTTCAAATGTATTCTGCAGCAGGAGAATGACCCCAAACATACAGCCAATGTCATTAAGAACTATCTTCAGCGTAAAGAAGAACAAGGAGTCCTGGAAGTGATGATATGGCCCCCACAGAGCCTTGACCTCAACATCATCGAGTCTGTCTGGGATTACATGAAGAGACAGAAGGATTTGAGCAAGCCTACATCCACAGAAGATCTGTGGTTAGCTTTCCAAGATGTTTGGAACAACCTACCTGCCGAGTTCCTTCAAAAACTGTGTGCAAGTGTACCTAGAAGAATAGATTACCGCAGATGGGGATAAATGGAGTGTATAACAAATTATGTCTCAGTTTCTGATTATTAGAAATCCATGCCAAATAGGTATACCTAAACAAAGGGTTTGTAGAAATAAAGGACAAGAACATGTTTCTGGGGTGTGTAGGAGGGCGCCTAGAAAAAATGGGTCAAATATTACCCTATGTAAGATATTACAAGTGTAAACTGAATGTTCTAGTAGCCAGTCTGATATGTAATGGAAAAAGATAAAGGGGGTGATTCAGACCTGATCGCTGCTGTTCGTTTTCGCACAGCGGGTGATCAGGTACTAACTGCGCATGCATATGCACCACAATGCGCACGCGCATCGAACAGCAACAAAGGGCATTGCCAGTCAGCGATGGGATGATGTAAAAACTCCGATTGCACGGGCGTTTGCAAGGTGATTAACAGGAGAAAAGCCGTTTGTGGGTGGTAACTGACCGTTTATTGGGAGTGTCCGGAAAAACGCAGGCGTGCCCAAGCGTTTTTAGGGATGGTGTCTGACGTCAGCTCTGGCCCCGATCAGCCTGTTGTGTTCACACTGCAGGAGTAAGTCCTAGGCTGCGCAGAGACTGCACACAGTGGATTTTTGCACCTCGGCGTACACATAGGTTCGCACACTTGCACTGCGAATTTACACTCCCCCTGGGGGTGGCGACTATCTGAACACAGGACAGCAAGGTTAGCAGCCCAGCGATCAGGTCTGAATCACCCCCAAAGAGGAAAAAAATTGTGACGTCTGGGACATCCATGCCACCATCTGTACAGGGCCGTCTTTTCGTATGGGCTCAATTAGCTCTTGTCCAAGGGCCCCAGGAGTATATGGGCCCTATGCTGATAGCTGAGGGTCCCCTCTTTCCAGGGGTGACAGTATTTTGAAAATCGGCTCTGGGGAACCGGAGATATCCGACTTGAAAGCAGTGGTCCCCATCCAAGCCTGTTAATTGCTCTTCCGAGCCAAATATCTCGGGTTCTGTCTGACTTAGAGTTTTTCTGAGGATATACACCAAAGGCTGGGACTCTCCCCTTTCACTAAACACTAGCAGCTTGTCTCTACTATGCCCAGAACCAGAGATATCAGCCTTCCAGCACCTAATCCCTACTCCAGCCCAACACACCTGGTATGCAGTTTTAGATTTTCATTGGTGGATTGCTCTGGCTCCTGAACTCTGATCCCCAAATCCCCAGTACCTGAAAGGTGGCTCTCTCTACATTTTTATCCCTTTGAATGCTTTGAAATATATTTTCAGGAACTTGAGATATCTGCAGTCAAGCAAGCTGACCTCCCACCGGAAAATGATAATTATTAAGCCCACTCCACTATCCACCCCTCCCCTACATATTAAACACCCCCTACAACCCTGGAAGTCATGCACCAGGGCTTCTTCATTCAGCTAATGCCCCCTTCTACAGTTTAGCCCCATCTGTTCAGTAAAGGAGTAATTAGCAGAAATTGCTGCTCCAGGTCCTACATGCTGAGCGGAAGATAGAACACCCCCTACCGCTCGTGGGACATCAAAGCTGCCACTGATAGCACCCCCACCCCTACTGCTGGAGGACGGTTAGGGAACCCAGTGCATTGCTGTGCCCAGGGGCCTACACTGCTGTTAAGACAGCCCTGCATCTGTATGTGGTTTAGCTAGGGCTATTCTTGGTTTCCCGTTATTCTATTTTTTTTTTTTTTAAATATCCTATGAAGCATATTAATGCCAGTTTTTCAAAGCAATTGACAACATTTACATCATTGCATATAAGATTTTAGGAAAATAACACGTTTTAGGATTGCAACTCTATCTAATAACGATAAGGGCAAAGATGTCCAATTGGTAAGCATCGTTGGTATGGACTGCAACAGGGAAGAGAATTAAGTGTATATAGTAGACAAAATATAAATCCCCAAATATGTAGCTTAGTGTGTGATTCCCCAAGCTTTTAATACAAAAGAAGAAAAATAAAACATATACAGTACATGATGGCCAATTAGTACTGGCGGAGCCCAGAGATCATTGACTGATCCGTCAGTAACTATACACAGAATGTCTTTGCCCTGATTGGTCAGAGCATTAGAAAGCTCCTCTGCTCGGTTGTGACTAGAACCTACATGGGTAGTTGCGCATCATCCTGGCAGACATATCTACAGCAGCTTCTGTGTGCTGCATTTACATGAACACATCCACAGTGCTTGGTTTAGGCTTGCACACTCCTTCCCTTCCACCTCCCTAATACACACTGGCCGATATATGGTCTGTTTTATTGGGTTGGCAGATTGATCTACAACGTATGTAACCAGCCTAAGTGTATTGAGTCTTATGTGTAACTCCATTAGACATTATAGTGTTTATATAGTTGTGCAAATGTAAGTGATAAATAACTTGTGAACACTTATCGTATGAAGCTGACTCTGACTTCCTCAACTATAAAATGTATCTCTTCATCTTACAACACTATCCTTTCACTTGACTTCTGTAATATTCAGCTAGTCTTCTACCCCCCCCCCCCCCCCATGCCTCTGCCACCTTCAACTCACTTCTCTGAGAATCTGCACCTACACCCTCACAGATAATTTTTTTCCTTACACCCAGCAATCCACCTTCTGCTACACATCCAACCCACCTTCTCCTACACATCCCAGAAAACTTCTGTTACTCACTCCAATAGATCTCCTAGACACTTCAATTCACCTTCTCCTGCACATCTCACCTATCTTCTGCTACACACCCCACCCACATTCTCCTACACACACTTCTCACCTCATTACACACCCAGATTCACCTTCTCCTACATATTCCACCCGCCTTCTCCTATATGCCCCACCCAACTTCAGTTACACACCCCACCCAACTTCAGTTGCACAACCCAATTCACTTTCTACTACACACTCCACCCACATTCTCCTAAACACCCCACCCACCTTGTTACACACCCCAAATCACCTCCTACACACCCCACCCACCTTCTGCTACACAATCCACTGCCTTCATTTGCACAGCCAAATTTATCTTCTACACACAGCACCCTGTCAGGAATCTGCATTCTCCATCGCATCACTTCCTGTGAACAGGCGTCTCCTGGCTTCAGTCCTCTGTCTTCAGAATATCCCCTGTGTATTGGACCTGTGGAACTACAGGTCCCAGCAGTTCCAGTTCCGTTCCAGTCTTCAGTCTCCTGCAGCCTACAGCTCACTGTGCTCCATCCAACCAGTACTATAATTTGGTAAACTACTGGTTTCAGCCAGCAGCCTGGAGTACACAGTGGGGTATATTTATTAACATTCGTAATTCTCCCGATTTGGTGGGAGAATAATCACGAATGACATCGAAAGTGTAAAACTGCAACTTTTTGAATTTATTACGACTAATTTACTAAGCTGCCGTATTCTGCATTTTCGGGTTTTCCGATGTCGATGTCATTCGTTTTTTTAGGCAGTGTTTTACGTGAGTGACTTGTAAAACACTGCCGACTTTAATACAATGAATCTCGGCCGGATCTGAGAGATCCGTGCTGGGCTTCATTGTGCACCTTGTTAAAAAAAATAAAAATGTTTAAACTTTAAAAAAAAATTGCGTGGGGTCCCCCCTCCTAAGGCAAACCAGCCTCGGGCTCTTTGAGCCGATCCTGGTTGCAGAAATATGGGGAAAAAATTGACAGGGGTTCCCCCATATTTAAGCAACCAGCATCGGGCTCTGCGCCTGGTCCTGGTTCCAAAAATACGGGGGACAAAAAGAGTAGGGGTCCCCCGTATTTTTGAAACCAGCACCGGGCTCCACTAGCTGGACAGATAATGCCACAGCCGGGGGTCACTTTTATACAGTGCCTTGCGGCCGTGGCATCAAATATCCAACTAGTCACCCCTGGCCGGGGTACCCTGGGGGAGTGGGGACCCCTTCAATTAAGGGGTCCCCCCCCAGCCACCCAAGGGCCAGGGGTGAAGCCCGAGGCTGTCCCCCCCATCCAATGGGCTGCGGATGGGGGGCTGATAGCCTTTGTGATAAGTGTTTGATATTGTTTTTAGTAGCAGTACTACAAGGCCCAGCAAGCCTCCCCCGCAAGCTGGTACTTGGAGAACCACAAGTACCAGCATGCGGCGGAAAAAATGGGCCCGCTGGTACCTGTAGTACTACTACTAAAACAATACCCCAATAAAGACATTACACACACACCTTGAAAGTATAACTTTAATACATCAATCCACACCTCCATATACACATACTTACCTTATGTTCCCACGCATGTCGGTCCTCTTCTCCAGTAGAATCCATGGTGTACCTGTTGAAAAAATTATACTCACATAATCCAGTGTTTTCGGCTCCTCGGTAAATCCTTTTGTAATCCACGTACTTGAAAAAATAAAGCGGTGAGGTCACTTTCGGTCAACCGCTGACCTGAAAGTTCCCACCATTGGTTACAATGGAGCGCATAGGCGCTACATTGTAACACTGCCGCGTGCCGCCTGTCAGACAGTACAGGAGCACACAGCCGATCAGGAGGGTGCCACAACGTGGCGCTCCCTGATTGGCTGAAGAAACCCACTTAGACATCAGTCAGAGTGGGTTTCTGGCATTCGGGGAAAGGGGACCCATGTGAAAACATGGGTCCCCTTTCAGTGCGTGGCTCGGGTCTCCGTTTTTTTTTTAAAATCAAGTACGTGGATTACAAAAGGATTATCCGAGGAGCCTGGTACCCTGGATCTGGTGAGTATAATTTATTCAACAGGTACCCCATGGATTCTACTGGACAAGAGGACCGACCTGCGTGTGAACATAAGGTAAGTATGTATGTATGTTTGTGTGGATGGATGTAATAAAACTTTACTTTCAAGGTGTGTGTGTATTGTCTTTTTTTGGGTATTTTTTTAGTAGTAGTACTACAGGTACCAGCGGGCCCGTTTTTCCGCCGCATGCTGGTACTTGTGGTTCTCCAAGTACCAGCATGCGGGGGAGGCTTGCTGGGCCTTGTAGTACTGCTACTAAAAACAATATCTTACACTTTTACAAAAAGGCTATCAGCCCCCCATCCGCAGCCCATTGGATGGGGGGGACAGCCTCGGGCTTCACCCCTGGCCCTTGGGTGGCTGGGGGGGGGGATCCCTTGATTGAAGGGGTCCCCACTCCCCCAGGGTACCCCGGCCAGGGGTGACTAGTTTGATATTTGATGCCACGGCCGCAGGGCACTATATAAAAGTGACCCCCGGCTGTGGCATTATCTGTCCAGCTAGTGGAGCCCGGTGCTGGTTTTAAAAATACGGGGGACCCCTACGCTTTTTGTCCCCCGTATTTTTGGAACCAGGACCAGGCGCAGAGCCCGATGCTGGTTGCTTAAATATGGGGGAACTCCTGTCATTTTCTTTCCCATATTTCTGCAACCAGGATCGGCTCAAAGAGCCCGAGGCTGGTTATGCTTAGGAGGGGGGACCCCACGCAATTTTTTTTCAAAAAATTAACACTTTCCCACCCCTTCCCACTGATATACATGCACGGATCTCATGGATCCGTGCATGCCTATCCAATCACGGCTCAAAAAAGCAGGTCTGGTTTTTTTTAGCACTTTTTTACGAGTTGTATTTTTTCACGGCAGTGTTTTTTTTTTTTTGGCTTTGCACTTCTTAGTAAATGACCGAGATTCATACTTAAACAGCCGCATTTTGACCGATGGTGTATTCATTCGTATTTTTTTTGTTGGACTTCAAAAAAAATACGAATGCCCTCATCACTGCCGAGATTTGAGTTTAGTAAATGACCGAGATGACACTTTGAAGAAAAAACGGCATCTCGGTCAAAATCGGGACCTTAGTAAATATACCCCAGTGTTTCTAGGTAACAGCATTTACTCCCGGTGCACTACTGAGCCCAGCCAGCAATCAGCAGTGCATTGCACGATTACTCTCCTGATGAATCATTAGCTCCAGCTAACTCACAGCTGATCTGAACACCCAATCCAGCGAGGTGTGTTCTCACAGAGATGCAACATCCAATCATCACAGACCAAGGGGTATAAACTCCAGTTCCTGGCTCAGTCTCATTGCCTTGGATGAGTCACATTTGGTGTGTCAAGTTCTCCTGGTTCCCCGTGTGCCTGTCTCCAGTGGTTCCTCTCATCATCTCGTTTCATTCATCACTCTGCAATTCTCCTGTTTGCTTCAGACTCCAGCCACAGCCTGCCACAGCTCATCAGCAGTAAGAGACTTTCTTCAGGTGTTTGTTTCATTGCCTAACCTGTGCACCTCGTTAACACCTACCATCTTGTGCAAGCTTGCTGCATTGGGACTGTCTCCTGCCTGGGTCTTGTGTGGTTATAAGAACTTGAGTTATATACAGAGACTGTGTTCTTTCCAAGTAATACCGGAGTTCTGTTTACAAATCCATTCGCATCCAATTACTAAGTTATTCTACGTTTGTTATCAGAGACTTTATTCTGCTTTAAAACCATTTGCATCCAGTTACCAAATTATTCTACGTTTATGTTACCAGAGACTTTGTTTTACTTGAAACCATTTGCATTCAGTCATCAAGTTATCTTCAATATATATTTGTGTTGCCAGAGACTTTTGATTATTACCTTGGATTCAGTTACTGCTTATTATTTCATCTCTGTTACTGCCGGTTCTAAGTTATCATCCATTGCTATATCATTACTTTGTGACCTTTGTGTTTAATAAACATCAGCACATATGCGCAGGACTTTTTATGCAGCCTCCACGTTTCATACGTCATTCCAACACTGACCCACTAGTGCCCCCTCCGGGAACAGTCAGAATCCTGACACACCCACCTTGTCTTACACACCCCAATACACCTTCTCCTACACAACCCACTCAACTTCTGTAACTTACCCACTTCAACTTCTACACATTCCACCCACCATCTCCTACACACTGAACCCAATTTCAGTTGCACACCCCAACTCACTTTCTCCTACACATTACACCCATCTTCTCCTATACACGGTCTACATTCTCCTACACACCCCTCCCACCTTGTTATGTATGCCAACGCACTGCACCCACCTTCTCCTACACAATCCACGACCTTCTGTTACATACCTCAATTATCTAGCGAGCGGTGGGCCCGGGTGCGACAAAATGCTTTGCCCCCCCCCCCCCCCCCACCATCCCATCCAAGTCACCCCCTCACCCATGGAGAGGATCTGGTGAGGGGGACCTGCTCAGGGCCAGAAAAATGGATATCTAGCAGCAGTGCCGTAACTAGACATTTGTGCTGTGTGCAAGAAACGGCATCGGAGCCCCCCCCCCTTTATGTAAAACAGGGGCAGTGCGCGCCATAGGAACGCGCAAAAATAATATAGGGGCATGGCTTTGTGGGGAAGGGGTGTGCCCACAAAATAATACCAATTCGTATAACCGTGCACAGTAGTCTCCATTATTCAAATTACGCCGCACCACTACACCAGGTAGAAACCTTTTTACACATTACGGCAGACAGCGTCGCCCTTTTTACACATTACGACAGACATCCATCCATCTCCGCTGGCAGTCATGCCCCTCGGTGCAGCTTCTTCTGACAGAGATCCCGGTCAGGGGAGGAGGAGGGAGCCGCAGCAGCGCAATGTAATTGGTGGAGGCGCTGCTGCAGCTGTCCCTCTCCTTCACCATAGGCTGTCCTCTGCCACTGTGAATGCTGGGAAGTGCATCCCAGCATTCACAGTGGCGGAGGACAGCCTATGGTGAAGGAGAGGGACAGCAGCAGCAGCACCTCCACCAATCACATAGCGCTGCTGCGACTCCCTCCTCCTTCCCCTGTGGCCGCTGCGCTCCTGTCCTCGGCGGGCGGCGGTGGCCCGCAGCACACAGCAGCATGTAATGAGTCAGTTTGACTCATTACATGCTGCGCTACTTTGGGCCCCTTGACAGTGGCGGGCCCCAGTGCAAGGCACAGCTTGCACTGGCAGTAGTTCTGTTACTGTACACACCCCCAATACACATTCTTGTACCCATCCCACCCATGTTCTGCCACAAACCCCACCCACCTTCTTCTACACTGCCCACCTATCTTCTCCTCCACACAACAGCACCAATCTTCTTACACTCCCCAATCCACGTTCTCTTGCATATCCCAAACCACCTTCAATTAATTCTGCCCATTAACCGAAGATGTCTCCACTGCCTTTATCTCATCATCTCACCCAACAAGTTACCCCCTTGACCCCTTCTTTCACTGCATGTCTAGCTCATCTCTGCATCCTGTCTCTCTCCATTGGCACATTCACATCCTTCTTTAGACATGCACTCATCTCACCATTCGCTAAAACCAAATCTCTCAACTCAACCTTTCCCTTTAAATACTACCCTACTGCTTTCCTTTCCTTTGCCTCTAAACTTTCTTGAGTACCTTGTGTACAACCACTTATCTCTCTTCTCGCTCCATTATGGAATCTCTCAAATTGGGCTACTGTCCCCAATATTCCATTGAGACTGAATTTACAAATGTGATCATTGACCTACTTACAGCAAAGTCAAAGGGACACTTCTCCATATTCATCCTTTTGGACCTTCTCGACAATGTTGAGCACCATCTTCTCCCACAGACGCTTCACTACATTGGCCTTTGTGATATAATTTTTCTCTGGGTAACATCCTACCTATCTATCTATTCTTTCTCTTACGTCCTAGTGGATACTGGGGTCTTGTTCTTCAGTACCATGGGGTATAGATCGGGTCCACTGGAGCCTTGCACTTTAAAAACTTTTAGTGTGCTGGCTTCTCCCCTCTATGCCCCTCTTATCAGACTCAGTTTAGGAAAATGTGCCCAAGGAGCCTGGTGCACTTCTCTGGAGCTCCAGAGATTTTTCTTTTAAGTTTATTATTTTCATGTAGTTCTGGTTGTGGGACCGAACCAACCTCCTGAGGATTAATGGTTCATAATCCCAGCTGACAGGACACAGAGCTCCTGAGGTGCTGATCACACTCTGTTAGTGTGTGTGCCCACAATGGCAGCTAGCCGCCACACTCTAACAGATGCCGAAGATCCAGGTGCGGTGAGTGTTACATTGGGGTCCCGGTTAGCGGGTCCCTGGTGCACTGTTGTCGGCAAATCAAGCAGCGGTCACAGGTCTGGATCTGCGGTGCCTGCCATGGACAAACTGGCTCTGGGCTACAAGCCCCGCAGTGTTCACTGTCTTAAGGCTTTGTGTGGACTGTATATGGATGTATAATGTTATTTTTAACATTGCCAGTATAAAATCACTGTCAGAGACCATGCGCCATTACAGGGGTCGGGGCTTCCCGGAGCAGGATCAGAGGCAGGAAGGCACCATTTCCTTCTGCTGCAGATCATCAGGATCCATGAACGCTGCTCCTCCAGGGACCCACGCTGCTACAGGTTGTTAACTGGTACCAGGGGGTCATAGAAGGGGAGAGCATGCCAGCGGTAGCGCCGCTGCACTCCTATCGGGTCATACACGTACTTTCACGCTTTGTGCTGTTGTGTTTCTATGTGCTGGTGTCCACTCCTCAGTGTCACTCCTGGGGCTCTCTAGGGTCTGTGTGGAGGTGTTAGTCAGTGGGCTAAACTGTATTACGGTTGTCTAAAATGTCTGTGGACATGGTTATGTGTACTGCTTGTAACTCAACCCCCTCTTCAGCGGGGTCACTGATGTGTGAACAATGTTCTTTGTCACCACAGGGACACAGTTCACAGGCACCTGACTGGCTAGGTAGCTTCAAAAGCATGATTCAGAATTGGTGGCTGATAAAAGAGAGAGACAGGTGCTAAGACAATCTATTGATTGTTTGGTTAAGGCTGCAGATGCCAAGAAGGCTTATCAGCCCCCTTTAGTGGTGTCCCATAAATGCTCACTGCCTCGGGTATTACAGTCTGATTCTGACTCTGATCAGCCGGATGTGGATGATGATGATGACAGCTCCCTGTCCCCTGGAGTGGAGGCTCTCATCTTTGCTATTAGAGAGGTCCTCCACATACCTGATCAGGAGGCAGAACCAGATGAGGAATTATATTTTAATGTTAGAGCAAAGACCTCAGCAACTTTTCCTGTGTCTAAAGAATTAAACTCCCTGGCCAGGGAGGCTTGGTTATACCCTGATAAAAAATGTAAGATCCCTCAGAGGTTTTTAACTACTTTCCCCCTCCCTGCTGAGGACAGGAAGATATGGGAAAACCCCCTGTCAGTCGATACGTCTGTATCCAGACTGTCCAAAAAATTAGTACTACCGGTACCAGGGGCTGTATCCCTGAAGGAGCTGGCTGACCATAAGATTGAGACTACACTCAAGGCAATTTATATGGCAGCGGGCGCGGCACAGCGCCCCACAATAGTTTGTGGGTGGATTTCTCGGCCGGTAGTCAGGTGATCTGACACTGTTATTGAAGGTTTAGACTCTCCACCCTGGGATGAGGTCATTACTCTGCTGCAACATATACAGGATGCTGCAAACTTTGTGAGCAAAGCTATTATGGAGCTGTGTAAGATAAATGGCCGCACTACTGCTATGGCTGTTTTGGCGCGCAGGGCTCTATGGTTACGTCAGTGGTCAGCTAACGCTGACTCCAAAAAGGGGGTAGAAAATTTTCACTTTAAAGGTGATGCCTTGTTTGGAAATGAATTAAATAAATGGATCTCCCAGGCTACGGCAGGTAAGTCTACCTATCTGCCGTCGGCTGCGCCGCCTGTTAGACATTCTTACACCGGACCCTCATTGCAGTCCTTTTCGTGTGGCAAGGTTCAGAGGCATGGGCCGAGGGGTCTCCACCACCTCCAGAGGATTTCGTGGTAAGTCCCCTAAACCTGCACCTGTCGTCTCCCTGAACCAAACTACCGGATCTCCTGCCGCTAAGCCTTCCGTGTGACGGTTGGCCCCAACAGGGAGGCGCCTTTCCGGTAGGTGCTTGTCTTCAACACTTTGCCCATGTGTGGGCGGAGTCCTGCCGGGATCCTTGGGTGAGGGACCTCATTCCCCAAGGATACCAGCTGGAATTCCAGACACTCCCTCCTCACAGGTTTTTCAAGTCAGGCTTACCAGCCTTACCCACAGCAAGAGTTTCCTTGCAAGAGGCTATTTAAAAGCTTTTGCAGACAGGGGTGGTGGTGCCTGTACCTCCTCAGTTACGCAACTGGGGTTTTTACTCCAGTCTTTTTGTCGTACCCAAACCAGATGGTTCAGGGCGCTCCATCTTGAACTTGAAGTCTCTCAACCGTATCTGCGGGTAATACAAACTCAAGGTGGAATCCTTGTGGGCGGTGGTGTCCGTGCTGGAGGAGGGGGAGTTCATGGTATCTCTGGATGTCAAGCTTACCTCAGGTTCGCCATATTGAATGACCATTTCCAGTTTCAGGCCTTACCCTTTGGATTATCCACAGCTCCGGGGGTTTTCACCAAGGTCATGGCGGAGATGATGCTGCAGCTGCGCATGATGGGAGTGAACATAGTCTACTTGGATGATCTCCTAATAAAGGCTGTGTCCAGGGAGCGTCTGCTGGACAGCATCAATCTTACGACTCGACTACTGATGGATCATGAGTGGATCCTAAATTTTCAGAAGTCTCACCTGGAACCGACCCAACGTCTTCAGTTCCTGGGAATGATAATAGATACTGTGTCTCAAAAGGTGTTTCTCCCGAGGGACAAAGTCTTAACTATCCAAGCTATGGTTCGCTCGGTGCTCGGTTCTCGCAAGGTATCCATATATCTTTGCATCCAATTACTGGGCAAGATGGTGGCTGCTTACGAGGCAATCCAATAAGGCAGATTTCATGCCCAACCATTTCAGCTGGATCTGCTGGACAAAGGGTCAAGGTCTCACCTTCACATGTATCAGAAGTGACGTTGTCTCCGCAAGCCCGGATTTCTCTCTTATGGTGGATTCAGGTTCCTCACCTGTTAGACAGGAGTTTCAATATCCACCCGTGGATTTTATTGACAACAGATGCCAGCCTCCGGGGTTGGGGGGCTGTGACCAAACAGGCCCAGTTCCAGGGGATTTGGTCACGACAGGAATCTGTCTTACCAATAAACATCCTGGAACTCAGGGCAGTTTACAATGCTCTTCTGCAGGCTTCTCATCTCCTGAAGGATCAGGCGATCGAGGTTCAGTTGGACAACGCCACGACAGTGGCGTACATCAACTGACAAGGGGGAACAAGAAGCAGAGCGGCGATGCAAGAGGCGTCGAAGATCCTCCTCTGGGCGGAGGTGAACGCAAGGGCCATCAACACCATATTAATTCCGGGAGTGGACAACTGGGAAGCGGACTTCCTCAGCAGACATGTCCTCAATCTGGGGGAATGGGGCCTACATCCCACGGTGCTTCAACAGTTAATTCACCGGTGGGGCTGTCCACAGATAGATCTGATGGCTTCTCAACTCAACAAGAAGCTTTGCCGTTACTGTTCCAGAATGAGGGATCCGCAGGCTGTAGCAGTGGATGCGCTGACGACACGATGGATGTCCCAGTTTGTGTACCTGATCCCTCCGCTACCGCTAATCCCAAGGGTTCTCAAAGACTAAGAAGGGAGAGCATTCAGGCAATTCTATTTGCCCCAGATTGGCCTCGTCGGGCATGGAACTCGGACCTCCTGACCATGTGTCTGGAGATTCCCAGGCCTCTGCCGCTCCAAGCAGATCTTCTTCAACAAGGTCCGTTTGTCTATCCAGACCCGTTTGTCTATCCAGACTTACAGTGGCTACGTTTGATGGCTTGGAAGTTGAGAGGGAGATTCTAGCAAAGAAAGGTCTCCCCTCTCAGGTTATTTCCACCATGGTCCAGGCCAGGAAGATGGTTACGTCAAAACACTATCATAGTATCTGGAAAAAGTATGTTTCCAGGTGTGGAAGTAGAAAGGTGTCTCCTCTGGAGTTTAAACTTGGTCGTTTTCTGCTTTTCCTACAAGTGGGTGTGGAAATGGGCCTACGTCTAGGCTCCATTAAAGTCCAGATTTCGGCGCTCTCTATTTTCTTCCAGAAACAACTTGTCCTGTTACCAGAAGTACAGACTTTCCTGAAGGGAGTTCTTCATATGCAACCATCCTTTGTTCCTCCCATGGCTCCGTGAGATCTCAATGTGGTTCTGTCCTTTCTCCAATCGGATTGGTCTGAACCCTTACATAGGGTGGAATTGAAATTTCTCACCTAGAAGACGGTGATGTTATTGGCATTGGCATTTGCCAGGCGTGTCTCTAAATTAAGGGCCTTATCCTGTAAAAGCCCTTACTTTATTTTTCATGAAGATAGAGCGGAACTTCGGACCCGTCCTCAGTTTTTGCCTAAAGTGGTGTCTGCCTTTAATGTGAACCAGCCTATTGTGGTTCCAGTGTTGTCTGATGCTTCTGTAGGCCCTGAGTCCTTGGATGTGGTCAGGGCTTTGGAGATTTATGTCAAAAGAACGGCACGTCATCGGAAATCTGACTCGCTGTTTGTCCTTAATGATGCCTCCAACATTGGTCGGCCGGCTTCTAAGCAATCTATTGCTCTTTGGCTCAGGTTGACCATTCAACAGGCATATACTTTGGCGGCTCTGCCCTTGCCACGTCTATTCAGGCCCACTCAACGAGGTCAGTGGGGTCCACCTGGGCAGCTGCCTGGGGTGTCTCTGCCCTACAGTTGTGCCGAGCTGCAACTTGGTCTGCTTCGAACACGTTTGGTAAATTCTATAGGTTCGAAACCTTGGCCAAGGATGACCTTCAGTTTGGTCAGGCGGTTTTGCAGGGGTCTGAGCACTCTCCCACCCATTTGGGAGCTTTGGGACTCGGCCCTCTTCTGTTGTTGGGATAGCTGTGCTATCCTGGTTAGGTTGGTGTTGCTGCCCTCCTTTCGTTTTTGGTTGTGTGTTGGCTTATTGCCTCACCGCTGTTTCGTTCTTCTCTCAGATTATGTCTGTCTCCTTTGGCACAGTTTCCTATTCTGAGTCTGAGAGGGGAGGAGCCAGCGCACACATGCACACACAAAGTTTTGAAAGTGCCAGGCTCCAGTGGATCCGATCTATACCCCATGGTACTAAAGTACAAGACCCCAGTATCCACTACGGACTAGGAGAAAAGGAATTGGTATCCCACAATGCTCTGTTCTTTGCTTTTCTTTTCACTCTTTTACTCCTGTTTCAGCTGTGCCCATTTCGAATTAGGGGCCTAATTCAGACCTGATCGCAGCTGCAAATGTTTGCTCTAATGGGCAAAACCATGTGGCTAATTCAGACCTGTTCGCTCGCTAGGTTTTTTTTGCAGTCCTGTGTTCGCATAGTAGCCGCCCATAGGGGAGTGTATTTTCGCTTTGCAAGTGTGCAAACGCATGTGTAGCAGAGCTATACAAACAGATTTTGTGCAGTCTTACTCAGCCGCTGTGATTACTTCAGCCTGTTCAGGGCCAGAATTGACGTCAGACACCTGCTCTGCAAACGCTTGGACACGCCTGCGTTTTTCCAACTACCCCCAGAAAACGGTCAGTTGACACCCACAAACACCTTCTTCCCATGCTTGCCTACTTTCAAGGAGCCGCTGCAGGAGACTTTGGGGGGCCGGGCTGTGACATCATCAAGCCCCGCATCCACATTGGGAAAAGACGTGATTTGCGGGTCCGCAGGAAGGGGCGGGGCTAAAATTACCCCACGGACCCGCGAATACGGGGGATTATCTCTCCATCCTGTCCGCATCACTAGGATGCGTGCAGGATGCGGAAGACCTGCCTATTCTTCCGGGGGTGCGAGGGGCTACCCCAAAAAACAGGAGCCTCCCGCAGCTTCAGGGAGAGTAGGCAAGTATGCTTCTTCCTGTCAATCTCCTTACCAACACCCCTGTGAATGGATTCTTCGCACAAACCCATCGCTGAGCGGCGATCCGCTTTGTACCTGTGCGACGCGCCTGCACATTGCGGTGCATGCACAGTTTAGACCTGATCGCCCGCTGTACGAAAACGCAGCCTAGCTATGAGGTCTGAATTAGGCCTCATGTGCACTGCAGGTGGGGCAGATATAACATGTGCAGAGAGAGTTAGATTTGTTAATGTATAATGTTATTTATAGATAGTGAAGAGATTTTCTCTTTAACCTAATATCAAGTGGTTAATCTTGTGACATTTCTATATCTAACTGTATTATACCATCAGTTATTATTAGCTTTTTGTTTCTATATTATATTAATTTCTTTGTAGAAGGGTGGTCACTTTCACCCCATTGTATAGGATGCAATAGCAGGAAATACTATTCTTTTCACCGTTCTAAAGTCTAGCCCAAGCAAACAATGTACTACCATTCATCCCTTGAGTGCTGCAATGTTGTCAAATTTTACAGTCGGACAGACTAGAAATTAGGGAAAAAATGTAACACAGTTATGCAGGCACATTTTGATGACAAAATTAATTATCCAAATGTAGTACAGAAATTCTATTATAAGATCACTGTAAGGCTCGTATATATAGATGTACATATATATATATATATATATATATATGTCCCTCTATTCTCCAAATGTGGTTAATTAATGACAACTAACTTAAAATAAACAATTTAAGTGACTCTGATGTTTTAAGCACTCAGGTCCCTATTCAGAGCCGAACGCTAAAGCAGCGGCCACAGCGTCTTTTTATGCTGCATGACTGCACCATTGTGCTAATGCTACAGGCGATGGAATTCATACAGAGATGCCTACCGGTGGCTGCACTACTCCGGCACTTTGTGTAAAATGTCCCACCATCAGACAGTATAGCAGCCCTACAGTTGTTCAGAATGTCCATTGGGATATGGCTGCTGGTGCCAGTGCAACTGACTCACCCACGTCTGACTTTTAGTTTAAACCCTGCCAGTATTTTAAGTTGGATAATGAAGGGTATGTGTACCAAGTTTGGTCCAGATTCATCAACCCACGTAGGAGCCTATGAGAACAAACATATTTCCACTTTTAGTATATCTATATATATCTCTATCTATGTCCTGAGGAAGGGGCAGGAGCCCTGAAACATTGACAGAATAAACACGTTTTGTGACATTATATATATATATATATATAACACACACACACACACACACACACACACACACACACACACACACACACACACACACACTATTCTGTTATAGTCAAGGTTAACTGGTCCAGCAGCATTCCACTTTATCTTAGTCGCGTCTCTTCCTTGGTGCCATATTAAAACTGCAAGAATTATATTGCTGGTTGACATTTGTGAAATAATTAGAATTGTGACGATTTTCTTCTTTTCAAAATTAGCGAGTGTCACGTCTGGCAGGGTTTGAGGATCCGGCAGCTGAGATTTGCCCCAGGAGGTAGCAGGCTGTGAATTAACCAGATGAGGCGGCTGGATATAGTTCCTTCGCATGGGACACGGAGCAATGAAAAACGTAGGCGGGGTTTGAGAGTCAATGGAAAGTATTTATTATGTACAGGGCTGAGGTAGGGAACTGAGGCTGTAGTACAATGGTTAAAGACGTGGCTGGAGGTGAAGAACTGCGGACTGTGATTTGAAAGACGAGACTGTAGATGATGAACTGTGGAACTGTGGATGGTAGTTGAAAACGTGGCTGGAGACAAGGACTGTGGTTTGGAAAACGAGGCTTGAAGATAATAATCTGCAGGCTGTGGTCAGTGGAACAAAGGCGTGGCTGGTGAAGGAGATCTGTGGAGTGTGGCTTGAAAGACGAGGCAGAAGACCCGGGGCCGACTGTGCCCAAAGAGTCTTACTGGACCGGTTTTCCAGGAGCGCTTCCACAGGCAGTAGCAGGCAAGAAACGGCAGGGCTGCAGCAGCAACAGAGAACCGACCAAGCAGGATCAGGAGGAACCAAGATACAGCACGAATCCTGGGAGCACAGGCTAAAGCACCTACAACAGGGTTGTAACTTGAAGCACTGGCGTCCCTGTCCTAAACCAGCCCCCTTTTATAGGGAGAGCTTCCCCTGGATTGGCTGGAAGAAACAGGAAACAGGAACTATGCTTAAAACATGGTCTCCAACATGGCGGCGCCCAGTAATGCAGACTTTTTTGCAAAGCCACATTGCTCACTGCCCCTGGTCTCCAAGCAACGGTTCAGCAAGAGCGATCCGCTGTAGCGGCGTCCCGCCGCCACGAGCGGACCCCCTCACCTCCGCTACTGCTGCCCACGGATCCGGCGCAGCAGCCCACCTCCGCCGATGCCCGCACAACGCCAAGGAAGCCAGCCCCGCGGCCCCAGCGTACCGGTAAGACTCCGGACGCTGACAGCGAGATCACAAAACCTTTAATTAAAATGGCAGAGCTCAGCCCTGTACACAGAGGTGTAACTAGCATGGGGCGAGCAGGGCACATGCCCTGGGCGCTGTGGCAGGCTCAGCAGAGGGGGGCGCCATCGGCCCCTGCACGGCCCGCTCGTCCCATGCGCCATCCACAGTTTGTCTGCCGCTCTGAACAGCCCTTCCTCTGCTCTTCCTGCTGGGAGCTGGCTCTCCATTCCTCCCAGCATGCAGCCACATAGCCCGGCTGCCCCACCGCCCTGTAATGCAAAGCTCCCGGAGCTCAGCACACTGCCCTGTTCCAGCCTCTGTGAATGCCAAATTGCTTTCTCGCAAATATTTAAAATGCCTGCTCTAATATATATTGTAAACGCCTGCACATCTTATTACCATTTGCCATGAATGTGCGCTGTACATCGCAAAACACTGCATCCCATAAGAGAAAACAATACACCCAAACATTATCTGAGTTCCAAAGCTCATTGATGTATATATTTGTTATTAAAAGGATATGGATTCAATATATTACAATATATAGTATACCTATAGTTACATGGTTACACTCGCACAGTAAGCAGTTAAAACATACAGTAACATACAGTTACATACAATTACAGTTACAGGCCAGCAATACAATACCATTCCCTCAATGCTTATGTCTCTCTCTCTCTCTCTCTCTCTCTCTCTCTCTCTCTCTAAAATCATGCTGGGACTCCATCTTACGCTGAGACCAAAACAGGAACTGATCTGGCAATAACTCCATCATCGTCTGAGACAGAACAGGAACTCACCTCCTGTGTGACCAGCAATGTGTTATCTAGTTTCTGGGGGAGGGGACTTACTCATTCATGATGAGTCACTAGTCTCTTTGTATATGCTGAACAGGTTCAGCCTTGGGGACGTCCAAAGGGGCTAGCCTGAGCTTCCTGTCCACTACCTGTTTGGAATATCTATTGTTCTAATAAAAGTGATTTTAGCTTACATACATTTAATCATAATTATTTGTTGCAATGTCCTACAACTTTATAACAAGTATCAAATGAATCTACACATTAATCTGGTTGCTTTAATAGTAAATATGACCGGTCTATCTTGCTTCGTTCAAATAATACACATACATGACATTACTTCATTATATAATTTAAAATCATCATGATGTCTGGCGCTTGATATTATTATAATTATGTACTGTATGAAATAAGTGTCGAATCCATCTCTGTGGCATGTCCGTGTAAATGCGTGTGTTACCATATATTGCTGTGCTCGCTGCACGTATTTGCAAGTATAGCGACTCATAGTGTGTGTAGTTTGTATGTTCTATCTATGTAATATTTTTGACTTCGACACCTCCTACTGCTCCGCCTCCACCTCTGATGCAGAGCCGGCCCCAGGCCATACATGCCAACACTCCCGCATTGTGCGGGAGGCTCCTAGTGTCCCACTGCCCCCACTCAAATCCCACTCAATCCCCCTCAAGCGCCGCCATTCATAATCTTGCCCTGGGCTCCAAAAACCCTTGTTACGCCTCTGCCTGTACATCATTTGCATACTATGCTGCATAATGCTTATGCCACTGAAAAGGGCATTCTTTATGTGAAACAAAGAAAATGCTAAAACTACGCGACAGTTTCTTTTAAAGAGACAAAGTTGATATATGAAGTGCTGTCTCGTTATATGAAAGCACAAAGGGTTTGTAAATAGCAGGGAGTAGCTGTTACATAATCACTCTCAACGTGTTTCAAATGGCAAGGATTAAATTAGTAAATGTGATGATCAAACACATGTAAACAGTGAAGACGGTAGTTTAGCTGTTTTAGAGTAGGCAGATAGAACTGTATAAACACTGGGAGTTAGACAATGATCAATTGATTTTAGGATGAATGTTTGAATCTAATTCTATTTATAAATAGATTTTATATCTGCATTTCTCCTTTACAGTAGATTGTAGAAAGACTCAATAAAATTGATGGACAGATATTTGCATTATTTAATATGCAAAGACCAACAACATCTAATTTCAGCTATTCATCCAGAAGTAAAGTTATTATTATATATGGCATTACCAAGCCTTACTTAAGATACATGCTCATGATGCTCACAAAATTCTGCTTTTGTTTTACCTTTACGTATTTACTTTAAGGAGTCTTTAAGCTGGCCATACACTTGTCCGATATGGCCTCTTTTCACCCGATTTCGACGGATTGGGCAGAGAAATCGGGTAAAAAGTGTTTGACATCCGATCCGATGCGTGGTCCGGTGCACATCGGATTGGAGTTGGAGATTGGACGTGCTGCGCGTCCGACCACAGACTTGGGGCAGACTCCGGCAGCAGGGAATGGGATCGCATGCAATCCTGCCACCCGGGAAGCTCCCGGGACGCTCAAGGGGCATCGGCTGCGATTTCTTCCATAGGCTGTAGTGTAGAGAGGCATGCCCACATGGCACTGGCCACACCCACACAGCACTGGTTACATCCCCTCCACTGCTAACAATGGGCCCATGATCATTTTAAGCTACGCTATTTATTCTCCCTCCAGGGGTGTCGTAGACACCCCAAGAGGAGAATAGTTGTCGGTATCCCGCCGCCGGTATGCTGAGCGCCGGGATCCCGACAGCCAGGATATCAAATGCATCCCCATTTTAAGACCTAGGGAGTAATTCAGAGTTGATCGCAGCAGCAAATTTGTTAGCAGTTGGGCAAAACCATGTGCACTGCAGGGGAGGCAGATATAACATTTGCAGAGAGTTGGATTTGGGGTGGTTATATTGTTTCTGTGCAGGGTAAATACTGGATGCTTTATTTTTACACTGCAATTTAGATTTCAGTTTTAACACACCCCACCCAAATCTAACTCTCTCTGCACATGTTATATCTGCCCCCTGCAGTGAACATGGGCCCTCATTCCGAGTTGATCGCTCGGTAATTTTCTTCGCATCGCAGTGAAATTCCGCTTAGTATGCATGCGCAATATTCGCACTGCGACTGCGCCAAGTAATTTTACAATGAAGATAGTATTTTTACTCACGGCTTTTTCTTCGCTCTGGCGAACGTAGTGTGATTGACAGGAAATGGGTGTTACTGGGCGGAAACACAGCGTTTTCGGGGCGTGTGGATAAAAACGCTACCGTTTCCGGAAAAAACGCAGGAGTGGCCGGAGAAACGGGGGAGTGTCTGGGCGAACGCTGGGTGTGTTTATGACGTCAAACCAGGAACGACAAGCACTGAACTGAACGCAGATGCCGAGTAAGTCTGAAGCTACTCTGAAACTGCTAAGTAGTTTGTAATCGCAATATTGCGAATACATCGGTCGCAATTTTAAGAAGCTAAGATACACTCCCAGTAGGCGTAGGCTTAGCGTGAGCAACTCTGCTAAATACGCCTTGCGAGCGATCAACTCGGAATGAGGGCCATGGTTTTGCCCAACTGCTAAGAAAATTTGCTGCTGCGATCAACTCAGAATTGGGCCCCTAGGCCCATGTAGCCTTAATCTGGCCCTGTGAGCAGATGGTAAAAAGGAACAGAACAGGGGAATATTAGGACACCTGTAAGACCGGCTTGATTTTCAAACTTCTTTTTGTGAGTATGTTTAGATGAGAGCGTTCTGGGATCCAGACACCCCTGAGAAGAATCTTTATGTGTTCTGTTTTACATAACACTTCACAGTTCACACAAATTCAACTCACATACTTTGCCACACCTAATCTCCTGAGACGCTCTTTACTGTATACATAACCACCCCTGTTACCCTGATATCACATGTAGAATACAGCACCATGCTTGTTCTAATTTCTGTTATCAGACACTGCAATTAAATGCTTATTGAATATGGCATTATGCCTTCACATAAGTCTGCATGATTAGACCATAGGGGAACCAGTCAGACAACAAAATTAGTTTGAACAAGAATTTCCAAAGACATCATAGAGGACTAGCACTCACATAGATGATACTGTATATTAAATACGCATACACTTCTTTATCAAGTACAAACGGAAATAAATCAGTTTCTCGAATGAGATCTACAAGGAGAGCATCAACTGAGGCTTCAAAATGTTAAAACACATAATTAATATCATTACGACATTAGTGTCACCCACAAATATTTAAAAATAAGTGTATTTTAAAGTGTCTAATGTCCTATGGCATTGATTGAAGAGGGGGGCACAGTCATAGGAAACCATGCTACTGTACCATGTGAATGCACTTTACTACTCACTAACAATTTATCCTCGACAATTATAATTTTTTTTTATCTCTGCACATTGCAGTAATAAGAAATTATCCAAGCAATTTATTAAAAATACATGCAGAGATATTCATCATTTTACTTCCGCCATTCTTACTGTTTATGCGCGGTCAACTACACATGTGCACATGGCAGTTTACAGATCCCTCTCTGAAAATTTTTTGCAAACATAGCCCATAGGCTACAATGGCTAATACCTGCTAAAAATTGTGTTAGCTTCAGGGGCCATGCTTGGTATGTTTTCATAATTTAACAGGCAGTCTGATAGAGGCGGGAGGGCAGGGACGAGCAGTCAGATCAGAGCCACCCCTGTCATACTCCCTGTTAAACTCCTTTGATTTTATATAAAAATGATTAGAATAATACAAATAAGATATTTATCACATAATCATCTACTTATGTTATTGTAATCCTTTCTATAGCTAACACTCACCAGCTTTGTGGAGATCCCTGGAGCTCACGAGAGATGAGGCAGCAACAGCTCTGCCTCAGTGCTACAGTCAGACACTGCTTTGCAGAGCTGGGCCACACCACGACCAGTAAAGCCGCACAGAAAGTGAGCCAATAGAGGCATACTTTTAAGTGGGTGCGGGGTGGGGGGGGGGGGGGGGGCGTGCATTGATGGACACTCGGATGTCTAGTGACCAGGAACTGCACTCTAGTAGGAGCTCAGTCAGCAGCAGCAAGAGAAGACACAGGGATGCAGGTAGGAGACTCAATGGACACTGTAGCTTAGCGTAGTGAAGGGAGAGTTTGGGTGACACAGGCTCCCTGTATTCAGACCCATCCCCATGTGTGCCTCCCCAGCCATTCACCTCACTACATGTCACTACGGGAGGGTTATGAGTATGGATAAAGATGAGGTCAGGGACATAAGAGGGGGAGGGGTGGTTTAGTGCTTTGAAGGTGAATGTTAAGAACTCAAACTGTATTGTGTAGAGGAAGAAGATATAATGGAGTTGAGACTTCAGTGGACTTCAGTGTCTGGAGATAAGACAATGGGGGTCATTCCGAGTTGATCGTAGCTGTGCTAAATTTAGCACAGCTATGATCATGTTCCCAGACATGCGGGGGGATGCCCAGCACTGGGCTAGTCCGCCCCGCATGTCTGTCCCCCCTTCCCGCACAGTTACAGAAGCATCGCACAGCGGCAATGCTTTTGTACTTGTGGAGTAACTCCCAGCCAGCGCAGCTCCTTGCGGCTGGCCGGGAATTGATCGTCGCTGCCCCTGGTCACCAAACGCCGTTGTGCCGCCCCCTCCCGCCCAGTGACCGCCTCTGCCTGTCAATCAGGCAGAGGCGATCGCTAGGGAACGACGGCCTTCGGACGTCCGGTATGCGCCGGCGCACTGCGGCGCCGGTGCATGCGCACTACCGACCCGATCGCTGCGATAAACTGCAGCGAGCGATCTGGTCGGAATGATCCCCAGTAAGCTAACATATGTTAAGCTTAAGAAAGCGTTGGCATAATGACATAGCCAAGAAGAGATAAAGAGAGTGGGTATGTATGTTTGGGCACACTTTATGTTGGTACTGCTAGGCACAGTATGTTTGTGGACAAACTGTGGGCTTCATTTAGGGGTGTATTCAATTAGTGCCCAATTTTCCGACAGTCAGAAAATCAGCACTAATTCGACGTCAGTGTATTCAATAGCGGGCCCGTTTTTTAATCCATTTTTTACCCATGCCTTTTCGTTTTTTTTTTTGTCCAATCGGCATGGGCGAAAACTAACCCAAAAACTGTTGAATATGCAACAAAACACGTGGATTAATGGCGAATTCGCCAATCCACTTGGTTTTCGCCCATGCAGATTTTTGGACCAGTTGAAAAAAAGGCACAGGCATTGAATAGGTTGAATGTAAATTTGACCTAAAAATGTCCGAAAAGTGACGTTTTTTTCGACTGGTCGAAAAAACTGCACAAATTGAATACTCCCCTTAGATGTAAAGGGTGCCAATGCAATTTATTTATTTTTTGCATGTAGGAAAAATATTACAAATGCTTGGAAGTTACATTTATTTGAAAACTGATTCACAGCTTAATTAGGAAGTGACCGTCTCCCAACTCTACATCAGTTTGCGCATTGTATATTTGCCAAATGCAGTGCAACATGGTTATTCCAAAGTGCAAAACTGCACCTACTTGTTGGAATTACTCTGACTCAAAGGGACCTATTCATATTATTAATTGGGGGTCAGATGGCCCCCAAAAATTGTCTAACTCAATTTAACATTGCTCCAATGTAGAAACAGTTGATCCAAAGATCATCTGTCCCAGCGAATCATTATGCTCAGCAGTGCTACTTGGGTTCACATATGCGTGACTTCCGGTGGTTGGAGATAAGCAGTGGAGGACAGTTCTGAGCAGATCCCTCTTTGAAACTGATCCTTCTTCTCAATCTGAAGATGGCAAATGTTCCAGCAGTCAAGCTCAGAAAATTTAGCATTTTCAGAGCTTGATGAATTTAGGTCCCCATACTGGGATGTAGTTCATATACCCAATCCCCAATACTAGTGCATGGGGACAGCGGACCAGATTGGGAGTGGCAGGTAAGCAGGAGATATCCGTGACATCTCCTGCGTTACCTTCATAATAAATATCCCTGATAAATTATTCAAAAGTAGGTAAAAATTAAATGTACCTGCTTCTGTATAAATTAATTATGATGACTAGACCCCTTAGAGAAGTCCTGTGTGTGCGCAAATGGCTGCTGGGTCGAACATGTATGTTGACATGTCATGTGTTTGGACACTGTTGGACACAATGTCTATCTGCCAGTGAACATAATTTGTATGCGGAAACAGCTGAACACACTGTTTATATGGGAAGTGTTGGGCATGATAAGTATTGTAGGACTGGTGGTTACAGGGGGTATGTGGTCATTGCTGAATGAAAACTGTGTGCACAATGATAAAAGTAAAGATTAGGAATATACTGCAAAGCCCATTTTTACCACAAGTGTTGGCCTACACAGTAAATTCCTCTGGTGGGCCCAAGGTATACCACGCAGACCTTGGCGGCACAGCAACATGTGCTCCTGTAAACAGGGCTGTGTCTAGCCAATTTGGCTCCCAGTGCGAGATTTAAAAATGCGCCCCCCCATGACATAAAAAATGTGCCCCCTTCCCCCCACACAGCTAGATAAAAAAAAAACGTGCGCGTGCACCCGCCAAGGGGGCGTGGCCTCATCTAAATGGGTGTGGCCTCATTTAAATGGGCATGGCCTCGTCTGAAAAGACTAACTCACAATCCAGTTTTTGACCCTGCTCCAACAGATCACGACCACCACAGGAAAAAAAATTCTACCATATTAAGCCCCACACAGTAATGCCCCCTGCACCATATTATGCCACACACCGCAATGCCCTTGATACATTAAATCCCCACACTACGGCAGGCAAGAGTCCCCATTTCACACATTACGGCAGGTGTCCCCATTTTACACATTGAGAGAGAGAGAGAGAGAGAGCGAGAGAGAATACTTACAGAGGCGATTACCGCTCTTCGGGCCGCCTCACCAGTCGCTCCTCGCGCCGGCCTTTCCCTCTTCCTAACTTGGATCCCCCCTCTGGGAGTTTCACGGAGTGATGGGGTTGCGTCGTGACGTAACGGCGCATCCGCGGCATTCCGTGAAACTCCGCCCCCCGAGCGGGTTACTCGGGGAGAAATAGGAGGGGGAAGCAGGGAGTCACAGTTAGTGCCGCTGCGGGCGCCCAGTGCGGTTGCACTGCTCGCCTGCCCCAAGAAACGGCCCTGTCTGTAAACTTGTTTACTTGTTTCTGGAGATAATAAACTGTTATTATTTAGAGGAAATAAAAACCTTGCAAAACACAAAACTACATAATGTTTAAAATGTAGATATTATTTTTGCAATATTACAGTTTTCTGAAGGTGTGTCATTATTCCCTTATATATAATAATTCCAATCACAATAAAATTCTTGTAGGAAATTTCTCTCCAACCACATACTCCCAGTCAGCTGATTAGAACAGAGATTGGAAAGTCTTCAGGAAATGGTTCATTGATGGGGTGTTTTGATATCAGAATGTACAATCAAATCTTTATCATGACTAGGGGCTACATTTTGAAGGTGCAAGTTTGTCCCGCAACTTGCAAATGTAATAGCCTGCGATTATTTAAGTTTTAGACTATTACATATGCAAATCAGTTCAAGTTTTTTAGTGGTTAAAGTAACTCGTATCTTGTACAAGGGCCCTCATTCCGAGTCGTTCGCTCGGTATTTTTCATCGCATCGCAATGAAAATCCGCTTAGTACGCATGCGCAATATTCGCACTGCGACTGCGCCAAGTAATTTAACAATGAAGATAGTATTTTTACTCACGGCTTTTTCTTCGCTCCGGCGATCGTAATGTGATTGACAGGAAATGGGTGTTACTGGGCGGAAATACGGCGTTTTCGGGGCGTGTGGATAAAAACGCTACCGTTTCCGGAAAAAACGCAGGAGTGGCCGGAGAAACGGGGGAGTGTCTGGGCGAACGCTGGGTGTGTTTATGACGTCAAACCAGGAACGACAAGCACTGAACTGAACGCAGATGCCGAGTAAGTCTGAAGCTACTCTGAAACTGCTAAGTAGTTTGTAATCGCAATATTGCGAATACATCGGTCGCAATTTTAAGAAGCTAAGATACACTCCCAGTAGGCGGCGGCTTAGCGTGAGCAACTCTGCTAAATTCGCCTTGCGACCGATCAACTCGGAATGAGGGCCAAGGTGCGAAATTCACAGACGCATGTACAGATTAGTGAGATCGGTGCATGTTTCTGTGTGTAAAAGTTAGTAAAAAAAAAAAGTGAAAAAAATTAAAAAAACAAAAAACAAAAACGTTGTGGGGTCCCCTTCAATCATAACCAGCCCCAAGCTCTTTGATCTGGTCCTGGTTCTTAAAATTCAAGAAACAAATTTGTGAGGTTCCCCAGAATTTTAAAAACCAGTGCCAGGCTTTTGGACCGGTCCTGGTTCTAAAAACACGGGGAAAAATGAGTAGGGGTCCCCCGTATTTTTAGAACTGGCAACAGGCACCACTAGCACAGGGGTAATGCCACAGCCAGGGGACACACTTGGGGAAACATTAATCCACCTACTGTAACTAGTCAGCCCAGGCCAGGGTTTCTTGGGGAAGTGGGGACCACTACCAATTAAGAGCACCTTTAACACATAAAGCTACTCTTATGAATGCGAGCTCCACGTAACTGCTGTCACTAGTAGATCTGGCAGCCAATCAGCGGGCACTGCTATAGGAGCAGGCCGCTGATTGGCTGTGTGCAGCCAGACTGTCAATGATCGCTTCCCCCATTGAAGTTAGTGTTGGGAACAGATACATCGTAGTCAATGATGGGAACCACATTGACTGCAATTTATTGGGTTCCATTCATTGAAGTCAATGTAGGGGTTCCCACCACTGACTTCAAAGAGGGATGCAGTGATTGACAGTCTGGCCACACACAGCCAATCAGATGGCTCTTCCTATGAAAGAGGTCGCTGATTGGCTGCCGGATCTCCTAGTGGCAGCAGTCACGTGGCGCCTGACATTCGTGAGTAAAGTTAACATATACCACTCCTCAGTCCGTTGGTTTATTAGTTTTTAACCTATTGGATGCCTACATGAACCGAAGAGGATGTGATCTACACAAGGGATGTGTGATTATAATTTTTGTTTTTCTGTTTTTAAACTATTTCATAACTTTTACAGACAGAGCATGCACAGATCTTGCTGATCTGTGCATGCTTCTGTCAAAAAACACCTTAAAAAAGCTGGTCTATTTATAGGCAAGTTTTTGGTAAGGTTTTAGGTGCGAATGTAAAACTCGTATCCAATTACATTGCCGAGATGTATGTTTTCCATAGAAAAATACTTGGATTCAAGTTTTGCACTTAGTGAGTTGCGGGAGTCCGAGAAACATGCAAGTTTTCATGTTCTCACATCCTATTGCATGAGCGAGTTCAGCAAAATGTGTAAGTTTTACAGTAAACTCATGCATTTCCTGAACTCGCACCCCTACTACATTTAGCCCTGGGTCTCACTTTAACTAGATTACTGAGTTGCGACTCCTACCTGTTTTGGTTAGCAGGGCTGCCGCTACCCATGCCTGGAGAGAAGGAAGAGGCAAGGACAGCCGGGTCCCAGCACCTGTGAAATGGATCTGGCAGACGGTGGGACTGGCATATGTAAACAAGCAGCAGCTTGACTACGAATGTGCAAAACCCCAGCTTTTATGGACTGCATCAGCTGTAACCATAGAAGCCGGCTAGGGCTGACAATCAGGAAGGGACTGGCTTCCTACTGGAAGCACAATCTTTGCTAATCTTAGCCCGATCTGGTAGTCCCAGAGGGAGGAAACACCTCCCAAGGAGACTGCCTGTCCTGCAGGTGACTGTTAGGTAGCACTTCCAATATGAAGTCACTGCCAGTCACAGTGAAGCCAGTGCAGTCACAGATTGCAACTAGCTTAGCTGAGCTCACTGATGTGGTGGATTTTACTCGGGGCGCTGCAGTCCTGCAGCCCATAGGTAAAATCCGCCACTGGTTATACACATGAAACGTGCTTAATTACTTAATTATTGCCATGTGCCCTGAAGAATCTGTAACATTTTTAATCCAGTTTTGCTGTCCTATTGTCGGCGTCCGGGGTCTTACCGGGACGTCGGGCCGTGAGGTCTGCCGTGCGGGCGGCTTGTGGGCAGCGGCGGAGGAGGCCTGCTGCGGCGGGTCCGATTGCGGTGGGTAGGCGGCCCTGGGCGGGACCCGTTCGTGGCGGCTGATTACTGCTGCAGCGGATCTCACTCAAGGCAGTTGCTGGGAGGCCAAAGACAAGGGAGTGTCTAAGCACCAGCAAAAAAGTCTGCCTCACAGGGAGCCGCCATATTGGAGACCAATTCTAAGCAATGGTGCAGGCTTCCTGTTGTATCCAGCCAATCCAGGGAGATCTCTCCTTATAAAAAGGGGCTGGTTTATGACAGGGGCGCCAGTTCTTCAAGTTACTACCCAGTGGTAGGTTCTATAGCTCTGTGCTCCCAGGATACTTTCCGTGTCCTGGTTACTCCCTGGCTCTGCTCTGCCGTCATTTAGTTGTTGCCGCAGCCCCGCCGTTTCTAACCCACTGCCGCCTGTGAGAGCGCTCCTGGGAACCCCGACCCAGTAAGGGTCTCAGGTCACGGACGGTTCCCGTGCTCTTCAGCCTAGTCTCTTAAGCCACAGTTCACAAGTCCACAGTTCAGCCTCGTCTTTCAAACCACAGTCCACAAGTCTGCAGTTCAGCCCCATCATTCCAAGCCACTACCTACTAGTCCGCAGTTCTTTGTCTTCAGTTTTTGTTAAACTACCAATACCTGCCTCCTAGTCCTGCCTACGTTCTCCATTGGTCTCGTGTCCCATGAGAAGGAACTATATCCAGCCCCCTCGTCTTCTTCATCCGCAGACAATCACTTCCTTTGGCAAAATTCAGTTGCCGGATCCTCAAACTCAGCCAGGCGTGACACCTATAAGCTTTGCCAACATTGATGGGGTAAACCCAGAGCTAGTCCTTACTAATATAATACCCTAGGCAACAGTCTGGCTGGGGTTCAAGTTCAGAACATGGGACCCCCTAGGTTTGCATAACTAAACTGCATTACCCTTGTTCAGAACATTAAAACGTGTACCCTCACGTGCTCACTTTACTCAGCACGCTTTCGGCACAGTGGCTCCCTCCCCTTCGCTCGCCATTGGTTACTATTCTCAGTAGATGTCCAAGTGGATAGTGTTCTGAGGAGTTTAGTTATGTAAACCCAGGGGGTTCTGAACTTGAGTCTCTGGCTGGGGTGTCCACCCCCAATGTGGGACCATTTGCACGCAACTGAGAAGGAGACATGGCCTTACTCAATTGGCGTGGCCTCGTGCCAGCAGGTGATTGAGGAAGCAGAGGGTGTCAGTGTCTCCAGTCATTCCCTTGTGTCTCCAATCATCAAATTTCTCCCCCTTGTGTGTCATCAGCCATTAAATCTCTACCCCTTTTGTGTCTCCAGCTATCAAGTCTCCCACCAACTTGAGTCTCCAATCATCAAGTCTCTCCTTGTGTGTCTCCAACAATCAAATTTCTACACCTTATGGGGTATATGCAATTCCGGACAAATTGCGCCTTTTTTTCGACCATTTTAGGATTCGACACTGCTCGACAGCCGAAACCCTCCACCCGGGACCATGAATTCGACCTATTCAATTCATAACTCATTCGACACTCCCCTTGTCGAATAACGGACCAATCGTCGAGTAGTGGGCGTCCTGGATTCGACTTCCCGCCGTTTGGAGCCTTATATAGGGCTTGTTTGCTGCGTGCTCAGCAGCCATTTTGTGATCCTGCAGAGAGGTGTGTGGAGGTGCAGAGCTAGCAAATTGGTTGTTTTGTCCTGTGGTATCGTTTGGACACCCAGCAGGCTTTAATCCAGGACGGACAGGATACCTGTTACCCCGGAGGAGAGTCGTTTTTGGAGCGATTTCTACATTTGTAGGTACGTACCACATGTGGTCTGGCGTTGCATGTATGTGTTTGTGTAGTAGGGGGGTGCCATGAGGTGTACATGTGGCGTTGCTTTGGGGTGTTTGGGGTATGTATATGTGTGCCGGTATGTGTATATAGCTCCTGTTTGGATTGCTACAGGTCCTGCTTGTATTGCTACATGTTTTTTTTGGAGTTTTGTGTTGTTTTATGGGTCATGCTTTTGCATTGGTGTACCTCCAGCATGTGCAGGAATGCTTTTTGGCTTGTTTGGGGTGATTTTAGAGCGTGTCGGTATCATCCATGTGGTCGACATGTGATGTCGTTTGTTTCCAAAACGTGTATTTTTGCTCCTACTTTAGCACTGGTGCATCCCTGCACATGCTGGAGGTACTTTTTGGCTTGTTTGGGGTGACTTTGAGCATGTTGGTATCATCCATGTGGTCGACATGTGATGTCGTTTGTTTCCAAAACATGTTTTTTTGCTCCTATTTTAGCACTGGTTGACCTCCGGCATGTACAGGGATGCTCTTTGGCTTGTTTGGGGTGATTTTAGAGCATGTCGGTATCATCCATGTGGTCGACATGTGCTTTCGTTTGTTTGCCAAACACGTTTTTTTGCTCCTACTTTAGCACTGGTTGACCTCCAGCATGTGCAGGAATGCTTGTACGGGGGTTTTGGCTTGTTTGGCTGAGTTTTTTTCAATTTTTCAATTTTTTTATTTTTATGTGTGTTTGGTCCTGCTTGAGCACTGGGGTCCCAGCAGCATGACGTGTGGTTGCATGTAATTATGTAATGTGTGTTAAATTTGTAAAAATTATTTTATTTTTATTTTTACAACAGAGATGTCCAGGGACAAGCGGCCCCGATCCCCCCCCTTCCCCCCACCCCTCAGAAGAATTTTCCCTGCACAGCAATGAGGAGTGGGAGCCGACCCAGGAGGAGGATACGACCGAACAGGCATCCAGTGACCAGCCGCGGTCGTCAAGGGACCAAAGGGAGAAGCAAAAGAAAAAGAAAAGGCCTAGAAAGGTAAATACTGACAACACCTGCAGACACAATAGCATCCAACTTGACACACCTTAGTTCGCGCACTGCCATGCACACCTACAGGTATCTTTGCGCACTGCCAGGGATACTGACACACTCACAGGTACATACCGATCATATTAATTGCATGTTTTTTTTTTTTTATCCCTAAAGGCAAGAAGCCAGCCACAGGATCAGTTGGAGGAGTAAGCCTCTGGTGAAGACACAGGACAGAAGAAACCGCGTGGACCCAGATACACTGAGGCGGAAAACTGTGCCCTAGTGGATGGCGTCGACAGGTCCTATGACGTTCTGTATGGACCAAGGTCACAGACCACAGCAGCTAAGACCAAGCGAAACATCTGGGATGCCATCACGAGACAAGTCACTGCAGTATCTGGAAACCGCCGAAGCACCAGAAACTGCATGAAGCGGTACAGTGATTGCCGCAGACAGACCAAGAAGAAGATGGGGATTCAGCGCCGACATGA
The DNA here is from genome assembly GCF_028390025.1 of Pseudophryne corroboree. Classification (NCBI taxonomy): domain Eukaryota; kingdom Metazoa; phylum Chordata; class Amphibia; order Anura; family Myobatrachidae; genus Pseudophryne; species Pseudophryne corroboree. The sequence continues at coordinate 200,091,595 of NC_086445.1, read as the reverse complement.
GACAGCTACGGGAGGTGGTCCGGCACTCAATCTGAAGTGGCTACCCTGGGAGAACGTTATTAAAATGCGCATGAACCCTGTTATGGTCAAAGGAGTTCACGGAGGTGTGGACTCCAGCCGTCCTGCTGGCTTTCCCGAGGAGGAAGAACCGCCCAGAAGACGGAAGATGGCGGGAGACAAGCAGTCCAAAAGGAGGCCTGATGGTAAGAATACATTCAGATGAGCTGTACTAAATCTTTTTTTTTTTATTTGCTAATGTGTTAGTTCTTTTTCCCCAGACACGCCTGCCCAGAGGACATCACCTGCGCGCAGGACATGGGCAGCGCGCGGACCATCACCTGCGCAGCAGGCATCGGCAGCAGCGCGCGGACCATCACCTGCGCAGCAAGCATCAGCAGCGCGCAGACCATCACCTGTGCGCCAGACATCAGCGCGCAGAACACCACCTGCGCGCCTGACACCATCGGCGACCACATCACCAGCTGGGCGCCAAACTACATCTCCTGCGCGCAGGCCATCACCAGCTCGTCATCTCTCCAGGAGCTCTGGGACTGTGACCGAAGAGCCTCAACAAGATACTGCCCTTGTGGACCCATCACCCGAACTGTTTGAGTCAACAGGGTTAACGGACGAGACTTTTCTTGGGTTTGAAGACAGCCGTGCAGACGTATCCAGCCATACCCATGAAAAGTCTCCAGAATTGAGGACAAGTGAAGCTCCTGGAGCAGCGGCACCACAGGATGGAGTAGGTTTATTTTTTTTGGGGGTGTGTGGGGGGGGGGGTCACCATTTTTGTATAGTTTATTAACTTTATTTTTTTTTCTTCTTTTGCAAACAGGTGCCACAGACCAGCAGCGGATTAGCATCTGGGATTGGTCGGATCTTGGGCTGGAACAGTCGGACGACGAGGTGGAAGTGCAGCAGTCCGCTGTTTCTACATCCCTGTGTGAGTAATTTATCAAATTGTGAACCTTCAAACAAATGTATGATTGTGTGTACTAATTTCTTATTTTCTTTTCAGCTTCACAAATGCAATTGGTGGCAGACGTACAGCAAGGGCAGGATTCCTCAAATATTCAGAGGGTAAACAACCTGGCAGCAAAGATGAATGTCCGCCAGGATAGTTTTCGGGATGTCTTTGGAACCAGACTGGACGCCATTGAGAAGACAATGGAGAAGATGGCAAACGGTTTGGTTGACATGCAAAAGGCTCTTGCCGACAGCACGGCAGAAATGCAAAAGACCAGACGAGAAGATCACAGGGAGACTATGGACATCCTTCACGTTCCGGCCACATCCATCAACCGGCTGGTGGGTAACACATCATGCCTGGCACACAGCGTTGACAACATGTCGGAGAGCCAACGACATTCGGCAGCCAGCCAACAGATCATCGCAACCACGCTGCAGATGATGTACGATAAGCTCCCAGAGCCAGCTCATCAACACGCTGGTGAACCACCACATCCGCCATCACAAGCCACACGGACGCCTCCTGCCCTTCCTCCACCACCATACTGGTATGGACGGTCACAGCTGTACCAAGGATAAACAGGGATGTACCCCACCTATCAGATGCCTCCACCACCAACACCGGCCGCATCATCTACACCAGCATGGCCACCGAGGCCAATTCAACGTACTCCACAGCCGCCCAGGGCATCGACGCCCCATCAGGAGGAATAAGAGGATCCGGACGGACAACCACTATAAGCCCGGTCGTATTGTTTTATTTTTTACTCTTTATGTTTTTCATGTTTCCCTTTCTCCCCCTCCCATTAGTTTGTTTTTTCTTCTTACTATTGTTTTATATTTGTGTTGGGCTCCCCCACCCCCGACCGGATACTACCAAGGAGCTTTATGTCTAGGCATACATGCGCGGGCATGTATGCGGGCGCGTGTGGTAACTGATGAAAGCTCCTTGTGGTTACATATATGATGGGCCAAAGAGCTATTCTGATACTACTTTTTTTTAAAAAAACAAACTCCTTTTTGTATTGGTGTAAATTAGGCTTTCACTGTTGTGTGAATTTACTATTCACTAGTGTTTATTTTTGGCTTCTTCATAGGATTGGGTGGAAAATTGAAGTGGACGGCGTAGTTCGTGTTGTGCGTACCAAGGTGAGTAAAGCCATGTTTCAATGTATATATTCAAGAAACTTTGGACCGCCTGCCCTTGGGGAACAACACAGTCCAGCAATGGGTCATGATGGACTTTGTGGTTCCACAAGTGCAGGCGTGTCAAAGTGCTGACCACTGACACCACTCTGCCACTTTGGACCGCCTGACCTTGGGTAACAACACAGTCCAGCAATGGGTCATGCTGGACTGTGTGGTTCCACAAGTGCAGCTGTGTCAAAGTGCAGAACACTGACACCACTCTGCCACTTTGGACCGCCTGACCTTGGGGAACAACACAGTCCAGCAATGGGTCATGCTGGACTGTGTGGTTCCACAAGTGCAGGCGTGTCAAAGTGCTGAACACTGACACCACTCTGCCACTTTGGACCGCCTGACCTTGGGGAACAACACAGTCCAGCAATGGGTCATGCTGGACTGTGTGGTTCCACAAGTGCAGGCGTGTCAAAGTGCTGAACACTGACACCACTCTGCTACTTTGGACCGTCTGACCTTGGGGATCAACACAGTCCAGCAACTGTGTGGTTCCACAAGTGCAGCCGTGTCAAAGTGCTGACCACTGTCTTGACTCTGGCACTTTGGACCGCCTGACCTAGGGGAACAACATAGTCCAGCAATGGGTCATGCTGGACTGTGTGGTTCCACAAATGTTCTTGGGAAAGGAATGAACATGACATCATTAGTGTCTTTACTTAATATGGAATTTCTTTTTTTTTCCACAGATCGCTACACAAGAAAAGAATGTAAAGAAGATCAAACACTACTTTTTTTTTTTTTATTTAAATTTATTTTTTAATCCAAAAAAAATACAATTTTAATTCTTCAATAAATTTTTAAAATGAGAAGTTTTGTGCGGTTTTTCTTTAAATTATTAGTTAATAAAATGTAAAATATGGCATTTCAGAGATGCAGTGGTATTGTGGTAGGTCGCCCATGGTACAGCAGGGAAACGGTATTGTCCCTTGACATCCACGCTGGTTCCTGCACCTTGGGAAGGATACTCCGCAAGACCTGTGGAAGAGAATAGTATGAGGTTCCAGGTATTTGTGTCATCCAAAGACAAGGTACAAGCAGGTTACATCGGCCTTTGTCCCAAATGCAACCCTCCGGCACTTGAGAAACTACACATCCAAACATTCCTTGACACAGCGTAAGCATTGCTGTGTCAGGGCATGATTGGATGTGCAGTTTTGCAAATGCCGGAGGGCTGCACTTTGGACATGCCGGGGTTACTTGGACAAGAGGGAGTTTTGGGCAACACATCTCACCTGAGGGGGGTTGTCTGCTACATGGCAGAGGTTCAGGTCCACATCACAAGTAGGTCGCCCATGGTACATCAGGGGAACTGTCGTGTCCCTTCACATCCACGCAACTTGGGAAGGATACTCTGCAAGACCTGTGGAAGAGAATAGTATGAGGTTCCAGGTATTTGTGTCATCCAAAGACAAGGTACAAGCAGGTTACATCGGCCTTTGTCCCAAATGCAACCCTCCGGCACTTGAGAAACTAGACATCCAAACATTCCCTGAAACAGCGTAAGCATTGCTGTGTCAGGGCATGATTGGATGTGCAGTTTTGCAAATGCCGGAGGGCTGCACTTTGGACATGCCGGAGTTACTTGGACAAGAGGGAGTTTTGGGCAATACATCTCACCTGAGGGGGGTTGTCTGCTACCTGGCGGAGGTTCAGGTCCACATCACAAGTAGGTCGCCCATGGTAGAGTGGGATAAACGGGTCCAATATTTGCGGCAACCCAACAACAGGAAAAAACAGGGGGTAACAGGTCGTCAACAGGACGAAACATTGAAAACATTGCTGGGAAGGTGCGTCAACAGGACGTAAAACTCTGAAATACATAAATATTTTTTTTTTAGAATATCACAATCTGTTTACACGATATTACAAATATTACAAGTATACTCACAGGCAGTGGAAAAAAAGCTTTGGATCAATGTCCGTCGAGAATCATCTCCTTCGTCCATACCCACCGGTGGAGCAGTAGAGCGGTTCCCGCATCGGAAAGCCCTGCGACGAAGAGTCACCGGCAAACGGTTTGCGACACATATGTTGTGTAAAATACAACATGCATTTACCATGCCGCAAACCTTCGCCGGTGAGTACAAAAGAGCACCACCGGAAGTGTCTAAACATCTAAACCGGCTTTTAAGTACACCGAAGGCACGCTCAATTACTCCCCTCGATGCTTTGTGTGTCTCTTGGTAACGTTTTTCTGCTTCACCAACAGGATTAGACAATGGGGTCAAGAGCCAAGATTTGTTGGGATAACCCGCATCACCTATGGAAATAAGCAAAATGGTGGGTAATATAAAAAATAAAAAATAAAATTAAAAAAATAAAAATAAATACCTAACAGCCAGCCACCCGGCATTTTTCCTGTTTCGAAATCATCAAACATCGATGACTGGCTTAGGATGAAGGAGTTGTGAGACGATCCAGGAAATCCCACAAAAATATTCCAAAATTTAATGTTGACATCACAGACCGCCTGTATATTCAAGGAATGGAATTGTTTTCGGTTCCGAAAACATTCTTCCGAATTCCGTGGCGGTCTTATCTGCACGTGGGTACAGTCAATCGCGCCCAGAACATTGGGAAATTTGTGTTCGGTGAAAAAGCCTAATTTGATCTCACGCCATCCGCTGTCCGTATCTGGAAATCTGATGAACTGGATCGTCAATTTGCGGAAAGCCCTAATGACCTGGGTTATACAGCGCGACAGTGTCGACTGTGAATAACCGCATGTTTGAGACAAAGTAGGCTGGAATGTGCCTGATGCCAAAAAATTTAATGTAGCCAGCAGTTTCTGGAAACCGCTGACTGTGCGATTGGTCCGTGCCCGAGGTTCCAGGTCGGCCTCCAACAGAGTGTACAGCGAATATATGTCACAAGTCGATAAGCGATAATTTTGAATCACCTCGAACTCGCTGAGATACTCCAGTTCACGCCTAGTGTGATACTGGCGTGGACGTGGAAATGAAACACGCAATACTGACTCACCCAATGCAGACATTTGCTGACTTTGATCCTGATGTTCACCAGCCCTTTCTTCCTCCATGCTTGCAGCCAGCATGAACATCACAATCTGGTCAGAAAAAGGCTCCATTATTGTAGTCAGTACAAAAATAGGATATAAATGTGTTAAAACGCTGGGATTGTCCTAAAAAAACGATTCCACAAGAGAGCTGACTGTAATGGCTCATTCTCCCTGATGTCTCAAAACCGGGAGTGAGGATAGAGGAGTGGCTTTGCAGAAGTGTATCCTGGGTAAAACTGTGGAATCGGGGGCGTGGTCTGGCTGCTGAAGGAGGCAGCTGTGTTTTTAGAAGAGCTCCCGGAACCCACAGCTAATAACACACATTTCTTCCCTACCTGAACCCTCTCGATCGCCCCAATACCTCCCCTACCCCTCTTGTACCCCCTGCTGAGCCCCCCGAGGTGCCGCAGAATCGAGGAGCAGTTTTCACTGCTCCTGCGGGTTGCGGCCTACGGGGCTCACGGAAGCCGGGGCCTCAAGTTTCGCCTCAAGCCGGAGATAGTTCCGGGACCCGCAGCTCGGGCCGCAGACCTCCTCCGGAGCTCCGTTCTTCTTGCTGCCGCTAGCCGCTGACCGCGGCTAAGAGTGTCTCCCTGCTCCCGGCTGTATACAACACGCTCCTGCCCGGCGGGGACCCTGAAACATGTCGCGCGGGACGACGCCGGCGGGCGCCCGGCGGCCATCTTGAAATCATCTCAGGTACTGACTGTCTCTCTCCCGCTGGGCCACCAAATGTAAATGCGGTCCCTGGGCCAGTGACCCGCGGTGACCCGGTGAGGGAAGAGGTAGGGGTGCATATAAGGCTGGGCCACACAGACCTTTTTGCTATACACCATCTGCTAAAGTGCCCCCCCCCATCCATCCATTCAGGTGTCTGCGTCAGCCGGTTCCCTGCTCAGTGGCCTCCACACAGCCCGCCACCCGCTGCCGTCATTCATCTATAACACCGTGGAGCGGTGTCGTGGCAACGTATTCTCTAACGCATAGATACACCTCAATTAGACCAAGTCGGATGTTCTGCCACTGTGAGTTGACGTATGGATCCCTAGCCATATGCCTGCCTGCCTGATGTTGACCTAAGGCCACGTGGGGGCTTTTGCACGGTGACGACCCACATGCTTTACACTGCGAGGATATGTGAAAGTGTAATTTTAAACTGCTTTATTTGAAGACCGATCTCATGGTGAGAGGGATAAAGAAAACAAAGGCCAAGACCAAGCCGGACGCGATCCCATCCCCCGCGAACCGACATTCGTCGGACCTACGTCAGTTCTTAACTACTCCAACCTCAATCCCCGCTACTTCCTCTACTGTCCCGACCTCCCTGAATCTGCACGGCCCGGTGGATGACATGGCATCCCCTGGGACTCCGTTGCCTCCACAGGCCCCCTCTCTGTCTGCGGAGATAAGCGAGATATTGTCTCATGTAAAGACACTTCCCACGAAACAAGATTTCTCAGCCTTGGAGACTCGCTTGCTTTCCACCATCACTCAGGAAGTGACAGCGCTCCGACAAGATATGTCCCAAATTGCGACTCGAGTCGATGTCCTGGAACGCCATGAATCGTCTACTGTGGATTCTCTGACCAAATTTCGGGAGGTGCTATCTCATCAACGGGACGATATCTCTTTTCTAAAATCACGTATTGAGGATATGGATAATCGCGGCCGGCGAAATAATATCAGAGTCGGGCTTATCTGAGAGTGTTCAACAGGCTGACCTGACAGCCGCCTTATCTACGATATTTGGAGAACTTATTGACCTGGATCCGAACAAGGACATTATATTTGATAGAGCTCATCGAGCCCTACGTCCCCGCGGCTTACCCTCTGACAGACCACGAGACGTGATTTGCAGGCTCCATTATTATGTCAAAAAAAAAGGGAAATAATGAGATCGGCCCGTCAGCTGGACAGCATTGACTTTCAAGGGGACAAGATTCAGATATTTCCTGACCTTGCCTGGTCGACCTTGCAACAACGTCGAGCCTTGAAACCTCTTACAGACTCTCTCAGGAAACTCGAGCTGAAATACAGATGGGGCTTCCCTTTCTCCCTCCAGGTTTCTCATGGTGGCAAAGTCGCGAGTCTCTCTAGACCTTCGGATTTACAGGCCTTCTTCACGATCTTGGGAATTCCTCCGGTACCGTTACCAGATTGGGACGCTTTTCACCACCTACCGGACTTACCTGTTGTGCTCCCTCCTGACGACGCGTGGCAGCAAGTTCGTTCCCCACGTACGCGGGGAGCCACTCCTGGTCCACGTTCTTCAGAGCCTCCCTGAATGAGAAGTCTCGTCCCGAGCGGACGTTAATTTACTTGCTACCCATGTTATACGCTGAGTTTTTTCTCTTAAATAGTGCTATGTGCTGCTCACACGTGAGATCGGTTTTTGTAACTTAGTAACAGTATACAGTAGTGATGAGCGGGTTCGGTTCCTCGGAATCCGAACCCCCCCGAACTTCAGCCTTTTTACACGGGTCCGAGGCAGACTCGGATCTTCCCGCCTTGCTCGGTTAACCCGAGCGCGCCCGAACGTCATCATCCCGCTGTCGGATTCTCGCGAGGCTCGGATTCTATCGCGAGACTCGGATTCTATATAAGGAGCCGCGCGTCGCCGCCATTTTCACACGTGCATTGAGATTGATAGGGAGAGGACGTGGCTGGCGTCCTCTCCGTTTAGAATAGAAATAGATAGTGAGAGTGAGACACTTGATTTACTGGAGCTTAGGAGTCCTCAGAGAGTGCAGAGTTTACTAGTGACTGACCAGTGACCACCAGTGCAGTTTTATTATTATTTAATATAATCCGTTCTCTGCCTGAAAAAAAAACGATACACAGTGACACAGTATACCATATCTGTGCTCAGCCTCAGTGTGCTGCATCATCTATGTATATCTGACTGTGCTGAGTGCTCACTGCTCACACAGCTTAATTGTGGGGGAGACTGGGGAGCAGTTATAGCAGGAGTACATTAACAGTGCACACTTTTGCTGCCAGAGTGCCACTGCCAGTGTGACTGACCAGTGACCACTGACCACCAGTATATTGTGATTGTCTGCCTGAAAAAGTTAAACACTCGTCGTGTGGTGTTTTTATTCTATAAACGCATTCTGCTGACAGTGTCCAGCAGGTCCGTCATTATATAATATATACCTGTCCTGCAGTAGTGATATATATATTTTTATATCATTATCATCCAGTCTATATTAGCAGCAGACGCAGTACGGTAGTCCACGGCTGTAGCTACCTCTGTGTCGGCAGTCGCTCGTCCATCCATAATTGTATACCACCTACCTGTTGTGTTTTTTTTTTTTCTATCTTCTTGATACTAGTAGCTTACTTTAGGAGTCTGCAGTGCTGACAGTGTCCAGCAGGTCCGTCATTATATAATATATACCTGTCCGGCTGCAGTAGTGATATATATATATTTTTTATATCATTATCATCCAGTCTATATTAGCAGCAGACGCAGTACGGTAGTCTACGGCTGTAGCTACCTCTGTGTCGGCAGTCGCTCGTCCATCCATAATTGTATACCACCTACCTGTGGTGTTTTTTTTTTTTTTTTCTATCTTCTTGATACTAGTAGCTTACTTTAGGAGTCTGCAGTGCTGACAGTGTCCAGCAGGTCCGTCATTATATAATATATACCTGTCCGGCTGCAGTAGTGATATATATATATTTTTTATATCATTATCATCCAGTCTATATTAGCAGCAGACGCAGTACGGTAGTCCACGGCTGTAGCTACCTCTGTGTCACAGTCGCTCGTCCATCCATAAGTATACTAGTATCCATCTCCATTGTTTACCTGAGGTGCCTTTTAGTTGTGCCTATTAAAATATGGAGAACAAAAATGTTGAGGTTCCAAAAATAGGGAAAGATCAAGATCGACTTCCACCTCATGCTGAAGCTGCTGCCACTAGTCATGGCCGAGACGATGAAATGCCATCAACGTCGTCTGCCAAGGCCGATGCCCAATGTCATAGTACAGAGCATGTAAAATCCAAAACACCAAATATCAGTAAAAAAAGGACTCAAAAATCTAAAATAAAATTGTCGGAGGAGAAGCGTAAACTTGCCAATATGCCATTTACCACACGGAGTGGCAAGGAACGGCTGAGGCCCTGGCCTATGTTCATGGCTAGTGGTTCAGCTTCACATGAGGATGGAAGCACTCAGCCTCTCGCTAGAAAAATGAAAAGACTCAAGCTGGCAAAAGCATAGCAAAGAACTGTGCGTTCTTCGAAATCACAAATCCACAAGGAGAGTCCAATTGTGTCATTTGCGATGCCTGACCTTCCCAACACTGGACGTGAAGAGCATGCACCTTCCACCATTTGCACGCCCCCTGCAAGTGCTGGAAGGAGCACCCGCAGTCCAGTTCCTGATAGTCAGATTGAAGATGTCAGTGTTGAAGTACACCAGGATGAGGAGGATATGGGTGTTGCTGGCGCTGGGGAGGAAATTGACCAGGAGGATTCTGATGGTGAGGTGGTTTGTTTAAGTCAGGCACCCGGGGAGACACCTGTTGTCCGTGGGAGGAATAGGGCCATTGACATGCCTGGTGAAAATACCAAAAAAATCAGCTCTTCGGTGTGGAAGTATTTCAACAGAAATGCGGACAACATTTGTCAAGCCGTGTGTTGCCTTTGTCAAGCTGTAATAAGTAGGGGTAAGGACGTTAACCACCTCGGAACATCCTCCCTTATACGTCACCTGCAGCGCATTCATCATAAGTCAGTGACAAGTTCAAAAACTTTGGGCGACAGCGGAAGCAGTCCACTGACCAGTAAATCCCTTCCTCTTGTAACCAAGCTCACGCAAACCACCCCACCAACTCCCTCAGTGTCAATTTCCTCCTTCCCCAGGAATGCCAATAGTCCTGCAGGCCATGTCACTGGCAATTCTGACGAGTCCTCTCCTGCCTGGGATTCCTCCGATGCATCCTTGCGTGTAACGCCTACTGCTGCTGGCGCTGCTGTTGTTGCTGCTGGGAGTCGATGGTCATCCCAGAGGGGAAGTCGTAAGACCACTTTTACTACTTCCACCAAGCAATTGACTGTCCAACAGTCCTTTGCGAGGAAGATGAAATATCACAGCAGTCATCCTGCTGCAAAGCGGATAACTGAGGCCTTGGCATCCTGGGCGGTGAGAAACGTGGTTCCGGTATCCATCATTACTGCAGAGCCAACTAGAGACTTGTTGGAGGTACTGTTTCCCCGGTACCAAATACCATCTAGGTTCCATTTCTCTAGGCAGGCGATACCGAAAATGTACACAGACCTCAGAAAAAGACTCACCAGTGTCCTAAAAAATGCAGTTGTACCCAATGTCCACTTAACCACGGACATGTGGTCAAGTGGAGCAGGGCAGGCTCAGGACTATATGACTGTGACAGCCCACTGGGTAGATGTATGGACTCCCGCCGCAAGAACAGCAGCTGCGGCACCAGTAGCAGCATCTCGCAAACGCCAACTCTTTCCTAGCCAGGCTACGCTTTGTATCACCGCTTTCCAGAATACGCACACAGCTGAAAACCTCTTACGGCAACTGAGGAAGATCATCGCGGAATGGCTTACCCCAATTGGACTCTCCTGTGGATTTGTGGCATCGGACAACGCCAGCAATATTGTGTGTGCATTAAATCTGGGCAAATTCCAGCACGTCCCATGTTTTGCACATACCTTGAATTTGGTGGTGCAGAATTATTTAAAAAACGAGAGGGGCGTGCAAGAGATGCTGTCGGTGGCCAGAAGAATTGCGGGACACTTTCGGCGTACAGGCACCACGTACAGAAGACTGGAGCACCACCAAAAACGCCTGAACCTGCCCTGCCATCATCTGAAGCAAGAAGTGGTAACGAGGTGGAATTCAACCCTCTATATGCTTCAGAGGTTGGAGGAGCAGCAAAAGGCCATTCAAGCCTATACAACTGAGCACGATATAGGAGGTGGAATGCACCTGTCTCAAGCGCAGTGGAGAATGATTTCAACGTTGTGCAAGGTTCTGCAACCTTTTGAACTTGCCACACGTGAAGTCAGTTCAGACACTGCCAGCCTGAGTCAGGTCATTCCCCTCATCAGGCTTTTGCAGAAGAAGCTGGAGACATTGAAGGAGGAGCTAACACAGAGCGATTCCGCTAGGCATGTGGGACTTGTGGATGGAGCCCTTAATTCGCTTAACAAGGATTCACGGGTGGTCAATCTGTTGAAATCAGAGCACTACATTTTGTCCACCGTGCTCGATCCTAGATTTAAAACCTACCTTTGATCTCTCTTTCCGGCAGACACAAGTCTGCTGGGGTTCAAAGAACTGCTGGTGACAAAATTGTCAAGTCAAGCGGAACGCGACCTGTCAACATCTCCTCCTTCACATTCTCCCGCAACTGGGGGTGCGAGGAAAAGGCTCAGAATTCCGAGCCCACCCGCTGGCGGTGATGCAGGGCAGTCTGGAGCGACTGCTGATGCTGACATCTGGTCCGGACTGAAGGACCTGACAACGATTACGGACATGTCGTCTACTGTCACTGCATATGATTCTCTCCCCATTGAAAGAATGGTGGAGGATTATATGAGTGACCGCATCCAAGTAGGCACGTCAGACAGTCCGTACTTATACTGGCAGGAAAAAGAGGCAATTTGGAGGCCCTTGCACAAACTGGCTTTATTCTACCTAAGTTGCCCTCCCACAAGTGTGTACTCCGAAAGAGTGTTTAGTGCCGCCGCTCACCTTGTCAGCAATCGGCGTACGAGGTTACATCCAGAAAATGTGGAGAAGATGATGTTCATTAAAATGAATTATAATCAATTCCTCCGTGGAGACATTCACCAGCAGCAATTGCCTCCACAAAGTACACAGGGAGCTGAGATGGTGGATTCCAGTGGGGACGAATTGATAATCTGTGAGGAGGGGGATGTACACGGTGATATATCGGAGGATCAGAGCCGGCCATAGGTATAGGAAAACTAGGCAATTGCCTAGGGCATTTGATATGCCTAGGGGCATCAGCAGCTTCTGCTGATTAAAATGATATGCGGCATGCATATATTCTGTGTGTGGCATTTCATATGCAGATACAGCCACAGTCGCACACATAATATAGGTATGCTGCATATCATTTTAATCAGTAGAAGCTGCTTATGCATCCTAGCCACATAGCAATGCAAATAAGATGCATTTTGATTAAAAAAAGGTGCCTGACGTTAACATTGAGGCAAGATTTATGAGGACACATCTGTATCCAAGCAGAGGCAGAGGTCACAGTGTTAGTGGCAGTGTGAGTGCTGTGTGCATGTGAGTGGGTTGGTTGGTTGTGCAGTAGTGTTTGGAATATGTGTAAGGGGCACTATGCATGTCATTATGTGTATAAGGGCATTACTAATGTGCGGCATATGTGTAAAAGAGTACTACTGTATGTTTGTCATTATGTGTATAAGGGCACTAATAATGTGCAGCAAATGTGTAACGGTACTACTGTATGTGTGTCATTATGTGTATAGGGGCACTAATAATGTGCAGCAAATGTGTAGGGTGCACTATGTGTGTGTGTGTCATTATGTGTATAAGGGCATTAATAATGTGCGGCATATGTGTAAGGGACATTATGTGTAAAAGGGCATTAATAAAGGTTGTCATAATGTGTAAGGCGCATTATGTTTATAAGGACATTAATAATGTGTGTCATATGTGTAAGGGGCATTAATGTGTGGAATTATGTGTATAAATGCATTACTAATGTGTGGCATTATGTGTATAAAGTGCGCTACTATGTGGCGTTGCATATACAAAAGGCACTACTGTGTCATGTAAATAAGGAGCAATTCAGTGTGATGTAATGTGAATAAGGGGCTCTACTGTGAGGAGTAACGTTTATAAGGTAAAGTGATACTACTGTGGGATGTAATATAAATTATGGACACTATCGCATGATCAAATGTAAATAAAGTTTCAGTACTGTGTGGCGTAATTGGAATTGGGGTTACTATTGTGTGGCCGTGCCCCTTGCCAGCAAAAACACACCCCTTTTTGGGCTGTGCGCCAAATGTGCAAACTGTTCCTATTTAAAATATAGGGGGTACAAACACCAAAATAAGGACTGCTATTGGTGAGGGGTGATGGTGCTGGGAAAGAGGTGCAAGGTCAGAGGCGGAACCAGCGGTGGTGCTAGGGGGCACCAGCCAAAATCTTGCCTAGGGCATCATATTGCTTAGGGCCGGCTCTGCGGAGGATGATGATGAGGTGGACATCTTGCCTCTGTAGAGCCAGTTTGTGCAAGGAGAGATTAATTGCTTCTTTTTTGGTGGGGGTCCAAACCAACCCGTCATTTCAGTCACAGTCGTGTGGCAGACCCTGTCACTGAAATGATGGGTTGGTTAAAGTGTGCATGTCCTGTTTATACAACATAAGGGTGGGTGGGAGGGCCCAAGGACAATTCCATCTTGCACCTCTTTTTTCTTTCATTTTTCTTTGCGTCATGTGCTGTTTGGGGAGTAGTTTTTGGAAGGGCCATCCTGCGTGACACTGCAGTGCCACTCCTAGATGGGCCAGGTGTTTGTGTCGGCCACTAGGGTCGCTTATCTTAGTCACACAGCTACCTCATTGCGCATCTTTTTTTTCTTCTTTGCGTCATGTGCTGTTTGGGGAGTAGTTTTTTGAAGGGCCATCCTGCGTGACACTGCAGTGCCACTCCTAGATGGGCCAGGTGTTTGTGTCGACCACTAGGGTCGCTTAGCTTAGTCACACAGCTACCTCATTGCGCCTCTTTTTTTCTTTGCGTCATGTGCTGTTTGGGGGGTGTTTTTTGGAAGGGCCATCCTGCGTGACACTGCAGTGCCACTCCTAGATGGGCCAGGTGTTTGTGTCGGCCACTAGGGTCGCTTAGCTTACTCACACAGCTACCTCATTGCGCCTCTTTTTTTTCTTCTTTGCGTCATGTGCTGTTTGGGGAGTAGTTTTTGGAAGGGCCATCCTGCGTGACACTGCAGTGCCACTCCTATATCGGCCAGGTGTTTGTGTCGGCCACTTGGGTCGCTTATCTTAGTCACACAGCTACCTCATTGCGCCTCTTTTTTTCTTTGCGTCATGTGCTGTTTGGGGGGTGTTTTTTGGAAGGGCCATCCTGCGTGACACTGCAGTGCCACTCCTAGATGGGCCAGGTGTTTGTGTCGGCCACTTGGGTCGCTTATCTTAGTCACACAGCTACCTCATTGCGCCTCTTTTTTTCTTTGCGTCATGTGCTGTTTGGGGGGTGTTTTTTGGAAGGGCCATCCTGCGTGACACTGCAGTGCCACTCCTAGATGGGCCAGGTGTTTGTGTCGGCCACTAGGGTCGCTTATCTTAGTCACACAGCTACCTCATTGCGCATCTTTTTTTTCTTCTTTGCATCATGTGCTGTTTGGGGAGTAGTTTTTTGAAGGGCCATCCTGCGTGACACTGCAGTGCCACTCCTAGATGGGCCAGGTGTTTGTGTCGGCCACTAGGGTCGCTTAGCTTAGTCACACAGCTACCTCATTGCGCCTCTTTTTTTCTTTGCGTCATGTGCTGTTTGGGGGGGGGGGTTTTGGAAGGGCCATCCTGCGTGACACTGCAGTGCCACTCCTAGATGGGCCAGGTGTTTGTGTCGGCCACTAGGGTCGCTTAGCAAACTCACACAGCTACCTCATTGCGCCTCTTTTTTTTCTTCTTTGCGTCATGTGCTGTTTGGGGAGTAGTTTTTGGAAGGGCCATCCTGCGTGACACTGCAGTGCCACTCCTAGATGGGCCAGGTGTTTGTGTCAGCCACTTGGGTCGCTTATCTTAGTCACACAGCTACCTCATTGCGCCTATTTTTTTCTTTGCGTCATGTGCTGTTTGGGGGGTGTTTTTTGGAAGGGCCATCCTGCGTGACACTGCAGTGCCACTCCTAGATGGGCCAGGTGTTTGTGTCGGCCACTTGGGTCGCTTATCTTAGTCACACAGCTACCTCATTGCGCCTCTTTTTTTCTTTGCGTCATGTGCTGTTTGGGGGGTGTTTTTTGGAAGGGCCATCCTGCGTGACACTGCAGTGCCACTCCTAGATGGGCCAGGTGTTTGTGTCGGCCACTAGGGTCGCTTAGCTTACTCACACAGCTACCTCATTGCGCCTCTTTTTTTTCTTCTTTGCGTCATGTGCTGTTTGGGGAGTAGTTTTTGGAAGGGCCATCCTGCGTGACACTGCAGTGCCTCTCCTATATCGGCCAGGTGTTTGTGTCGGCCACTTGGGTCGCTTATCTTAGTCACACAGCTACCTCATTGCGCCTCTTTTTTTCTTTGCGTCATGTGCTGTTTGGGGGGTGTTTTTTGGAAGGGCCATCCTGCGTGACACTGCAGTGCCACTCCTAGATGGGCCAGGTATTTGTGTCGGCCACTTGGGTCGCTTATCTTAGTCACACAGCTACCTCATTGCGCCTCTTTTTTTCTTTGCGTCATGTGCTGTTTGGGGGGTGTTTTTTGGAAGGGCCATCCTGCGTGACACTGCAGTGCCACTCCTAGATGGGCCAGGTGTTTGTGTCGGCCACTAGGGTCGCTTATCTTAGTCACACAGCTACCTCATTGCGCATCTTTTTTTTCTTCTTTGCATCATGTGCTGTTTGGGGAGTAGTTTTTTGAAGGGCCATCCTGCGTGACACTGCAGTGCCACTCCTAGATGGGCCAGGTGTTTGTGTCGGCCACTAGGGTCGCTTAGCTTAGTCACACAGCTACCTCATTGCGCCTCTTTTTTTCTTTGCGTCATGTGCTGTTTGGGGGGTGTTTTTTGGAAGGGCCATCCTGCGTGACACTGCAGTGCCACTCCTAGATGGGCCAGGTGTTTGTGTCGGCCACTAGGGTCGCTTAGCTTACTCACACAGCTACCTCATTGCGCCTCTTTTTTTTCTTCTTTGCGTCATGTGCTGTTTGGGGAGTAGTTTTTGGAAGGGCCATCCTGCGTGACACTGCAGTGCCACTCCTAGATGGGCCAAGTGTTTGTGTCAGCCACTTGGGTCGCTTATCTTAGTCACACAGCTACCTCATTGCGCCTATTTTTTTCTTTGCGTCATGTGCTGTTTGGGGGGTGTTTTTTGGAAGGGCCATCCTGCGTGACACTGCAGTGCCACTCCTAGATGGGCCAGGTGTTTGTGTCGGCCACTTGGGTCGCTTATCTTAGTCACACAGCTACCTCATTGCGCCTCTTTTTTTCTTTGCGTCATGTGCTGTTTGGGGGGTGTTTTTTGGAAGGGCCATCCTGCGTGACACTGCAGTGCCACTCCTAGATGGGCCAGGTGTTTGTGTCGGCCACTAGGGTCGCTTATCTTAGTCACACAGCTACCTCATTGCGCATCTTTTTTTTCTTCTTTGCGTCATGTGCTGTTTGGGGAGTAGTTTTTTGAAGGGCCATCCTGCGTGACACTGCAGTGCCACTCCTAGATGGGCCAGGTGTTTGTGTCGACCACTAGGGTCGCTTAGCTTAGTCACACAGCTACCTCATTGCGCCTCTTTTTTTCTTTGCGTCATGTGCTGTTTGGGGGGTGTTTTTTGGAAGGGCCATCCTGCGTGACACTGCAGTGCCACTCCTAGATGGGCCAGGTGTTTGTGTCGGCCACTAGGGTCGCTTAGCTTACTCACACAGCTACCTCATTGCGCCTCTTTTTTTTCTTCTTTGCGTCATGTGCTGTTTGGGGAGTAGTTTTTTGAAGGGCCATCCTGCGTGACACTGCAGTGCCACTTCTAGATGGGCCAGGTGTTTGTGTCGGCCACTTGGGTCGCTGAGCTTAGTCATCCAGCGACCTCGGTGCAAATTTTAGGACTAAAAATAATATTGTGAGGTGTGAGGTGTTCAGAATAGACTGAAAATGAGTGGAAATTATGGTTATTGAGGTTAATAATACTGTGGGATCAAAATGACCCCCAAATTCTATGATTTAAGCTGTTTTTTAGGGTTTTTTGAAAAAAACACCCGAATCCAAAACACACCCGAATCCGACAAAAAAAATTCGGTGAGGTTTTGCCAAAACGCGTTCGAACCCAAAACACGGCCGCGGAACCGAACCCAAAACCAAAACACAAAACCCGAAAAATTTCCGGTGCTCATCACTAGTATACAGTTGTTATGGTTTCATAGATAAGTGATGAGGTATCGTCGACATGTTATTTTGGTTTATTTGCATGCTGTATTCATTATCTTGGTGACGATACTCATATACACAATTGATCAGCTTGCATGAAACCTGGTTTGATAGCTTAAGGATTATATGTACACTTTCATACAAGCTTTTATATTTTTATTTTTGTTTCACCTGTGCCTTTGCGCACACCTCGGTAATACCATATATTTGTTTAGATTCTATCTTGTGGATGGTCACTGTCCTGGGCCCCCCGTAGGACCCCACTATGCTGCATCCCCTGTTTCTTTGGACTGGGAGTCGGCAGGATTCCGCTCCTGTCCTTTTTGCAGCAGTCCTTTTTGTAGTATTATCATCTCTGTTTAATGTCAAAGTACTTTACGGCGTGGTTTCCCACGCTGCATCTTTTTTTCTTCTTTTCTCTGCTTTCCCTTTTTTCCTATTTCCTTCCCTTGCTGCTCTTCCTTCACCTCCCCCAGTGTCTGCCGTAGGGAAGACTATTGTGAAGCAATTAGGTCCGCCTGATAATGGGGGTGAATGATCTACATGTAACTACCCTTAACGTCAAAGGGTTGAATGTTCCTGAGAAAAGGTCTAAACTTCTTAAATGGCTTAGGGATGAGAAAGTTGACGTTGCTTTTATTCAGGAAACACATTTCAAGATGGGACACGTGCCATCCCTAAAATGTCACTATTATCCTCATGTTTTCCTGTCTAATAACTCTGCTGGTAAGACATTGGGCGTGGCTATATTACTGGCTCGCCACCTGCCTGTCCTTAATGTTGCCTCCCATAGAATAGCTGAGGGTAGGGGGTTGCTGGTGAAATGCGACATACACGGTCAACGTTTTTCTTTCTTGAACATATACGCTCCCAACGCTAAACAACCTTCCTTTATATCCTCAGTTCTAGATAATGCGGAACCTCTCTTGGAGGGGGTGGTGATGATGGGAGGTGACCTAATTGGACCCTAGATCCCCGCCAGGATAATTCTAAAAAGATCTCCTGCAGGCCGGAGAGGGAGCATAGGGGAATGAGGCGCGCCCTGCTCGACCACCAGCTGATTGACACATGGAGACTGACGCATCCTACTGAGATAGATTACTCCTTTTTCTCACACCCACATCAGACATATTCCAGAATTGATTACTTGTTTCTGAGCCACCGGCACTTACACCTCCTTTCTGATGCCTCTATAGGACAGATTGTGTGGTCAGATCATGCCCCAGTTAACCTTACTTTACGCTTGCCTCCCAGTGCACATCGCCAAGGTCCTGGCGTTTTAACGACACTTTTTTGCAGGACGCAGACTGTCGGTCTCGAATCGACAACGCTTTAGATTCTTATTTGTACCAATGACTTAGATGACATTTCCAAAGTCTCAGTCTGGGAAGCTCACAAATGTGTCATTAGGGGGGTTTGTGTCCAGATAGGATCCCTCCGCAAAAAGCAGAGGGAGAAACTTCGGGGGTGATTTATTGTCTAAAATAAAATCTCTCGAGCTTCTACACAAAAAATCCCAAACCCCACAACATTATGCCGATCTCGAAGCTGCTAGGGCAGATCTGAATAAGTTACTCTCTGACAGAGTCAAGTTTTCTTATCGGAAGTGCCGTAGCAGATACTATCAATGGGGCAACAAACCTGGGAAATTACTAGCCAAAGCCCTTAGAGAACAACGTGCTCTTACTTTTATTCACACAATTAAAAATAGCCACGGTCAATCCCAACACGAGACACCCCACATCGCTAGGGCCTTTAGGGCATATTATTCCACTCTGTATAACCTCTCTGGTCCGACCGGAAGAATTGACAAGTTGTCCCATCAAACAGCCATAGCTGACTATTTATGGGCCTTAGACTTCCCCACGCTATCCACAAAAGAAGTAGAAGATCTAGATGCCCCGTTTTCTACTGAGGAGGTTAAGAAAGCTATTGAATCCTCTCCCAATGGCAAGAGTCCCGGCCCTGATGGATATACCATTGCCTATTAAAGCTTTTAAAGAGAAATTAGTCCCTATACTCACGAGAGCTTTTAATACCATATCAGAACAATCGCCTTTCTCCCCACAATCCCTCGAAGCCCATATTGCAGTTCTACCCAAGGAGGGTAAAGACCCCAGTCTTTGCTCCAGTTACTGGCCAATCTCACTATTAAATATAGACATAAAACTTTTTGCCAAACTGATTGCAAACCGCCTTAAACTATTATTACCTGGTCTGATACATGGAGATCAAGCTGGATTTGTTTTAGGCCGAGAAGCTAGGGATAATACCTCTAAAGTGCTCAACATGATTCACTATGCCGGCCAGCTTTCATCCCCATCAATCATACTGTCGACCGATGCTGAAAAAGCATTTGACAGAGTGGACTGGGACTTTCTGGCTGGCATACTGAAGCATCTAGGACTCGGTAACGCCTGTCTTCACAGAATCCTATCTCTTTATACTTCCCCGTCCGCCAAAATTAGGATTAATGGCTCCCTTTCTGATTCCTTTCCAATTTCCAATGGCACGCGACAGGGCTGTCCACTATCCCCATTGCTCTTTGTCCTTTGCATGGAAACATTAGCTCGAAGCATTAGGGCAAACCCGAGTATCTCGGGTTTGTTGGTAAAAGGGACTGAATACAAACTGGCTTTATATGCCGATGATTTACTCGCTATAATCTCAAAACCGGTCACTTCTTTGCCAAACTTGATGGTAGAATTTGAGAAGTTTGGAGCCCTCTCTAACTTCAAAATAAATTATTCCAAATCTATTGCCATGAATTTAACTACTCCTCCTGATATAGTAGAGGGCCTGAAACATGCCTTCCCTTTTACCTGGCATGATCACAAATTAAAATATTTGGGGGTGTTACTGACCAACGATTTATCCAAATTATTCTCCCTAAATTTTAACCCCTTATTGGCTAGGCTTCGCCTAGACTTCCAGAAATGGAAGAAACTAAGACTGTCTTGGTTCGGCAGGATTAACGTTGTCAAAATGAACGCCCTCCCTAGGATACTATTCTTTCTCCAGACCCTTCCGATACACATCCCCCTGCTTTGGCTCCGAGACGTCCAGAATCTTATTCGCGCGTTTGTATGGGGTTGTAAGACACCCAGGTTTAAACACGACATTTTATTTAGGAGAAAACATCAAAGGGGGCAACAACTCCCACATATTCCTAACTACTACCACGCAGTACATTTGAATAGGATTCTGGAATGGATGCGTGCTAAAGACCGCAAACAATGGGTCCTACTAGAGGAGGGCTGTCTCCCACATTATATTGAAATTGCACCTTGGCTTCCTACCCTTCCGAAGGTTACACACCCCACGGTCTCCCCCACGCTTAAATTATGGGCCACGCTGAGATCCCAGAGCCATATATCCTCCAAATGGTCCCCCTTAACCTCCCTTCTCCGTAACTCCGAATTTGCTCCAGGTCTTCACGGGACAGCTTTCACTCCATGGGCGGAAGCCGGGATTTTTAGAGTCGGTCAGCTGGTGAGCTCGGGTAGGGTGCGCTCCTTTTCAGATGTTCAATCTTCCTGGAACCTACATAGTGCTGAGTTTTGGAGGTTCCTGCAGGTTCATCATTTCATATCATCTTCTAAGAACCTCTCTGACATTACTAGGGATCTCACCGGGTTTGAAAGACTATGCACGTCGCCCAGTTCTCCCACACATACTATTTCACAAATCTATGCGCTTATCATGGAAAACTTTTTCCCGCAACCTCCTACCTTTCTGGCTTCCTGGGAGAGGGAACTGTCAGGGCTACCTACGCAGATTTACTGGGATTCCGTATTTAAGAACGCCCAGGCGAGTTCTCTATGCTTATCGACATTGGAGACCCTCTATAAACTTATATATAGGTGGTATAGGACTCCTCTTGTTCTCAATAAAATGTTTCCCTCTCTCTCGAATCTGTGCTGGAGATGCAAAAACGCCCCAGGGAGTTTTATACATATTTGGTGGGATTGCCCTCTTATAACTCCATTTTGGGCAGAGGTATTTAAGTGTACCGAACAGATAGTGGGAGATGAGATCCCAAAAGACCCAGGTTTTTGGCTCCTCAATCACACCTCCACAGGAATACACTCCTACAAACATTCCCTGTTGAGACATCTTAGCAACGCAGCGAAAGCGGTTGTTCCAATCCTTTGGAGATCCACCTCACCTACCTCGATTAAATTATGGTTCACAAAGATCGATTACTTTTTAGATATGGAAGACCTTGTCTCCTTCTCATCCGGGAAAACCGTTAACTTTATAGCTATCTGGTTTCCCTGGTACGACTTTAAGGACACACCTTTGTATCGGTCCTACATGGCGACATAACCCCCTTCATATTCATATTCATATCCATATTCATATTCCGATTACGATGTCTTTCTAATATGCCTCAGACCCTTAATTGGTGGAGACCCCCCCTCCGTCCCCCAAACAACCTGTCCCTACTGCGCAGACTCTCACACCTGACTCTACCTGTCTTAATTTTCCCTCTCTTCTCCTTTTTACTTCTTCTCTTCTCTCTCTTTCTCCTCTTTCCCATTTTCCGATGCTGTTATGTTAAAATGTTCCTCCTTTATAAGTTCTGATGTTGTAAGCGAAGCAGACAAATTATCTTTCTTCTTTGGGCGCTCTATGTGTAGTGTGCTGACATATATGATATGTGATGTTTTTGTCCCCCCCCCCCCTTTTTGGAAAAGTATTGCTGTAATGTTTTGTCTGCTGCTTTAATCAATAAAAACAGTTTACACAAAAAAAACTGTGGAATCATGGGTACATTTCCCTCAGCAGAGTGAAGAAAAAAATATTATTTTTAAAAATCAATTAAATAATACTTGTGAGTCAAAAAAGACAAACCAAGTAAATAATCCCTTCAAATATAAATAGATATGCTATTAGCAATCCAAAAAGCAAAAAAAAAAAAATTTTTAAATTTTTTTTAATCAGCTCTCGCCAGCAAAGTGAGGCGGACTGAAATTGACGAAATGACTGTCGAAAAGCACTGTTGTCGAATCGACATTCTTCAATTGAATATACTTTTGTTGAAAAGCCGCATTTTGACCATTGCAGACATGTCGAATTTTGAAAATGTCGATTTGCAAAAAGTCTAATCTGAAACGGCAGGTATTTTGATGAAAAGTACTGTATTGCATTGTCGAATCCAATTCGACAGGTTTTTTTTGTCGAAAATGCCCCGTTTTTCGACATTTTCATGAATTCGACCGCAATTGCATATACCCCATTGTGTTTCCGGCAATCAAATTTCTTCCTTTTGTTTGTCTCCAGCAATCCAACCCCAACCTATCTCTTTAACAAGCTCTCATAAGTATGAGTAATGCTGACGTGACACTGATGGAAGCTGCAGAATTTGTATGATCGGTGCTGTTCTGTACAGGCTTTCTGCTGCCTATCATGTAATATGACAGGCAATGCGCAGCAGTGCTGGAAAGCCTGTACTTCCTGTTGGAGGAAAGCTACTTCTGGAATCTGGAGCTGACACAGCGGAACTTAGATGTCTGCCCAGATGCCACTTGTTTGTTTGTTTTTCAGATGCCCTTGGACATTTTCTAGATGCCCCTAGGCATTTGCCTATACTACTGCCCATGCCTATGGCCAGCTCTGGGTAATACCATGACTCCTACCTCGGCCTTGTCAATCTGAATGAAAACAAAAGTAATTCTACAAGTAAAAGAAGCTAACATGCCCAAGGCATACCTCCCAACTGTCCCGATTTTCGCGGGACAGTCCCATTTTTTGGGGACTGTCCCGCTGTCCCACCCGCGGGCCGCAGTGTCCCGCGGTGGGGGGGCAGTTGGGAGTCTCTGTCTGTTGCTGCCCTGCTTAGCAGAGCAGCGTTGAATAGACGCTGTGCGCATGCGCACAGCGTCTATTCAGGGGAGTCAGAGGGAGAGGGGGCATGCCAGCGGCTCACAGAGCGCTGGGCATGCCCCCTCAGTGACTAAAACAGGGGCGTGGCTCGCGATCGCGGGTCCACCCATGAAGCCACACCCATTTTCTTAGGTCACGCCCCTTTTTCGGGAGCGCGCGCGGCGAAGCCGCGCGTGTGTCCCTCTTTGGAAAAACACAAAGTTGGGAGTTATGCCAAGGCTCTTACCTATAGGCCTTACAGTTTGTCTTCTGCTACATTAGCACTGAAATATTTAAAGTTCATTATTCTGGTGATGACTTTAACCATTTACACTTTGCTACATAGATTACTAGATGTATAATTATGATTTGATCAAACATGGCACTTGCAATCCTGTGCAAACAAAGCACAATGGATGAAGCATGAGTGAAATGAATTGATTTTTCCATGCTGCTGTTATAATGGGCCAAATTCAGATCCTGTCAGATCTGAGGTTTATGTCACAAAGAACCGATGTTTGGTACTTGGCACATGCCCCGGGCCTACAGCTGCAGATGTCAGTAGACTGACAGTCTGCGACCATGGGAGGGCGGGTAGGCGGTGGCGATGGCCTCCATTTCCCAAAATGGAGGCTCAGCACTGCCATTTTGGGGGCATGCCAAGGCCAGGATCTCTGTCAGAAGACAGAGATTTTCTGGCCTCTTTGTAGGAGCTTCTGTGGCTTGCTTAGGTGACCTCATGAGTCATGCAGTTGGCGTATGTTGTCACAGGTGATCTGATGCTGCCTTCGAGGATGCACGCAGTACTACTTATACCAAACGCCTCCTGCTGCATTACCATACCACGAAGCAGCAGCGATGCTCACTCCATCCTCATCTGAATCTGGCCCAATTTGCGCCATAGAAAGATTGAAGCATATTGTGCATTAAATCTATCATTTTGGAAAAAATATTGAAATTACAATTTGCTAATATTGAGTTACATACAAAAAGCTGTTTTCTCCCTGCAGCTGCTTTTATCTGTGGATGGTAATAAGTAATGTGGGCAGGATGAGTGGTTCATATCTACATTATCAGCTTTTGACTACTAAGTGCTCTCTATCTGTGTTTGGGTTTATATTTAAATTAAGAGAGATTTACAGCTCTCAGATAATGATTGGTTATATAATGGAGACACAGGGGATGTGACAGCAGATATGAGAAAATGTACAAACTTTAGCCTGTAGCACACAAATACTGCTCAGATTTATTTTAACTCGGGAGTTTGCGTTGTGCTCCAAGTCCAGGGTGTTAGAGCACAGCAGTGACTTAAGGGCCTCATACACCACAACGATATGTCTAAGGCTGAAGTCGGAGGCGATTTCCCTTGAACTGTATCGGGAGCTTCCTGGGAGTGGTTCCATATGATTCCATACGATTTGGTAAATTTTGCATGCAATATATCGTATGCGATCCCAGCCATGCCTGCGGTAACCGACATATCACGAGTGCAGCACTAACGATCTAAGGGAGCCAATCCGACCCTCAGGGGAACCCACATCGGATCAGAAACACCTCCAAAATGCCCAGTTTCACCCTATATATCAGCCCGAATGCCCGAAATTGGATGAAACCGGGCATTATTGTTCTAGTGTATGGGGCCCTTTACAGTTGCAATCACCAGTTACAGTATTTTAAAAGCACCTATTAGCTCCACAAAACACTTTTAAGAGAATATTTGATCATTCACCTAATTCCCTGGCCCAGTGGAGTTTACAAGCCAAATTCTCTACCACTAGGATTAAAGCCTATTCACAAACCGAGAAAAGCATACAGGATCCGCTCCACACAGATAAGAGTCCTAGCTGAAATCAGATATAGTTTAGGAAAAAATGTAGAATATAATTACCTATTTTTTTACTTGCAATCTGGGAACTTTAATAACCCAAAGGGCTTTTAAAATAGGGAGATGCTTCATCTCCAGGGAGAACGTCAGTTTTTGCCACAGAAATGACACACGTGACAAAAGACAGCTGCAATGCACCATCACTTTCATGATTAGTTTAAGACATACAGTAGGGTAAACTGGGCAAGATTTTGGAAGAAAAACTATGAAGTGTTATTAAAGGAAATGGGCGGTACTGAGGTTGTTGTATGTGGCTGGACTTTTGCACAGGGCAGACCTTATAGGCACATGGGTCCATAATTAATGATTTTGTGCTGCTAATCGAGTGAGCTTTATAAACGAGGTACTGTGAATGTACATTAGGTGCCTCAGTCTTTATACTGCACTAAGAAGCATCATTCCACCTTGTCTGTGCATGATTTTGGAGTGAATAACAAAACCGCGTAGCTTTATACAACAAAGTATTAATTATGAAGAAAAAGGTCTGTTAATGACACCACAAATAAAACATAGAACTTAGTGACCTTTTATAAATATTCCTTATTCATCATTTTATGTCTCTTATTTACTTTATGTTTCAGTATTGCACATTTTTTTCAATTACTTCAGTTTTTCCCTACTAGATTAGATCAATAAGCAACATTCAGGTCTGGGGAATGGTCGGGCCAGTCCATAGCATCAATGCCTTTGTCTTGCAGGAACTGCTGACACACTCCAGCCACATGAGGTCTAGCATTGTCTTGCATTAGGAGGAACCCAGGGCCAACCGCACCAGCATATGGTCTCACAATGGGTCTGAGGATCTCATCTCGGTAACTAATGGCAGTCAGGCTACCTCTGGCGAGCACATGGAGGGCTGTGCGGCCCCCCAAAGAAATGCCACCCCACACCATTACTGACCCACTGCCAAACCGGTCATGCTGGAGGATGTTGCAGGCAGCACAACGTTCTCCTTGGCGTCTCCAGACTCTGTCACGTCTGTCACATGTGCTCAGTGAGAACCTGCTTTCATCTGTGAAGAGCACAGGGCACCAGTGGTGAATTTGCCAATCTTGGTGTTCTCTGGCAAATGCCAAACGTCCTGCACGGTGTTGGGCTGTAAGCACAACCCCCACTTGTGGACGTCGGGCCCTTATACCACCCTCATGGAGTCTGTTTCTGATCGTTTGAGTAGACACATGAACATTTGTGGCTTGCTGGAGGTCATTTTGCAGGGCTCTGGCAGTGCTCCTCCTGTTCCTCCTTGCACAAAGGTGGAGGTAGCGGCCCTGCTGCTGGGTTGTTGCCCTCCTACGGCCTCCTCCATGTCTCCTGATGTACTGGCCTGTCTTCTGGTAGCGCCTCCATGCTCTGGACACTACGCTGATAGACACAGCAAACCTTCTTGCCACAGCTCGCATTGATGTGCCATCCTGGATGAGCTGCACTACCTGAGCCACTTGTGTGGGTTGTAGACTCCGTCTCATGCTACCACTAGAGTGAAAGCACCGCCAGCTTTCAAAAGTGACCAAAACATCAGCCAGAAAGCATAGGAGCTGAGAAGTGGTCTGTGGTCACCACCTGCAGAACAACTCCTTTATTGGGGGTGTCTTGCTAATTGCCTATAATTTCCACCTGTTGTCTATTCCATTTGCACAACAGCATGTGAAATTGATTGTCAATCAGTGTTGCTTCCTAAGTGGACAGTTTGATTTCACAGAAGTGTGATTGACTTGGAGTTACATTGTGTTAAGTGTTCCCTTTATTTTTTTGAGCAGTGTATATTCCACGATACAAGTACCACTTCCAAAATGAGATAATGGGGCTGTTGCAAGTGCAGACAATAATGGCAGTTGCGACTTTGGACGGAAAAATTGAAGGTGTTGTGTCTTCCCTCTTTGAGCTGAATGGATCCTCGCATCAGCATTACGGAAACTAATTTTAGCATAATGTAGTAAACAGGGGCAGACGGAGAAGAGGGGTCCGTGTGCAAGCTCCACGCTGGCCCCCTTTCTTTGTCAGCGGCCACAGAGCTGTAGACTCTTGCTTTGTGCACCTCTCTGGGAAAATGGGGCCCAAGCCTTATTCCTGGGGATATATCAACTGCGTATGCGTGATTCACTGGGAAAAATGACCACTGCACCATTTTCCTGGTGATTTATGTCACCAGCGCCAGCAGTAGCGGATCTTGCCATGGGCAAGCAGGACTTTTGATCGGGGCACCGCCTTCCGGAGGGCGCCGCGCCAGGGCAAGATCCGCTGCTGCTGTGCCCCCCGCTGGCAGCCTGGCCCCCGCTGCCGCTGTGAAGGGAAACTAGACGCGTACGCGTCTAGTTTCCCTTCGTGGAGAGGTCCTTTACTGTGCGGTGCGCGATGACATCATCGCGCACCGCACATCATTTCAGTCTGTACAGGGGGCGTAAATGACTACGCCCCCTGTACGAAGCCACGCACCCTATTGTCACCCGTGGCGCACAGCGCCCAAGAACCGGCCCTGAGCGCCGGCCACTGCAGGACTCCAGAGTGATAAGTATAATTATATGGGTGCAGGCCCCTCTGGAGTCTGGAGGGTCCCATGTGCTCTGAGGCACAATTATATGGGTGCAGGGGCCCATGTGCGCTGCACACCCTGCAACCATCATAAATATGCCAATGGTAGTAAATCAAGCTGTGCAGAATCATGCAAAGATAACCACATTGTACCTGGTGCAGAATCTTTCT
The DNA here is from genome assembly GCF_028390025.1 of Pseudophryne corroboree. Lineage (NCBI taxonomy): Eukaryota > Metazoa > Chordata > Amphibia > Anura > Myobatrachidae > Pseudophryne > Pseudophryne corroboree. Next base: position 200,063,823 of record NC_086445.1, on the reverse strand, counting down.
CCCAAATCTTGTTTTATTTTTGGGGTTTTTTTTTACTGAAAGAAAATGTAATATTTTTAAATGCAAATAGTCCATAGCCTGGATCTGGAGTATGTATTATGTCAGAAAGCAACAACTGTTTAATTTCTCTCAGATTATCTCGTAACCTCCCCAATGGTGCCCACAGTCCCCAGTATTTGTGCATTATCTCCCTCCCCACTGCTGCCCCTCCTTCCTTTGCTCTCCTGGGAGTGTACATTTCTTCATAATGTCTTAGGTCACCTGCCAAGATCTTCTGTTCTGTAGTTGTAGCACAGTAAAAGCCAGTGTGTTTGAGAGAGAGAGAGAGAGAGAGAGAGAGAGAGAGAGAGAGACAATCAGTGCTGTCCCTCTATGCCAGCCAGCCACACTGACTGTCCCCATGATAATAAGGACACTGGCTGCACAGAGCCACCTGGTCCTGGATACCTCAGACCGGTTACTCTGCAATAACCTTTCTCCCTCAGAAGAAGGGACCATTACTGTTCTGGGCTGATAACCTGCCTGACTGCTTGTGTACATTTGCTTGAGGCGTCCTAGTAGGTGCAACCTTCTAAGCAGTGTGTAGGCAAGGAGCTGGGCTGCAGTTGCTGTGTAAAGTGAAAGAGCCAGGACGTGCAGCACTGAGCTCTGTGTATCAGGATTCATTGCTGGGAGAGCAGCTCTGTGCCATTGCCTGAGAGGGCTTACAAAGACAAAACTTTCAATAGAGACTATTATTGGTTCCATTCACCTCCTCCTCTTCCCAAGAGACAGCATTGTGCCGGCAATGAGGAATAGCAACCTCTACTCAACACAGGGCAGTGAGAGACAGGATCAGATCGGTGCGACAAGTCCCGGAGATCTGATCTGAGGATACTGGACAATCTGGACCGGATCGTGGATGAATTCTCTAACCTGTTCTACACAAAATGCTTCTCAGCTGCTAAATACAAAACCACTGCTGGATACAACTGCAATATAATTACAAATAGTTCCCTTTAATGTCTGCAACAGTTTAACTAAACATATTAGTTGCCGGATTGTCCCTCTGAAATGACAGTAATCATATGTCTTCTGTGCAGTGTTGGAACTTGCAATCCGTGAAAGTGTTGTTATTTTTTACCTAATCACATTGGTTTTACAGTGTCACAGTCGATTTATTCTGCAAAGAGACCAGCATTACAATAAGTGGAGAAGAGGTAGCATTGTGGACGGAGCTCGTGTACCTGGTAGACAGGGTAGAGCAGCGTCTGGCTGATGGTCGGCTTCAGCATCGGGGTCTCTGTGCTGAGGGTTCCACATCACCTATTACATCTGTGTGATATGAGGCACAGGAACAAGATGCATTTTTTCAGGAGTTACTCCTACGAGATCCAAGTGGACCAGAGATCTGATGACATTACCAAAAGTATCCAGGGCATCAGATGGGTATGTAGGCTTGTCTACCTTTAAATGTTTTTCAGTGTGATTAAGAGATTGGTACCCTATAAAAAAGCAGGTATAATAATAGATTTTCATATTTGCTTAATCTGCACATTAATTGTTAATTAATTAATTATCTGTATTATTATATACTATAACAGACAAAAAAAAATCAATATTACATTAAACATAGACGTTTGATGGTGGATGAAGAACAACCTGTTATGTCTATACATTAATTTGCTCATTTGTTGCAAGGGTTGGATTTACTATTCCTCTACTATCATGTTCTTTCAGTAAAGACATACTTCCTAGAATTATACAAATGTTCCCTCTTGGCTCCAAACTTCAAAGGCATTTATTTATATATTGAAAAGTGATAGTGGACAATATCTGCTGGTGTTATTTACTGAAGGGAAGATGTTATATTTACTGAAGGGAAGATCTGCAGCGATTAACCCTTAGCAAGCAATCAACAATTACATTTGAAAGATTTTGCTTGGTTGTTAAAGGTTTGTCCATGAGTCTCTACAGCTCTGTCAGGTGGGTGAGATTATGCTGTACATGACAGGAGCAAGGTGTAATGTATTTATGTATTTGTCTACATTCATGTGTAATGTGTAAATATATGTAGTAACTAGTGAGACAAACTAGGAAAATGATTTCGTATTTATTGATCCAAGTTTGTTACACTGGATGGTCTTTCTATTGATTCTCTGCAAGTTCTGTTGACATTGAGGATATTGTAAAAAATAATTCTCTATTCCTACTGTATTTGATCTGTTTCATTTTCACTTTTCTCTATTATGTGTGTGCGCTAGTTTTTGTGTTTATCTGCATCCATTACTTCTGTGGCATCCAAGTTACATGGATTTTCTCCATTCATAAAAGTCACCAAATTCCTGTAATTAGGTGCTGAATGCAGTAATACAGATATAAGGAGGTTGATTTGGGGATAATTAAAGATTTCCGGCATACAACATATGACATCACTCAGAAAGCGTCATACATTTCTCATTTTGTTTTGGTCTCTTAAATACCTATTTGATGAAAATGAACAGTACATCTATTATCTACTTTCCTTGTATGCTTGTAAAATGCAAAGATATTAACAGATGTTTGAATAGTAATAATACAGGATTTTACCTACCTTCAAGAAAGGTATTACTATATGCTTAGACTAGAGTGCTGTTTCCTTATGTTTGTCCCATACAGGGGCGGATCCAGGAGAAAATGATAGGGGGGGCACCATGGAAGGGGCAAGTACATTTGCGTGCGGCTTCGGTGCATGTGAGGTGGCGCTTCTTATACAATGCCCACAGTTGTAGCGCTCATTATGCAATGTCCACTGTACTGGTAGTGCCCCTTATATAGACCCCATATTAGTGGTGTCCCTTATGCAATGCCCGTATTGCCCCCAGTAGTAATGTTGCCTGTAGTAATGCCCCCAGTCATTATGCCCCCAGTGGTAATGCCCCTGCAGTTATGACCCCAGTAGTTTAGCCACCAGTAGTAATGCCCCCCTATAGTTTGCCCCATTGTAGTTTAGCCCCTGTAGTTATGCCCCCCTTATAGTTTAGCCACCAGTAGTAATGCCCCCCTGTAGTTTGCCCCATTGCAGTTTAGCCCCTGTAGTTATGCCCCCCTTATAGTTTAGCCTCCAGTAGTAATGCCCCCAATAGTTTGGCCCCTGTAGTTATACCCCCAGTAGTTTGGCTCCCCCTGTAGTTTAGCCCCCAAGTAGTAATGCCCCCAATAGTTTGGCCCCTGTAGTTATGCCCCCAGTAGTTTGGCTCCCCCTGTAGTTTAGCCCCCAAGTAGTAATGCCCCTGTAGTTTAGCCCCCAAGTAGTAATGCCCCCTGTAGGTGCCCCCCAGTAATAATGCCCCCAGTAGCTGCCCCCCCCCAGTAATAATGCCCCCAGTAGCTGCCCCCCCAGTAGTGATGCCCCCAGTTATAATGCCCCCAGTAGTAATGCCCCCCCTCAGTAGTAATGCCCCTTGTTGATGCCCCCCCCAATAGTAATGCCCCTTGTTGGTGCCCACCCAGTAGTAATGTCCCCCCGTAGTTTCCCCCAGGAGATGCCACCGCTGCATTAAGGAAGAAAAAAACATAATACTTACCGAGCCCCGTTCCCGCGCCGCTGCAGTCCTCCTTCTGGCTGGCGTCCTCTCCTCAGTACTATGAGAGAGACGTCATGACTGACGTCTCTCCCATAGCGCACGGCGCAGTGACAGCGCCGGAAGCCGGAGCTCAGTACTGAGCTCCTGCCTCCGGCTACCGCTGTGCAGGGAGACGGGCGCCCGCTGGTAACACAATCTCAGCGGGCGCCCATCATCTCCCTGTGCGGCGCCGACGCCGCGGGGGGGGGGGGGGGGAGCCACAAATGACAGGGGGGGCACGGGCCCGAGTGCCCCCCCCCCCTGGATCCGCCACTGGTCCCATAAATATGTTATCTCTTTTCAAAGCTTTAATCTCAGTAACCCATGTGTGTTATTCCTCTCACAGTGGGGGCAATTTATCAATCACTGCATTTGCAATGTGATCTGGGATGTTTGTAGTCAAGATCACATTGCAGGATGCGCATACATCGGGCAGATCTATGAACAGGGGCGTTTCTAGCCAATTTGGCTCCCAGTGCGAGATTTCAAAATGCGCCCCCCCCCCGCCCCCATTGCTATAAAAAAAAAATGCACCCCCCCCCATAGCTATAAAAAGGAAAAGCATGTGCGCTCCCGACAAGGGGGAGTGGCCTGATTAAAATGGGCGTGGTCTCATTAAAGTGGGCATGGCCTCATCTGATATCACCACGGCCACCACAGGGAAAAAAAATAAAATCAAAAGTCCCCATTTTACACATTACAGCAGGCAAGTGTCCCCATTTTACACAGTATAGCAGGCACGTGTCCCCATTTTACACAGTGCGGCAGGCAGGTGTCCCCATTTTAAACAGCGCGGCAGGCAGGTGTCCCCATTTTAAACAGTGCGGGAGGCAGGTGTCAAGTGGGGGGGAAGGAAGGGAGAGGGAGAGAGAGACTACTTACTTACATAGAAGATCTTCCCGCTCTTTGGGTCGGGCCGCCTCACCTCCCTCGCGCCGGCCGCCTCCTACTTCCAGGCTTGTCTGCTCCTCCTCCCTCTTGAGTACTCCTGCTCGGGGGGCGGGGTTTCGTGGAATGACGCGATTGTTTCGTGACGTCACGACGCAAACGCGTCATTCCGCGAAACTCTATCCCCGAGCAGGAGTGCTCGGGAAGAGAGAGGAGGGGGAGATAAGGACACACAAAGTGCCTCGGCGGGCGCCCCGTGCGGTTGCACGGCTCGCCCGCCGCTAGAAACGGCACTGTCTATGAAACGGCGATCTATGAAGCGGCGTATGCAAGGACAAGGGCTTTGAAATGAGCCCACCCCTGCGATTTGTTTGCTTCAGTGCCAGGAGTCCTGCGCATGCCCCTGGTCTGCTGACCACACATGCGTGGCAATCACTGCGGGGAGACACCCTCCCCCGGTGATTTGCAATCTGTAACCCATAGGCTACGATGGGATAGCACCATCTCCAGATGGTGTTAGCTACAGGGGCCAAACTCCAGAATGCTTCTGCACTGTTGTCCACGCATACACTTGCTGCAGGTGCCGATGTCAATTCAAATGCCCACTAGTGTATGACTGGGATTGACATATGGAACGGTTTATTAGTAAATGTGTGCACTTACCTTGATCGACCTCTCGATCAGCGCAATGGAGGCTCCACCAACAAATCTGCCAGGTCTGTATCCAGCCTTAGAGTCAGAATTTGTGGGAAATCATGGTCTATATATGTTATAAAGCACTTTCTCTGTAATGCTATTTAGTGCTTTGTATGGTTCAAGTGATTTCCTTTTCTGAGAAGTGAATGTTCACTGAGATAGTACCTATTCAATTGTTAAGTAATTTTCCCATGATCCTTCACATGCAATCCATTCCACTTAACATCAGATAACATTTCCCCATTTCTTACTACAAGTCACAACCCACACTGCCTGCAACTTACATGTTTCTACTGGGTTAACAGGGCAACTGCAGAATGCATGGAAGCCAATGTACATAAGCGGCGGACCTGAGATGCTGGCGGTGGGCGTCTCTCTCATTAGCATATTTCCGCAAGTCTGTTGCGTCTGACATCACAGTAGCAAATGCTGCAGTGTGCCCCTCTGAATCAGGTTCTCACTCCATTGTTTAATCTTGCTTTTGTTTGGGTACTGAATGCAGGGAGAGACAATATTAGTCTTGTAGATTTAGCAATGTGATTCCTAGGAAACTAATGGTGCATACACACTGGTCGATATAGTGGCCGTTCTCTTGAATGGCCGATATATCGCGGGTCCGTCTGCCAGTGTGTGCGAGTGATACATCTGTGAACTCCGTCCACAGACATATTGCATCGGCCCTGCTGCACAGCCGACAGCCAATATATCGTTAGACCGCCTGTACACAAGCTACAGGAGTCGGCGGTGATTGACAGCTGAACTGGGCGGGCGTGTGTAAATGCCTGCCGAGTTCATGACGTCAGTCCCCGACGGATAGATCAGTGTATATGCACAGCACACTGCCCGATCCGGCTATAGATATATCTGCAGATCAATTGATCTGCAGTTATATCTATAGGTGTGTTGTACCCAGCATAAGGAATGCTTTAATTGACAAAAACTAAGCACTTTTTGGGAAACAGAGGAGATATTGCAGCTCTATCCTGGAACTATCATTTGAAATCAGATTATGGTATGTCACATTTTATTCTTCAGAATTATGAAAAATCAGTGTCCATTTTTCCTGACCATTAGGGGCCCATTTAGAGTAATATCTACAGATAATCATGTGAAAATGTCTGTTTCTGTATGATTTAAGTTTCCTGTCTTTCTAAAAGAAAGAGATACCAGGAGCAATAAACCAAGCTCAAAGGGGCATATGTGCTAAGCCTTGCAGAGAGTTAAAGTGGAGAGTGATAAAGGAGTCTATTTACTAAGGCTTGGATGGAGATAAAGTACCAGCCAATCAGCTCCTAACTGCCATCTTACTGGCTGTGTTTAAAAAATGACAGGAGCTAGCTGGCTGGCACTTTATCTTCGTCCACTTTATTTCCATCGAATGCTTAGTAAATAGACCCTCCTGTCATTTTTCAAACACAGCCTGTAACATGGCAGCTAGGAGCTGCTTTGCTGGTGCTTTATCTCTGTCCACTTTTCTATCTTCAAGGCTTAGTAGGCATGCCCGAAAAGCTTGAGCTAGCATTAGATGCTCTAATCCTATGGGGACAGCACAGCTGGAGTGGGATCTACTGACATCCCCGGCAGGCATAATGCTCCTCCTGTCCCACCTGTCACAAAATGATACTGCACATACATACCTCCCAAATATTATTGCTATGAGATCTGGACCAGAAAGGGGGCATGTCCTCATTTGGGAGGGGGCATGATCTTAATCTAGTGGACGTGTCTTCGTGGCACGGACCTGCTTTGTCATTTTGGAGGCATGCCCAGCGCTACCCTCCCTGCACTGTATAGATGCTGTGTGCTGCTTTGCAGAGCAGCGGATGATCAAAGTCTCCACCAACTTACCTTCCCGGGCGAGACAGGACAGTTGGGAGGTATTGTGGATGCACAATACCAGGGTTAGAGCCAGCAGGGTTAGAGCCGGCAGTAAAGTGGTATTGAATGCAATCACTTTACTGCACCTTTCCTGACTAGTATCAGGGTATGCTGTTAATATACCTAAATGTTGGTGGTTGGAATCCCGCCCACAGCCCCGTATTCCCACTCAGGTGGTGGCGTGGACCCTAAGCTAAGCTCGTCACCAGGCCCTATGCATGGCGAACGCAGCAAGGCCACGAGAGGACTCGCTGCCGGAATGCCGCTGTGTCGGGATACTGACAACCGGCATCCCGACATCTGGTATATCGTATGTATTCCCCTATCAGAGCTGGGTTCCTGGCAAGGGATTTTTGTTAAATAGCCCTGAAAAGTTATTTCTTATCACCGTGATATCCATATACTATATAATACACATAATACAATATATTTTAAATAATATTAAAAACAATTTTATTGAGATAATAAAACCAATCTTAAAGTGAAACAGATTTTTGGATTTACTTCATGGTCTCCCCAATGCTAATGTATCCTGTTGTCGATTGCAAGTTCTGATCTGATAACGTAGCAGTCAACGCCGGTTATATTTATACAGCATATGAGGTGATATCAATGTCACAGGCTATGTTATGTGGCAATGTCAAATATTTATAAGAGCACATTATTAAGAGTAATGGACAGAGTTAAGTGTGTCAGCATGGAGGGAGCTAACTGAGTGGAAATATTTGTTCAAGGTGCTGCTGACGTTCATAGTGAAAGGAACCGTGACACAAGGAGCCAAAACAGGTAGAGATTAAGCACACAACACTCATCTCCGTGTAAGCATTCAGTCATGACATTTCTGCAGCCCCTGTGCTATCCTGTGCTGCTAAGCAGCATTTTCCAATATGATTGATTAAGGTGAGGGACAGGGTCGGACTGGCCCACAGGGGTACCAGGGAAACCACTGGTAGGCCCCACTGCATGAGTGCCCACTCCTTCCTCTAGGGATCAGGTTCCAGACTGTGCACTTGTATTAAACATGGTAGATATGTTGCATTACACTGCACTAGACTATTGTGTATTTCAAGCCTCTGTGGAGGCTGGCCACACCCCTTTTTAGGCTGGCCACACCCTTTAGTATGGGCCCCTATCACAGCATTCCCCCGGCGGGCCCTTCATGCCCCAGTCTGACACTGGTGAGGGACATGTACAGTATAATATTAATTGTGTTGTTATCCATAGACAACAGTCATATTCCGTTATCTTCCCTGTAACAGCTGATTGGTTGCCAGGGGACACATGAAATTCTGGTACATTTGCCCGTGAACCATACATTTCATACATTCTTACTATTTGGGCCCATATGTAATATGTAGTTAAAATAAATGCACTATTTCAGCGATATACAGAGCAGCTAGATTTAAAGCGGAAATTAGTTTTAAGGCAAAAAACTCCAGTTTTGCCTTAAAATTAATTGCCACTTTAAATCTACCAACTATACTGCCTAAACTACATTGGTGCCCACTACATTTGGACGGGATGCGGTTCTGCTGGTCATAATACTGACGCTAGGATCCCAAACGCTCAATAGCCCGCCATTTGGCATGCCGACCAACAGGGACTATTCCCACCCGTGGGTGTCCATGACACCCATAGCATGGGATTAGAACATGTTGCGCGGCTTCGTTGCCGGCCATCTAAAAGCCGGAATCCCAGCTTCGGTATGGTAACTCAACCCCATTTAGACCTTTGGCTTCATTGTCAAAGAAGTGGTGTTAACATAAATCAATCTATGAGTACTGCACACTAGTCAGTGAAGTTTATAACATTCATATCCCCATAACATATATAGGAGCTAGGTAGAATATGTAGACATTTAGCAAGTGTACTTGTTCAGAATGTTGAAAGATGACGTCAAAATCCACAGTGTCAGAATGTCGACAGTACTGTTATAGGGGCATAGGTATTAAAGCTTGGATAGAGATAAAGTGGAGAGAGATAAAGTACCAACCAATTCGCTCCCGGGCAGATGTACTAAGCCTTGAAGAGTGATAAAGTGGAGAGAGATAAACTACTAACCAATTAGATCTTGTCATTTTTCAAACACAGCCTGCAACATGGCAGTTAGGAGCTAATTGGCTACTACATTATCTCTCTCCACTTTATCTCTCTCCAAGCTTTGATACATATGATCCCTAGCCTTGCCAAACAGTGGAGCTGCTTGGTCGGCATGCGGCGAGATGAGAATGCTGCAAAGCCATGCCTGTGATTCGCAACACGCCCCCGTGAGGCGTGGCCACACCCACTTTTCACGTACATGTGCACACTGGCAATGTTGAGGGTGCAAATCATCCTTAGTCCATCACTGAACCAGAGGCCTTCTGTCCAACCAATCAGTAGAAATGTCAAGAAAGTTTGCTCTACAACAACCACTCAATAATAGGAGCAAACACTCAGTGCATGTCATTATCTTTTCCCCAGTTCTAATTTTATAAACATTTTAAATATTATCAAAATGAAGAAAGCATAAAGTTACTAGCAGGCATGATGTATATTAATTGCCTTCTCACATATCAGAAATTGCCTTCTGATATCACAGAGTCATAAAAAAAACAGACCTTTATTGTAGATTATTGTACTGTATATTTATGGTATAAAGTAACAGTTTCGTATATAGCACAGCATATTCCATTGCACTTTACAATTGGAACAACAGTAATAGAACAAAACTGGGTAATAACAGACAGATGTAGTACTCAGGAGGGCCCTGCTCGCAAGCTTACAATCTATAGGGAAATAGGCATTGATACACAAGGATATTTCCAACATTAGTGCTGGTCCCTGTATCTAAGTATTGCATACCCTCCAACATTTTACACATAAAAACTGGTACAAATTAGGAAAGGGGGTGTGGCCACGGGTAACCGCTTTCCTATACTTTCAATTTAAATTTGGAGAGTAAAAAATCAGTACAGAGACCTTTTTGGCCAGTACAGACCATAAAAAAGGTACTGTACCTGCCAAAAAGGTACAGTTGGAGGATATGGTATTGTATTCTGGTGAGTTATGTATGACACAGTCCAGCACAGTTAAAATTGCATGCAAACTGCCTGGTATATCACTTCCTGACTGCCCGAGGCAGCCAGGGGAAAGAGTAGCTAGTGGCCAGGAAACATGCTGTTCTTACCTCGTTCAGCATACTTACAAATCGCTGACACATCTTAAGGGGGGTACACACGGAGCGATGTTCACTTAATTTCTAAGCAATCTGACTAGATTGCTTAGAAATTAAGAACACTTCGCTCCGTATGTAGGGGTGCCAGCGACAGCGATGCGCAGCCCCACGCGTTGCTATTGCTGGCTCTAGATTGGGCATGCATGCATGCGCCAGTACTAAAGCGCCGGGGGCAAAGCCTGAACAAAGTGACAAGTCAACCTGTGGAATTGCTACCGCTCAGAGGGCTATCACCAGCCTGCTGCAGCAATGGTGGGTGGCAGGACTGTGCGCTTTGATTTTCAGGACCAATGTAGCAGTGAAATGTCCCTGAAACTACTTTTCAAAAGTAGGCAAGTATGAGGTTAGGTTTAGGTACACCCGGGGAGGGTTAGGGATAGGCTATGAGGATGGGAGGGTTTAGTTTAGGCTGCGAGGAGGGGGGATTAGGGTTAGGTACACCCGGGGAGTGTTAAGGATAGGCTGTGGAGGTGGGAGGGTTAGATTTAGGCTGCGGGGAGGGGGAATTAGGGTTAGGCACTACAGGGGAGGGTTAGGGTTAGGCTGTGGGGATGGGAGGGTTAGGTTTAGGCTGTGGGGAGGGGGGATTAGGGTTAGGCACTACCGGGGAGGGCTAGGGTGCGGGTGGGGCGATGGTTAGGGTCAGGCTGTGGATAGGGAGAGTTAGGGTTAGGGGTGTTGAGGATCAGGGGCTGGCTGGCAAATTTTAGCCTGGTTGGCAAATGAAATCAAGTGGCCGCGGATTCTCTACCAGCGCATGGCAATGGCAAAATTGATGTGGCAGATTAAAAACTGCAGGCGTAATTTATCTAATGGGGATGCAGTTTAAAAGTGTAGTAAAATATCTTAAAAATCATTATGTCTAAGAACAATACATCGCCTACCAGGGAATCAGTATGATATCCTGACAGCCGGAATACCAGCGGTGAGTGCAGTGTGTCCCCTTGCGGGCTTGTTGCGCTCGCCACTCTTCGGGCCTGACACTAATCTATTCCCCCTCGGGTGGGGACGTGGCATTTTACCAGGTGTCAGTATCCTGACCGCCGGCAATGTGATTGCCCCCCCCCCCTACCAGCCCTGTCTGACAAACAGAACCTATTCTAAAGGGTTGGGGTCGGGTGACCTGTCTACATCCCATTCTAATTACTTATATAAAACATAGGAAACAATGGGCCTAATTCAGATGTGGATGGAGTGGCTGTCACTTCCTTGGAAGCAGCAGTGATAGCGCTGTATAGTGATGCAGCAGGAGGCGTCTTTTACAAGTAGACGTCTCCTGCTGCAGTAGTGATCTTACCTGCATCCTAGGATGCAGGCATCGGATCACTGACTTCCCATAGGAGAGCTTGCAGAGATTCCTGGCCTCTTCTCTCCCCCTAAACAGCAGCAACATGCCTCCGCTATGGGAAACTGAGGGCGTTGCCACCACTCCCCACCCCAAAATGGCAGCAGACTGTCTATCACTGACAATCTGCTGCCATCCTACTTCATCTTACATCACAGGACCCCTTTGTGCATGCACTAAACGGGTCCTGCGCAAAATCAACGTACAGATAATAAGTAGCAACATCAGCTGGACCAGAATGAGGTCCGATATACTGTACAATAACCACTTTACATCAGTTCCTTCAATGTCCAAATTACATAAAATGTATAAAAAGAGAAAAAAAATTAAGGTGGTCAGAAAAAACAACCACATTCACAACACTGAGGCGTTTGAATAAGCAATTCATAAATCACAATAAACCATTAACATCACTGTTCCAGGAGCATACAGATGACAGTACTGTAACTCATTTCAGCAACTACATGTACGCAGAGTAAGCTTCAGTTTATAGTTTATGGAGGTAATGCATGAAGACAAATGGGTTTTTTTTTTGCCAAAAACTATAGCACCTATCATGTTGCTGATGATGTTCATGTGGTGCTGCATGGTGTCAGTTGGCACAGGCGGGCTGCATAGTACCAGTGTTCACAGGGTGAAGGAACAGGTGGACTGGATGCATGGTGTCAGTGGGCACAGGTGGGACTGCATAGTACCAATGTATGCAGGGTGGATGTACAGTGTCAGTGGTCACAGGTCGGGCTGCATAGTACCAGTGTACACAGGGTGGGGGCACAGGGTGGATGTATGGTGTCAGAGGGCACAGGTGGGCGGCATAGGCTCAGTGTACACAGGGTGGAGGCACAGGGGGATGCATGATGTCAGTGGGCACAAATGGGCTGCATAGTGCAGATGTACACAGGGTGGAGGCACAGGGGTGATGCAAGGTGTCAGTGGGTACAGGTGGGCCGCATAGTACCAGTGTAAACAGGATGGCAATACAGGGGGGATGCATGGTGTCAGTGGGCACAAGTGGGGCTGCATAGTACCAGTGTACACAGGGTGTGGGTACAGGGGGGATGCACGGTGTCAGTGGGCACAGGTGGGGCTGCATAGTACCAGTGTACACAGGGTGGGGGCACAGGGGGGAGGCACAGTGTCAGTGGGCACAGGTGGGCTGCATATGATAGTACCAGTGTACACAGGGTGGGGGCACAGATGGGACTGCACGGTGTCAGTGGGCACAGTTGGGGCTGCATAGTACCAGTGTACACAGGGTGGTGTCAGATGGGAAGGGCCATAACTAGGTATGGGCGAGAGGTGCTTCGCACACAGCACAATGCGCTGTGGGGCTGAAAAATGTCCGCAGGCACCCGCCGGTCCACACCACACTACTGCCCGCCAGCCAGTGCCCCCATTTACTGTACCTGCAGCTCTGCCCGAGGAGAGGAGTGCCGGACCCCCGCTCCCTCCCTCTCTCACTGATTATACTACTTTGTAGCCGGGCGGGCATATGGTTTGTGGTGCAGCTGAAGGGTGGACGCCAGCTCTGCTCTGGCTGCCAGCTGTGATTGGAAGTCTCAGCACAGCAGAGACAGTGGGTGCAGAACAAGCTGCAATTAAATGGCCACGGCATTATGCAAGACAGCCAAGAACTAACAAGTTGGCCTGACACATTTAGTATGCTGGCAGGCAGCCGGTACTGGTCATTACAATGAGGGAGGAGGTGAGGTGGCCGTCCGGTCCGCCAGAGGAAAGGACCTTTCCCCTTCCCCATCTTGCCCTGGGTATGATTGGACGCTTTGTGCTTCCTGGAAGTGCTTACTTTCAGTGCAGCGCTGCAGTGTTCAGCTGTGGGCAGACCCGTCCCTCCCCTCTCTATAGACGCAAGCAGAGGAAAGGAGGTGGGGGTTCGACTACTATCCTGGACCCCCCAGGCAGACACGGAGTATGTAGTAGGGGAGTGACGCGATTCGTGGGTATTTAGGGGGCTTAATGCCGTGAAGAGCCCACCCCCATCAGAGACTTGTGGCTGTGCTGTAGTCGGTAGCGTAACTCTCTAATGCTGGCTCCCGCCCCCCACCCCATCCACCCCTGACTAACCTTTCCTTACTCTCTCTCTCTCTCTCTATAATACTATCTATCTTGCGCCTCTCTCTCTCTCTCTCTCTCTCTCTCTTGACTCTCTCTTTTGCTTTTCTCTCCCCTCTCATCCATTTCTCCCTGACACCCTCTTTCTCTCTCTTTCTCTAATTCCCTCCTTTTCAATGAAACCCTCACTTTCTATCCCTGCCCCCCCCCCCCCCCTCTCCTTCTCTCCTTCTCTCTCTCTTTCCCTGATAACCTTTGTCTCTCTCTTTCACTCTCCCCTGCTCCTCTATGGGGAATTGTAGTGACAACGGTAGGATGGGGGGGCTTTTAAGATCACACCGTCCTGCATCAGCCACCTTGCTACTGCCTATCCTCCCCTTCTTCCGCCAACCCCCCCCCAGAAAAAATCTGGACACCTATTTTTTGACGAACCACTGCTTACATGTGCGTGATGTCCCAGGAGCCGGGCAGAGCCGCTGCCTGGCCAGAGAGACAATGCAGCCTCCTCCTCCCAGAGATCTCCAGGTAACTGCTCTCCTGGGCACCTCTTTCTGCTGATGATGATACCTCTCTCTCTTTTTATCTCTCTACATGTCTTTCTGTCCATCTCTCCATGTATTTCTCACTCTCTGGGGGTCATTACGAGTTGATCGCTCACTAACTATTTTTTGCAGCGCTGTGATCAGGTCAAAACTCGGCAAAATTGCGCATACGTATGCACCGCAATGCGCAGGCGCGTCGTATGGGTACAAAGCGGATTGGTGCTGAGTGACGGATTTAACGAAGAATACATTCACCGATCGCAAGGAGATTGACAGGAAGAGGGCGTTTATTGGCGTCAACTGACCGTTTTCAGGGAGTAGTTGAAAAAACGCAGGCGTGTCCAAGCGTTTGCAGGGCAGGTGTCTGACGTCAATTCCAGGACCGGACAGGCTGAAGTGATTGCAGCAGCTGAGTAAGTTCTACTCAGAAACTGGAAAAAAGTTTTTTGTACCGCTCAGCTGCACAAGCGTTCGCACACTTGCAAAGCGAAAATACACTTCCCCATAGGCGGCGACTATCTGATCGCAGCGCTGCAAAAAATAGCTAGCGAGCGATCAACTCGGAATGACCCCTTCTATCTTTCCATGTCTCTCTCCATATATCTCTCTCTCCATATGTCTCTCTTCCTCTTCATGTTTCTCTCTCTTTCTCTCTCCATGTAGTGTAATGTGAATAAGGAGCGATACGGTGAAGTTTAGTGTGTATTAGGAGCGATATGGTGCTGTGTAATGGGTATAAGGAGCGATACAGTGCTGCGTAATGTGTATAAGGGAAGAAACGGTGAGAGAGGTGGAATTAGCGGGTGATGGTAAGGACACCAGCCAAAATCTTGCCTAGGGCATCAAATTGGTTAGGGCCGGCTCTGCTGCTCAGTCAGTACTGCAGGTACAGCTATGAGGTATGTCCCACTTGACATTGTAATGTGTAAAAAAGGGGGACTTTGCCTGCCTAATGTGTAAAAGGGAGACTCTGTCTGTCTAATGTGTAAAAGGAGGACTCTGTCTGCCTATTGTGTAAAAAGGGGGACTCTGCCCACCTAATGTGTAAAAAAGGGAGACTCTGCTGCTGTAATGTGTAAAAAGGGGACTCTGCCTGCTTGATATGTATAAAGGGGGACTCTGCTGCTTAATGTGTAAAAAAGGGGAGCTCTACCTGCTGTACTGTGTCTAAGGGGACTCTACCTGCTGTACTGTGTAAAAGGGGACTCTACCTGCTGTAATGTGTAAAAGGGAACTCTGCCTTCCGTAATGTGTAAAAGGGGACTCTACCTGTCGTAATGTGTAAAAGGGAGCTCTGCCTGCCATAATGTGTTAAAGGGAGCTCTGCCTGCTGTAATGTGTAAAAGGGAGCTCTGTAACCACACCCCTTCACCATGAAGCCACACCCCTATATTTTTTGCATTCGCCTGTGGTGCGCACTGGCCCTGTTTTGTTTATGGGGGGGGGGGCGCTGATGCTGTTTGTTGCACACAGCGCTAAAATATCTAGTTACGGCACTGCAGATGGGGGTTGCACAGTGACAAGAGTATACACATTGGATACACAGGTGGGACTGCATGGTGTCAGTGGGCACAGGTGGGGCTGCATAGTGACAGAGTATACAAAATGGGGGAACAGGTGGGGCTGCACAGTGTCAGTGTACATGGGGGTAGAGTTTTGCAGTGGCATTGTCTACAAGGTGGGGTAGAGGTATACAGTACAATACATTGTATTAGTTTTTATCTGCTTTCGTTTGCAGACAGCTGCTGACTCCCAATACAATCTGTCCAGAGGTGAAGCTGGCCCAGAAGTTCACTCTTTATGCAGGGAGTTCACATAGTACTATTCTAGACTGCTCCTAACTGTACTGGCCTCTGCTACCCCCTCCCTGTACATACTCCAGCAGAAGGAAGAGCATCCCAACTCCTCCAATAAGCCATACCCCTTTATCCTCTCTCCAGGCCCTAGGGTCCTGGGAAAGGACACCTGGCTCCCCATTGGTCAGCGGTGGCCATTTCCTCCTATAGCATGCTATGGGGGAAGCCATTTTCTCTAACGTCCTAGAGGATGCTGGGACTCCGTAAGGACCATGGGGATAGAGGGGCTCCGCAGGAGACATGGGCACTTTAAGAAAGACTTTGGATCTGGGTGTGCACTGGCTCCTCCCTCTATGCCCCTCCTCCAGGCCTCAGTTTGATACTGTGCCCAGAGGAGATGGGTGCACTTCAGGGAGCTCTCCTGAGCTTCCTGACAGAAAGTATATTTGTTAGGTTTTTTATTTTCAGGGAGCCTGCTGGCAACAGACTCCCTGCATCGAGGGACTGAGGGGAGAGAAGCAGACCTACTTCTGTGAGTTTCAAGGCTCTGCTTCTTAGGCTACTGGACACCATTAGCTCCAGAGGGAGTCAGAACACAGGTCTCACCCTGGAGTTCGTCCGGGAGCCGCGGAAAAAGAAGACTTCAGAGGCGGCAGAAGACTTCATGATCTTCACTGAGGTAACGCACAGCAGTGCAGCTGTGCGCCATTGCTCCCACGCACCTCACACACGGCAGTCACTGTAAGGGTGCAGGGCGCAGGGGGGGCGCCCTGGGCAGCAATATAAACCTAATTTCTGGTAAAAGAGATATATATACAGCTAGGCACTGTACATATAAAGAGCCCCCGCCAGTTTTTATTATATTTAAGCGGGACAGAAGCCCGCCGCCGAGGGGGCGGGGCTTCTCCCTCAGCACTCACCAGCGCCATTTTCTCCACAGCACAGCTGAGAGGAAGCTCCCCGGACTCTCCCCGGCTTATCCACGGTGAAAGGGGGTTTCAGAGAAGGGGGGGGGGCACATAATTGGCAGCAAATAATAGTATTACAGCGCTACTGGGTAAACACATTGTGTGTTTTTCCTGGGGTATTAGCGCTGGGTGTGTGCTGGCATACTCTCTCTCTCTGTCTCTCTAAAGGGCCTTGTGGGGGAGCTGTCTTCAGATAAGAGGATTCCCTGAGTGTGTGGTGTGTCGGTACGTGTGTGTCGACATGTCTGAGGTAAAAGGCTCTTCTAAGGAGGAGATGGAGCAAATGTGTGTGTGTGGTGTCTCCGTCGACAACGCCGACACCTGACTGGATATGTGGAATTAAGTGCTGAGGTAAATTTATTGCACAAAAGATTAGAGAACAGACAGGGAATCTACCCATGTCTGTCCCTATGTCGCAGGGACCTTCAGAGTCTCAAAACGCCCACTATCCAAAATAATAGACACTGATACCGACACGGAGTCTGACTCCAGTGTCGACTACGATGATGCAAAGTTACAGCCAAAACTGGCAGAAAAGTATTCAATATATGATTATTGTAATAAAAGATGTTTTGCATATCACTAATGACCCATCTGTCCCTGACACGAGGGTACACATGTTTAAGGGGAAGAAAGATGAGATAACATTTCCCCCCTCTCGATCTTTGCCGCTCCCAACACCGCCTTGACAGCGAGCTCACTAGATTACCCGAGGAAATGGAGACACTCAAAGAGCGACAAGAGGACCAAGAAAATCGCTCGCGTAGAAATAATCTACGCATACGCGGCGTTCCAGAATCGGTCCTCGGACCATCGCTGCCGTCATTTCTGAGAGAATTCTTCACACACATAGTACCAGACCTCACGGACAAAGAGTGCCTCTGCGACAGGGCACATAGAGCACTCCGTGCAAAACCGTCTCCCGCCCAACCGCCCAGGGATGTTATTGTCCGTTTCCATTATTTCCGTTCGAAAGAGAAAATTTTGTCCTCCGTTCGAGATTCATCGGAGATCCTGTTTAAGGGTATGCAACTGCAGATTTATCAGGACCTGGCCCCCTCCACGATCCAGAAACGGCGGGACCTCCAGCCGGTCACCCGGGTCCTCCGTCAGCACCAGATCAGATACAGATGGGGATTCCCCTTTCAACTTCACGTCTCGGTCAATAACTTTGTTCACTCAGTCAAGACCTTAAACCAAGGACAGGAACTGCTGGCAAAGTTAGATCTCCTCCCAGCATCATCCGCAGTCGACATGGCGACCTCTTCATCTAAATCCCCGCACCCTCGGCCGCCCCTTCCCGACTGGACGAGGGTGACCCGACAGCGCAATATGGACAAAGACCCTCCCTGACCTGGGGAGCCCCCCGCTGCGGATTGTGTGCGAAATGTTGGTGCAACATCTCCGCGCCTCGAACTGAGCCAGAGCCGTGGAGGATTCGACCTCCATCCATATGCCAGTGTCGTAACTATCCTCTGTTATTGCTGTTATAATTAAGTTATACTTGTTTGCACCCCTGTGGTATTCCCCCTCCCCTCCCCCTAATTTTTTTTTTCTCTTCTCCTTCTCCAACCCCCTCCTTCTCCCCCCTTCCCCCTCCCTTTCTTGAATTTATGTTTGAAGTTCTTGTTGTCTGGACACAGTTCTCAATGTCCTATATTGTAATATGTCCGATATAGATGAAAAACGGCCATAGCCATTCTCAACCCTTGTGGCCCGTGCACCCTTCATCCTCCCACATGGTACCTTGGTTACCCCCCCATAATCCCTTATTGTTGCTTACAATGTTACTGATGCAGTGCTTTCTCCCTGGCGGCCCCCGAATGGGACCCACAACCTCAGGGATGTTTCCACGTTTGGGGTATTTTTTCTTCTTCTTCTCTATGTTCTTCCTTCCCTCTCTTTTCTTGTGCCTCTGCTTGACCTTACCGCTCCTTTTCTTGCTTGGCCCGGAGGGGTGGCCCTCTCCTGGTGCAAATGGTACGTTACTGGACCATATTGGGCAACATGCCATACTCCCCCACGTAAATAGCCATGTCCCTTAAAATATTCTCGGCCAATGTAAATGGCCTAAATTCCCCTAGGAAACGTACCATGTTCCTGAGCGCCTGCAGACGTGAGAAAGTCGACATAGCATTCCTCCAGGAAACACACCTCACCGGTCCCCACACTCAGCTTAAGGGCAAATGGTTCTCCCAGTCTTACTTCGCCTCGGCAGACTGTAAAAAACGGGGTGTGGCCATCTTAGTTCGCCGCAACATCCCGTTTACTCACTCTAGGACAGTGACAGACCCAGAAGGACGGTTCCTTATGGTAATGGGTACCCTCCGCTCTATGGCTCTCACTCTGGTCTCCACCTATGCCCCCAACCAAGACCAGTCTCTGTTTTTTGACTCTCTCTCTAAACGCTTATCACGAGAAGCACAGGGAAGCATTATTATGGGTGGCGATTTTAACACCATGATCGACCCGTTGTTAGATAGATCCGGCCCTCCACCTCACGCTTCCATGACGACCCTTCCTCGGGCCTCCCGCACACTTACCGCCATCATGAAACACCACGGCCTCTGTGACACTTGGCATTCTCAACACCCTCACACCAAAGATTTCACGCATTTTTCAGCTCCACACCAACACTACTCCAGGATCGATATGATCCACATCTCCTCTGCCCTCGTGCCACTGATATCGGATACGGCATCACACCTCTGTCATGGACGGACCACGCTGGGGTCTATCTCCTTATAGATATATACTGTGCGCCGCGTAGGAGATATAAATGGCGTCTGGACGACTCGCTTTTACAACACCCCTCAGCACTAGAAGAAACTAGATTAGCAATTACACACTACTTCACCGAAAATACGTCTCCCGACATCTCACTTAACGTTCTTTGGAAAGCCCATAAAGCCACGATTCGCGGCACCTTACTGGCAAAATCGTCAGCACTTAGGAAAAAAGCCGCGCAGGAGATATCCACCCTCGAATCAGAAATAGCCACCTTACTATCCAAACATAAAGCATCCCCCAATCCTTCCCTGCTCACCCAGATAGATTCCCTCCGGGGACAACTTAACACCCTTCTTTTTAACCGCGCGGCATTAATCCTTCGGAAACTGCAACAACGCTTCTATGATAAAATGGATAAAATAGATTCCCTACTGGCCAACAAACTACGTCGCAAGCAAGCGTTGGGCGCAATAGATAAATTGTATTCGTCACAAAGGGGAACCTATACATATGACCCTGAAGTGATGGCCGAAGACTTCCGTCTGTTTTATAGCTCCCTTTACAACCTACCTGGCCCATCCCAGCAGTCTCCTGACGAGACTGGGGGAGCGCGCTCATACTTGTCTGATACCCCCCTCCCAACCCTATCGGACACTCAGTTAGAAGCCCTTAATAGTCGAATCTCGGAGGAGGAGACAATAGCCGCCATACGATCCATGCGCTCGTCGGCCGCTCCAGGTCCGGACAGTTTCACAGCCCAATATTATAAACTCTTCGCGAAGGAGCTGACCCCACACCTAACCTCCCTATTTAACGGTATTCTTGAGGGAGCCTCCTTTCTGACAGAGACGACCTGGGCCGACATAGTGGTAATCCCAAAGCCCGACAAAGACCCGACTAGTTGCCTAAACTACAGACCGATCTCACTATTGAATGTCGACCTGAAGATATACGCGAAAATATTAGCTAACCGTCTGGGTCCTTTGATGTCCGGTCTGGTCCACCCGGACCAGGTCGGCTTCATCCCTGGACGCCAGGCACCTGATAACACTAGAAGGGCCATAGATCTAATATACTCAATTCAAAAAAGGAAATCTCCCTCTCTCATTCTGGCTCTCGACGCGGAAAAGGCCTTCTACCGTATATCGTGGTCTTTTGCCTTTGCAGCCCTTGACAAAATGGGATTCTCTGGAAAATTTTTGGAAGGGATCAGAGCACTTAACCGCTCCCCATCGGCCCAGGTTATGGTTAACGGTGTCTCCTCCTCCAGTTTTGGGATCGCCAATGGTACCAGGCAGGGATGCCCCCTTTCCCCCTTAATCTTCGCACTAGTCATGGAGCCCCTAGCAGCAAGAATCCGTAATAACAACACTATCCATGGAATATCCACAGGCCAATCCGAACACAAGATAGCGTTATATGCCGACGATGTCCTGATCTCCCTCACAGACCCAGCCCAATCTCTCCCCGCTCTTTTATCTGAGATCAGCTTATACTCCCAGTTCTCTGGATATAAAATAAATGTTAACAAAACAGAGGTCCTTAACTTTTATATCCCAGCAGCTCTCAAACAAGACCTTCAAACTATCCTCCCCTGTAACTGGTATACAAAGAAAATCAAATACCTGTACCTGACCCACCATCACCACCAACTTTTCCAAGCAAATTATCCCCGTTTATTGCAGACAATCAAGGAGGATCTGGTGGAATGGTCCAGCTACTTTATATCATGGATAGGCAGAATTAACTCCGTCAAGATGAGCGTACTCCCACGACTTTTGTTTTTATTTCAGACCCTCCCGATCTATGTTCCTACCTACGTGTTCAAGGCTCTGCAACGCCAATCCTCCCTTTTTATCTGGAACCATAAACGTCCCCGCGTTCGACTTAAACTACTTCAACGCCCCTCCAGAGGCGGAGGCCTGGGTATTCCGGACTTTAAGAAATACTTCTATGCTGCACAACTGGCTCAATGCGCACAATGGTGTAACGAGGGTGGGACACGAAAGGTCTGGGTGGGGATAGAGGCAGAAGAGATAGGCCTAGCTACATTGTCCTCCCTATTGTGGCTCCACCGGAACCAGCGCCCGCGCGCGGCCCTCTCGCACCCCGTAGTAAGTCGCTCACTAGCAACATGGGACCTGACAAATAGACGGTTCAGTCTGGCCCCATACCCGTCCCCGCTAACCCCGTTATTTCATAACCCAGCCTTCCCTCCAGGCATGTGTAAAGTCTCGCATACATCTTGGCGCTCGAGTGGTATACTATATGTTAACGATATCACTTCCGATGCTACTTTCCCACAATTCGCTGATATCCGTGACGGAACAGTAATCCCCTCTTCGGACTTCTTCCGCTATCTGCAAATCAGACACTTCCACTCCACCATTACCACTACCCTTCTCCACAGACATTTATCCCCCTTCGAATACATTAGCTGGAAACGCACCAATACTAAAGGCCTCATATCAGATATTTACACCTTACTTGACGACCACCCCAATACATCCCAGGCCCCTCACGAGTCGGCATGGGAAAAGGAACTAGGAGTTACTATAGACAATGAAGACTGGGTAGATATATGGGACAATGCGGCTTCCAGCTCTATCTGTGTGAGAATTAAAGAAAACATTTATAAATTACTCTACCGTTGGTACTATGTCCCTGCCCGTCTACATACTATCTTCCCCGACACTCCAGACGGATGCTGGAGGGGTTGCACGGATAGTGGTTCATTCTTACACATATGGTGGGCCTGCCCCAAAATTCACAAAATATGGGGTGAACTCATTACATTGCTTTCGCGCTTATTTGACATCTCCATCCCCCCTGACCCCCAATACTTTTTGCTCCCCATGACTCTTCCTACCCTCAATAGACACCAAAACAAACTATTCCGACATGTAGTTTCGGCAATGACATGCCAAATTGCCACAGACTGGAAGAGCCCGACCCCCTCACCAATGCCGGTGATAATCTCCCGGATATGGTATGTCCACAAAATGGAATATATGACCGCAGTCATACGTAACACCTCGAAACAATTTGACAAAGTATGGTCCCCGTGGCTAAACCTACAACAGGCCTCCTCCCCATTTGTAACCTGACGCGGTACGCCACGGTCCAAGCCGCCTCCTGCCCCAGAAGGCCACCCCTCCATTCCCTCTCTACTCCCCCTTCTTCTTTCTCCGACTGGAGGCGTTCAGCCTCATCTGCTTTCCTGTCCCCTTCTACTCGTTCTCTGAGTACTCTTTTCTTCTCATTGCCTCTGCTGACTCTCTATGACGGAAGGCCACTCCGTTGCCGAGAGTTCCCCACCGCATATATCTTAACTTTAACCTCTCAAATTAGGGGAAAACAAAAACAAAAAAAAGGATCAATATTGCTGTTTTATTGTAACTACATTTGTTCTTCAAACACCCAAATTGTCTGGGTGTTCTGTTACCAATGTAATCTTTTTATGATCCACCCAATACAATGTGTTTAAAAAAAAAAAAAAAACATTTCCCCCCTCTCATGAACCAAATGAATTGTGTGAAAAAGAGCGGGAATCTCCAGACAAGAAACTGCAGTTTCCCAAAAGAATTCTCATGGCGTATCCTTTCCCTGCTAGGGCCAGGATACGATGGGAATCCTCCCCTAAGGCGTTGACACGTTTACCCAAAAGGTAGCGCTGACATACCAAGATACAGCTACCCTCAGGGATCCTGCAGATAGCATGCAGAAAAGTACTTTGAAGTCCATTTACACACATTCTGGTACACTACTCAGACCGGCGATTGTGTCGGCAGGGGTTTATAGCGCTGTAGCAGCGTGGACAGATACCTTATCAGCGGAGATTGAAACCCTAGATAAGGATACCATGTTATTGACCCTAGGATATATAAAAGATGCTGTCTTATATATAAGACATGCTCAAAGAGACATTGGTCTACTGGGTTCTAGAGTCAACGCTATGTCGATTTCTGCTAGACGTGTCCTGTGGAACATGCAATGGACAGGTGATGCCGACTAAAAGAGGCATATGGAGGTTTTACCTTACAAGGGTGAGGAATTGGGTGGAGAAGGGCTCTCGGACCTGGTCTCCACAGCTATAACTGATAAATCTGATCTTTTGCCTTATTCCCTCACAGCCTAAGAAAGCACAACATTATCAAATGCAGTCCTTTCGGTCGCAGAAAAACAAGAAAGTACGAGAAGCGTCCTTTCTTACCAGAGGTAAGGGCGCAGGGCACAGCTAGTTCCCAGGAACAGAAGTCCTCCCTGGCCTCTACTAAATCCACCGCATGACGCTGGGGCTCCGCTAAGGGAGTCTGCCCCAGTGGGAGCACGTCTTCGACTCTTCAGCCACATCTGAGTTCACTCACAGGTGGATCCCTGGGCCATAGAAATTGTTTCTCAGGGTTACAAGCTGGAATTCGAAGAGGTGCCTCCTCGCCGGTTTTCCTTATCGGCCCTACCGGCTTCTCCCCCAGAAAGGGAGATAATATTAAATACAATTCACACATTGTATCTCCAACAGGTGGTGCTCAAGGTTCCCCTCCTTCAACAAGGAAGGGGATATTACTCAACCTTGGCTGTAGTCCCGAAAACGGACGGTTCGGTCAGACCTATTTTAAAATGAAAATCTCTGAACCTATACTTGAAAAGGTTCAAATTCAAGGTGGAATCGATCAGAGCGATCATCGCCAGCCTGGAAGGGGGGGATTTTATGGTGTATCTAGACATAAAGGCTGCATACCTTCATGTTCCCATATATCCACCCCATCAGGCGTACCTGAGAATTACGGTACAGTATTGTCATTACCAATTTCAGGGTAATTGGCGGAAATGATGGTGCTCCTACGCAAACAAGGAGTCACAATTATCCCATACTTGGACGATCTCCGAATAAGGGCAAGATCAAAGGAGCAGTTGTTGAACAGCGTGTCACTTTCACTGAAGGTGTTACAGAAACACGGCTGGATTCTCAATATCCCGAAGTCACAGTTGGTTCCTACGACTCGTCTGACCTTCTTGGGCATGATTCTGGATACAGACCAGAAAAGGGTTTTTCTTCCGATAGAAAAAGCTCAAGAACTCATGACTCTAGTCAAGAACCTGTTGAAGCCAAAACAAGTGTCAGTGCATCATTGCACTCAAGTCCTGGGAAAAATGGTGGCGACGTACGAAGCCATTCCCTTCGGCAGGTTCCATGCAAGGACTTTCCAATGGGACCTATTGGACAAATGGTCCGGGTCACATCTGCAAATGCATCAGCGGATCACCCTGTCCCCCAGGGCCAGGGTATCTCTCCTGTGGTGGCTGCAGAGTGCTCACCTTTTAGAGGGCCGCAGGTTCGGCATTCAGGATCGGATCCTGGTGACCACGGACGCGAGCCTCCGAGGTTGGGGAGCAGTCACACAGGGAAGAAATTTCCAAGGCCTTTGGTCAAGTCAAGAGACTTGTCTTCACGTCAACATCCTGGAACTAAGGGCCATATACAACGCCCTACGTCAAGCGGAGACCTTACTTCGCGACCGACCAGTTCTGATCCAGTCAGACAACGTCACCGCAGTAGCTCATGTAAACCGCCAGGGCGGCACAAGGAGCTGAGTGGCGACGGCGGAAGCCACCAGAATTCTTCGCTGGGCGGAGAATCATGTAAGCGCACTGTCAGCAGTGTTCATTCCGGGAGTGGACAACTGGGAAGCAGACTTCCTCAGCAGACACGACCTGCATCCGGGAGAGTGGGGACTTCGTCAGGAAGTCTTCGCACAGATTGCAAGTCGGTGGGGACTGCCCCAAATAGACATAATGGCGTCCCATCTCAACAAAAAGCTACAAAGGTATTGCGCCAGGTCAAGAGATCCTCAGGCGGTAGCTGTGGACGCCCTAGTGACACCGTGGGTGTTCCAGTCGGTCTATGTATTCCCTCCTCTTCCTCTCATACCCAAGTTGTTGAGAATAATAAGAAAAAGAGGAGTGAGAACAATAATCATTGTTCCGGATTGGCCATGAAGGGCCTGGTATCCGGATCTGCAGGAAATGCTCACAGAAGCTCCGTGGCCTCTTCCTCTAAGACAGGACCTGTTGCAACAGGGTCCCTGTCTGTTCCAAGACTTACCGCGGCTGCGTTTGACGGCATGGCGGTTGAACGCCGGATCCTAGCGGAAAAAGGTATTCCGGATGAGGTCATTCCTACGCTAATAATGGCTAGGAAGGACGTGACATCTTAACATTATCACCGAATATGGCGAAAATATGTTTCTTGGTGTGAGGCCAGGAATGCTCCTAAGGAAGAATTCCATCTAGGCCGTTTTCTTCACTTCCTACAAACTGGAGTGAATTTGGGCCTAAAATTAGACTCCATTAAAGTTCAGATTTCGGCCTTATCCATTTTCTTTCAAAAGGAATTGGCCTCTCTACCTGAAGTACAGACTTTTGTGAAGGGAGTACTGCATATTCAGCCTCCTTTTGTACCTCCGGTGGCGCCTTGGGACCTTAACGTGGTGTTAAGTTTCCTTAAGTCACATTGGTTTGAACCACTTAGAACAGTGGAGTTGAAATATCTCGCTTGGAAGGTGGTCATGTTGTTAGCCTTGGCTTCGGCTAGGCGAGTTTCGGAATTAGCGGCTTTATCACATAATAGCCCCTATCTGGTTTTCCATATGGATAGAGCGGAATTGCGGACCCGTCCTCAATTCCTACCTAAGGTGATCTCATCCTTTCAAATGAACAAACCTATTGTCGTGCCTGTGGCTACACGTGACTTGGAGGATTCCGAGTCCCTTGATGTGGTCAGGGCTTTGAAAATTGACGTGGCCAGAACGGCTAGGATCAGAAAAACAGAAGCACTGTTTGTCCTGTATGCAGCCAACAAGGTCGGCGGCCCTGCTTCAAAGCAGACTATTGCTCGCTGGATCTGTAACACGATTCAGCAGGCGCATTCTACGGCAGGATTGCCGTTACCAAAATCGGTTAAGGCTCATTCCACTAGGAAGGTGGGCTCATCTTGGGCGGCTGCCCGAGGGGTCTCGGCACTACAGCTGTGCCGAGCTGCTACTTGGTCGGGGTCAAACACCTTTGCAAAGTTCTATAAGTTTGATACCCTGGCTGAGGAGGACCTCCTGTTTGCTCAATCGGTGCTGCAGAGTCATCCGCACTCTCCTGCCCGTTTGGGAGCTTTGGTATAATCCCCATGGTCCTTACGGAGTCCCAGCATCCTCTAGGACGTTAGAGAAAATAAGATTTTAAACCTACCGGTAAATCTTTTTCTCGTAGTCCGTAGAGGATACTGGGCGCCCGTCCCAAGTGCGGACTTCTTCTGCAAGACTTGTATATAGTTTTGCTTACATAAGGGTTATGTTATAGTTTTCATCGGTCTTGCACTGATGCTATGTTGTTTTCATACTGTTAACTGGTTAGTATATCACAAGTTATACGGTGTGATTGGTGTGGCTGGTATGAATCTTGCCCTTGGATTAACAAAAATCCTTTCCTCGTACCGTCCGTCTCCTCTGGGCACAGTTTCTCTAACTGAGGTCTGGAGGAGGGGCATAGAGGGAGGAGCCAGTGCACACCCAGAATCCAAAGCTTTCTTAAAGTGCCCATGTCTCCTGCGGAGCCCGTCTATCCCCATGGTCCTTACGGAGTCCCAGCATCCTCTACGGACTTCGAGAAATTTTTTTACCGGTAGGTTTAAAATCTTATTTTCTGCAAGCCCCTGCTGTTCAGCAGCCAGGCAGGAGGGTTAAACGTTATAACTCACAACAGTCGGAGGACCTCTGTTTGACTCCCACAGCCAGGCAGCCCTGGATCACTTAAATTTAACTGGCCCAGGGGGGAGATGGCACCATGCCCCACTTGCCAGCCAGGTGTCAGGATCCTGCAGGTCGGGATGCCACTGTCGGTATTCTGACCACTGGCATCCCAAGTGTTGGGATCCCGATACCATCCCCCTAAATATACCCCTGCATATACTGTATAATACAGGGAAAGTATGCCTACTTCTTAAAATACAAAAAAAATGTGATTGGTGATGTTGGTAGGCTACTCAATTACTAATATATTTTGTAATGTAGCCAATATAAAGCTGGTGATATGTCCCTCTTATCTAGGTTTGTTTTACTTTAATTAATAGTTGTACATTGTAAATTGTATTACTGAGAAACATGGAATCAATATAGTATTTATGGATAACATCAGTAGATTTCTTCTTCTTAACATTTATTTATAGTACCAACATACTTTACAGTTTTACATTTGGGAACAAACACAGTCATAAAACAAGACGATAGTAACAAACAGAGAAAGGCGATAAGAGGAACTTGCTCACAAGTTCAGAATCTACTGTATAGGAGAAAAGGAGCTTCATATACGATGTGCCACATAATTCAGAATTGGTCCAGCCAGAATTATATATAGAAACAGAAATCATACAGTACTTGCTAACTCTCCCAAAATGTCTGGGAGACTGGAATTTTGAGGAATTCTCTCACTGGTCTACTCGCACCAGTCGAATACACCAAACTCCCAGATCCAACCAATGATGATGATGTGATGCAGGGCACCATTCCTCTTACCCATACCCTCTACCTGGACTTCTGCCTACTGGAATTCCTGTAGGAATCAATGAAGAGTTGGCAAGCATGGAGAAAATGCTTAGTAGTGCAGCAGTGTTGGCTTGGGGTCATTAGGTTAGTGTTCCTCCTAACCCAGAATATACTCATTTCTTAAAGTAACAATGTCTATGTCACAGCAAATAAGAGGCAGTGCTGCAGACAGAATGAGAAAGAAGTAAAAAGTGCTACTTGCAAAACACACAACCGGTCTGTACAGAAATATAATTTCCCATGTTTCCCTCCTCCATCATCTAAAACATTTTTTTTTCAACTTAATTATATTTCAAATATTTTCAAAATACAATTTTAGTAACATAAAGGGGATCGGTATGGGTTCCCGGCGGTCAGGATCCCAGAAATCAGGAGACCGACGCTGGGAACCTGACAGCCAGAATCCCATCAGCGAGCGCAGTGTATCCCCTCATGGGCTATGGTCGCCACACTATTTTATTCCCCCTCAGGTGACCACCACCCAAGTGGAAAAAGCGGGCTTGGGTGGGGATTTCGATTGCCGGCATTTCCCTGGCTGTAGGTATTGCAGCGTCAGTATCCTGACCATCGGGATCCCGACAGCCGGTATTTTAACCACATACCATATACAGGGATAAATTCTCAGGGTGTGGTACAGAAGATTGACAATGTTAAGGTGACAGTCAATAGGTAGACACTAAATTGTCGACATGCAGTAGGTCGACAGTTACTGAAGGTCGAAAGTGCATAAGGTCGATAGGTACAAAAAGTCAACACAGTGGAAATGTTGACATGACAATGGTCGACACACATTTTTTGGGTCAAATCTTCTATATTCCATAATATGTCCATAATATGAAGCAAGTAACTACAGACCAGTGAGTCTTACATCAGTAGTAGGGAAAGTAATGGAAAAAATATAAAAAGGAAGAGTTGTGGAATATTTTAAACCAAACAATATACAGGATCCAAAACAACATGGATTTCCTTGGGGGAGATCATGCCAAACAAATCTTATAGAATTTTTTGACTCCGTAATGAAAACAATAGATCAAGAGGGAGCTGTAGATGTAGCATATCTAGACTTTAGTAATGCATTTGACACTGCCCCACATCGCGGACTGCTAAATAAACTCAAAAGCGTGGGATTGGATTATAAAACAGTTAAATGGATAAGAACCTGGTTGCAGGATAGGAAGCAGACAGTTGTGGTAAATAGAATGCAATCTATGGAGGGAAATGTTACCAGTGGAGTACACCAGGGATCTGTACTCTTTAATATCTTTGTTGGTGACAATGCCACTGGCATTAAAGGGAAAGTATGCCTTTTTGCAGATGATACAAAGATATGCAACAGGTTATACACACCGGGAGGGGTAAAACAAATGATTGATGACCTAGGTAGACTTGAGAGATGGTCAAGAACGTGGCAACTACAGTTTAATGCAAAAAAAATGCTAAATTATGCACTTGGTCTTCAAAAGCCAAAGGCTAAATATAGTATCAAGGGTCCTACTGAGGAGGAAAGGGATTTAGAAGTCACTAGTTCAAGTGACTTAAAGGCAGGAAAGCAATGTAACCAAGCAATGGGAAAGGTAAGTTATATGCTTGGTTGCATAGGGAGCGGAATCAGCAGCAGGAAAAAAGAAATAATAATTCCAATGTATAGGTCATTGGTACGGCCTCATCTGGAATACTGTGTCCAGTTCTGGAGACTATGGGCCTAATTCAGATCTGATCGTAGTCGTGCAAAATTTTACGTGGCTACGATCAGCCACCCTGACATGCGGGGGGATGTCCAGCACAGGGCTAGTCCGCTCCGCATGTCTGGCTCTCCAACTGCCGCACGGGTGTGTTAGCATTGCACGGCGGCGATGCTAGCGCACCCGGCGAGTAAGTCCCTACCTGCGCAGCACTGCTGCGCTGGTAGGCGACTTTTTGCCGTGTCCCGGGTTGCAGCGGCTGCGTGTGACATGCCCCCCCCCCCGCGCGCGCGCGGTCCGGGTACGCCTGCGTTGCCCATGCCGCGCCCTCAAAACGGCAGCCGAACGCCGCTGGACCTCCCCTTCCCCCCAAGCGAACACCTCTGCCTGTCAATCAGGCAGAGGCGATCGCTGGGTTGAGATCCGATCGCATCTCCGGCATGCACATGCACACTTTGGCGCATGCAGTTCAGAGCTGATCGCCCGCTGTGTGTAAAACGCACAGCAGCGATCAGGTCTGAATTAGCCCCTATATCTCTAGAAGGGTATAATACATTAGAGAATGTACAAAGAAGGGCAACTAAAATGGTGCATGGCCTACATCACATAACTTACCTGGAAAGACTGAAGGCCCATACACACTGGGCGATTTTGAGCTGAAAGCAGATCACTTTTGGTGTGTTCCGCTGCTTTCAGCTCAAAACTGGCCAGTGTGTACGCACAAGCGATGAGCGGTGAGCGCTGATGCGCACTCCTGCTTCATCGCCAGCGGCCGCCATTCATCTACTGGTATTACCAGTAGATGAATGGCGGGGTGAGCGGCTTTCCATCGCGTCCTGCTATGGAAAGCCGCTGACATTGCCGGGCAGGGGGGAAAAAAGCTCTCTGTGTATGCGCTGAGCGCTTTTCAGCCCAGCGATGTCAGCGATCATCACTGTGCATACACGCTGGGCAAAAACGCCCAGTGTGTATGGACCTTAGAAGATCTCAACATGCATAGTTTGGAGCAGAGAAGGGAAAGGGGGAACATGATAGAAACTTTCAAATATACTAAGAGTCTTAACAAAGTACAGAAGGAAAACATTCTTCAAATGAAGAGAAGTATTAGAATACGAGGACAAACACTGAGACTGGAGGGAGGCAGGTTCAAGGGAAATTTAAGGAAAAATTACTTCCCGGAAAGGGTAGTGGATAAGTGGAATAGCCACCCATCAAAGGTGGTAGAGGCTAAGACAGTAGAGTAATTTAAACATGCTTGGGATAGGCATATGAATATCCTTACAAAGAAATGAGGTTAAAAAATGGTTGAGAAAACATAAAGGATAAAAAAGGGGCAGACTAGATGGGCCAAGTGGTTTCTGCCATCAAATACTATGTTTCTATGTGTCCCCCATCAGTACAAACATATAGGCTTGCCTTGCTTTAAGCAAGTTTACTATTCCCAATTGATGTCCATGTGGATGGTAAATCAAGCAGATGTTGAGAAAAACTCAAAAACACATGTCGACCATTTGTGTCGACCACTGTATGCGGACCTTTTGAACCTGTTGATCATTTGTACCTGTCAAACTTTTGTTTCTGTCGACCTAATGCATGTTGACCATAAGGTGTTGACCGATTGACTGTCAACCAATAACCTTTTGATCTATCATCCGGATACCATATTCTCATATATTGTTTAGATTATAAAGTAATTCTTGAATTTGATGTACTTTATAAACAAACGTACTTAACCTGCGATCTTGTGCTTTTGTATGACCATGAAAATTAATTGTATTTCAAATAAAAGTGCTTCAAATATCCTTATACTTTACAGTAGGGTTTCTCACTTGTTGGACCTTAATTAGACCAGAACAGGTCGTGGTTTGAAAACTGTGCATGACAAAGGAAATCTTGAAAACATGATCTGTCCGCATTGCATAGACAGCATGGCCGGATAATGGAGGCGTGGTCTAATGTAAGGGTGTTTGGTCTTCCTACACTCACCTCAGTCCAAGCTGGGTACACATAGACAGAAGGTGCTGACAGGTAAGGGGTTGGGGAGCAGGGCGAGTGGCGGACCTTCAGGCCTGGGCACAGGTAATTATTACCCACTTCTCACCTCTCAGCACCACTGCCTCTTCGGGATCTTTGAGGACTACAGTTTAGAAATCTATAGTACAAGATATTACCTTACCTTATTACATTATACCCTGTATGATATATTCCCTACTTTGCTGAGACATCCTAAGGCAGGGCTGGCCAAACCGGTCCTCGAGATCTACCAACAGTTCATGTTTTCCAGGCCTCCTGGAGATCTGTAGAATTGTCAGTTAGGAATGAATGCAGCACATCTTAATTAATAATGACTACACCTGTGCACCAGCTAGGTGGTCTGGAAAATGTGAACTGTTGGTAGATCTCGAGGACCGGTTTGGCCAGGCCTGTCCTAAGGTATTCAACACTGAAAAGGGGATTAATCATATGTATATTGATTTTCCAATGGGGAAAGTTGGTAGGTATGTCTATATAATAAAGTTGAAGGGGATAAAAATGATGTCACCATGTCTGAGCATATAATATATGCATTCCCTCAAACTTGATGGCTATAGAATAGGCACATTTTTGTGATTGTACAAAATTTACATAATCATTAACACGTAAAATGACTTTGCAACACTAGGGTACTTGACAGGGAATAATTGTTTATCAAAAAAAGAAAGTCACATTTGCAGCACATTAACTTGTCACTATGTAATAACAATCTACTAATAATAATGTAATTATAGGGCTGGGCAATCAATTAGCACATTATATTATCCTCCTAGAACAGGCATTCCCAACCACGGTCCTCAAGGCACACTAACAGTGCAGGTTTTAGTGATATCCAGGCTTGAGCACAGGTGATTTAATTAGTAGGTCAGTAATTTTGATTTAACCATCTGTGCTGCAGCCTGGATATCACTAAAACCTGCACTGTTGGTGTGCCTTGAGGACCGTGGTTGGGAATGCCTGTCCTAGAAGCTAAATATAACATTATATATATAAAAAAAAACACACAATGACATTCACTGTCTCACTTGTCCCATTCTTAGTGACTACAAAACAAAATGTTACAGCTATTTTTACCGTGGTAGGAAGCGTGAGTATTTTAATCGGTATAGGTGCCATAAACCACAGGAACACAGTTCAAGTTGTCACACAAACCACTTATTATAATTCAATTACAGTGACATAACCTTGGCCAAGAACCGGAACTATAAATATCTGAACCTTGTGGGAACATAAGAAAGAGCTCTTTTCTATATAATGATTTTACATATAGATAGATAGATAGATAGATAGATAGATAAAATGCCACAATGTAAGGATGCTTTCAGAAATAGAAGTGTTAGTTTATTTCTCTTATGTCCTAGAGGATACTGGGAATCCATTTAGTACCATGGGGTATAGACGGGTCCACTTGGAGCCATGGGCACTATAGAAGTTTGATTACATGTGCTGGCTCCTCCCTCTATGCCCCCCCTACCAGACTCAGTTTAGAAAATGTGCCCGGAGGAGCTGGTCACATCTCTGGAAGCTCCTGAAGAGTTTCCTGCATTTATGTTTAAAGTAGAGATGAGCGGGTTCTGTTCTCAGAGATCCGAACCCTACCGAACTTTGCCTTCCGAGCCCGAATCCGAGTCAGGCTCGGGTTTTCCCGCCTGACTCGGAAACCCGAATGCAGCAAAAGTCATCATCCTGCTGCCGGATTCTCGCAGGACTTGGATTCCATATAAGGAGCCACGCGTCGCGGCCATTTTCACTCCAGTCTCGGAAAGTGTATAGAGAGGTGTCCTCAGTGTTCAGTGTCTGTGTGGGGGCAGGAAAGTGGGGTGGCAAGTGGTGTGCTGCTCAGTCCAGTCCAGTATAGTCACTCAGTGTATTGTGCTGCATCATTCCAGCCAGTCACAGTGTTGGTGTTCTCTGCTGCCATATATCCAGTTTAGCTGTATAAAGTGGTGCTGTGTTGTGCTGTCCATTGGTAGTGTCCTGTCTCATCAGTGCTGCAATATGTCCACTGCTGCAGTTTAATAATTATAACAACAACAACCTGTTGTGCTGCATCAGACCAGTGGTAGTGTCCTGTCTCATCAGTAATTCCAGTGACGATATACGCTGCTGCTATATGTCCACTGCTGCAGTTTAATAATTATAATAACAACCTGTTGTGCTGCATCAGACCAGTGGTAGTGTCCTGTCTCATCAGTAATTCCAGTGACGATATACGCTGCTGCTATATGTCCACTGCTGCAGTTTAATAATTATAACAACAACAACCTGTTGTGCTGCATCAGACCAGTGGTAGTGTCCTGTCTAATCAGTCATTCCATCATTCCTGTGCCGCATATTGTCTCATATAACTCCCAAAAAATATGGAGAATAAAAATTTTGAGGATAAAATAGGGAAAGATCAATAAGAACCACTTCCACCTAGTAGTGAAGCTGCTGCCACTAGCCATGACATAGACGATGAAATGCCATCAACGTCATCTGCCAAGGCCGATGCCCAATGTGATAGTAGTTGGCATGTAAAATCCGAAAAGCCAAAGTTCAGTAAAAAGAACCAAAAAAAGAAATTTAAATCGTCTGAGGAGAAACGTAAATTTGCCAATATGCCATTTACGACACGGAGTGGCAAGGAACGGCTGAGGCCCTGGCCTGTGTTCATGGCTAGTGGTTCAGCTTCACATGACGATGGAAGCCCTCATCCTCCCGCTAGAAAAATTAAAAGAGTTAAGCTGGAAAGAGCGCAGAAAAGAACTGTGCGCTCTGAGATGGTATCACAAATCCCCAAGGAGAGTCCAAGTGTGTCGGCAGTTGCGATGCCTGACCTTCCCAACACTGGATGGGAAGAGTTGGCTCCTTCCACCATTTGCACGCCCTCTGCAAGTGCTGGAAGGTGCATCCACAGTCCAGTTACTGATATTCAAATTGAAGATGTCACTGTTGAAGTACACCAGGATGAGGATATGGGTGTTGCTGGCACTGAGGAGGAAGTTGACGATGAGGATTCTTATGGTGATGTGGTTTGTTTAAGTCAGGCACCGGGGCAGACACCTGTTGTCCTTGGGACGAAGAAGCCCATTGTGATGCCTGGGCAAACTACCAATAAAAGCCACCTCTTCGGTGTGGAATTATTTCTCCACAAATCCGGACAACAGCTGTCAAGCCATCTGTTGCCTCTGTCAATCTGTAAGAAGTAGGGGTAAGGATGTTAACCACCTAGGAACATCCTCCCTTATACGTCACCTGCTGCGCATTCATCAGAAGTCAGTGTCAAGTTGTGAAACTTTTGGTAAGAGCATAAGCAGTCTACCGACACCTAAATCCCTTCTTCCTCCTGTACCCAAGCTCCTGCAAGCCACACCACCAACTCCCTCAACGTCAACTTCCTCCTCAGTCAGGAATGTCCATAGTCCTGCAGGCCATGTCACTGTCAAGACTGAGGAGTCCTCTCCTAACCGGGATTCCTCCGTAGGATCCTTGAGTGGTACACCTGCTGTTGCTGCCGCTGCTGTTGTTGCTGCTGGGAGTCGATCATCATCCCAGAGGGGAAGTCAGAAGACCACTTGTACTACTTCCAGTAAGCAACTGACTGTCCAACAGTCCTTTGTGAGGAAGATGAAATATGACAGCAGTCATCCTTTTGCAAAGCGGATAACTGAGGCCTTGACAGCTATGTTGGTGTTAGAGGTGCGTCCGGTATCCACCATTAATTCAGTGGGACTTAGAGAATTGATGGAGATACTGTGTCCCCAGTATCAAATCCCATCTAGGTTCCACTTCTCTAGGCAGGCGATACCGAGAATGTACACAGACGTCAGAAAAAGAGTCATCAGTGTCCTAAAAAATGCGGTTGTATCCAGTGTCCACTTAACCACGGACATGTGGACAAGTGGAACAGGGCAGACTAAGGACTATATGACTGTAACAGCCCATTGGGTAGATGTATGGCCTCCCGCAGCAACAACAGCAGCGGCACCAGTAGCAGCATCTGGCAAACGCCAACTCGTTCCTAGGCAGGCTACGCTATGTATCACTGCTTTCCATAAGAGGCACACAGCTGACAACCTCTTACGGAAACTGAGGAACATCATCGCAGAATGGCTTACCCCAACTGGACTCTCCTGGGGATTTGTGATATCGGACAATGCCACCAATATTGTGCATGCATTACATCTGGGCAAATTCCAGCATGTCCCATGTTTTGCACATATAATTAATTTGGTGGTGCAGAATTTTTTGAAAAATGACATGTGTGTGCAGGAGATGCCACTGGGGCTGCAAGGAAAAGGATAAGATTTCCTAGCCCACCCGCTGGCGGTGATGCAGGGCAGTCAGGAGCGAAAGCTGACATCTGGTCCAGACTGAAGGACCTACCAACGATTACTGACATGTCTCCTGTCACTGCATATGATTCTGTCACCATTGAAAGAATGGTGGAGGATTATATGAGTGACAGCATCCAAGTAGGCATGTCAGACAGTCCGTATGTATACTGGCAGGAAAAAGAGGCAATTTGGAGGCCCTTGCACAAACTGGCTTTATTTTCCCTAAGTTGCCCCCCCGCGGGTGTGTACTCCGAAAGAGTGTTTAGTGCAGCCGGTCACCTTGTCAGCGATTGGCGTAGGAGGTTACTTCCACTAAATGTGGAGAAGATGATGTTCATCAAAATGATTTATAAATTTCTCTGGGAAGACCTTTACCAGCTATTGCCTCAAGACAGTACACAGGGACCTGTGATGGTGGATTCCAGTGGGGACGAATTAATACTCTGTGAGGAGGATGTACACAGTGAAAGGGGTGAGGAAGATGATGAGGTCGACATCTTGCCTCTGTAGAGCCAGTTTGTGCAAGGAGAGATTGATTGCTTCTTTTTTGGTGGGGGCCCAAACAAGCCAGTCATTTCAGCCACAGTCGTGTGGCAGACCCTGTCGCTGAAATGATTGGTTTGTTAAAGTGTGCATGTCCTGTTTATACAACATAAGGGTGGGTGGGAAGGCCCAAGGACAATTCCATCTTGCACCTCTTTTTCTTCTTTGCATCATGTGCTGTTTGGGGACTAGTTTTTTTTAAGTGCCATCCTGTCTGACACTGCAGTGCCACTCCTAGATGGGCCAGGTGTTTGTGCCGCACAGTTGTGTCGCTTAGCTTGGCCATCCAGCTACCTAATTGCACCTCTTTTTCTCTTACGTCCTAGAGGATACTGGGGACTCCGCAAGGACCATGGGGTATAGACGGGCTCCGCAGGAGACATGGGCACTCTAATAGGGAAATTTACTAAGCTCCCGATTTTGACCGAGATGGTGTTTTTTCTTCAAAGTGTCTTCTCGGGAATTTACTAAACTCAAATCACGGCAGTGATGAGAGCATTCGTATTTTTTTGGAACTCAAAGAAAAAAATTACGAATGAATACACCATCGGTCAAATACGCCTGTAATTTGGTAGAACTCGGTAATTTACTAAAAAGTGTAATTCACAAACACTGCCGGCAATAGCCAAACACTGCCGTGAAAAAAAACAAATCGTAAAAAAGTGCTAAAATAAAACAGACCTGCTTTTTTTTACCGTGTTCTGATAGGCATGCACGGATCCATGAGATCCGTGCATGTTTATCAGTGGGAAGGGGTGGGAAAGTGTTAAATTTGTTGAAAAAAATGCGTAGGGTCCCCCCTCCTAAGCAAAACCAGCCTCGGGCTCTTTGAGCCGGTCCTGGTTGAAAAAATATGGGGGGAAAAATGACAGGGGTTCCCCCATATTTAATCAACCAGCACCGGGCTCTGCGCCTGGTCCTGGTTCCAAAAATACGGGGGACAAAAAGCGTAGGGGTCCCCCGTATTTTTGAAACCAGCACCGGGCTCCACTAGCCAGATACATAATGCCACAGCCGGGGGACACTTTTATATTGGTCCCTGCGGCCCTGGCATTACATACCCAACTAGTCACCCCTGGCCGGGGTACCCTGGAGGAGTGGGAACCCTTTAAATCAAGGGGTCCCCCCCTCCAGCCACCCAAGGGCCAGGGGTGAAGCCCGAGGCTGTCCCCCCCATCCAAGGGCGGCGGATGGGGGGCTCATAGCCTTTTTGTCAAAATGTGAATATTGTTTTTAGTAGCAGTACTACAAGTCCCAGCAAGCCTCCCCCGCAAGCTGGTACTTGGAGAACCACAAGTACCAGCATGCGGAGGAAAACCGGGCCCGCTGGTACCTGTAGTACTACTACTAAAAAAATACCCCAATAAAAACAGGAGACACACACCTTGAAAGTAAAAGTTTATTGCATACATCCACACCTCCAAACATACATACTTACCTATGTTCACACGAGGGTCGGTCCTCTTCTCCATGTAGAATCTTTGAGGTACCTGTGGGAAAAATTATACTCACATAATCCAGTGTAGATCGGTCCTCTTCTGTTCTTTTTGTAATCCACGTACTTTGCAAAATAAAAAAACGGACACCCGACCACGCACTGAAAGGGGCCCCATGTTTTCACATGGGACCCCTTTCCCCGACTGCCAGGACCCCCCCCCCCCTGACTTCTGTCTAAGAGGGTTCCTTCAGCCAATCAGGGAGCGCCACGTCGTGGCACCCTCCTGATTGGCTGTGTGCACCTGTAGTGTCTGTCAGGCAGCACACGGCAGTGATACAATGTAGCGCCTATGCGCTCCATTGTAACCAATGGTGGGAACTTTGTGGTCAGCGGTTGACCGAAAGTAACCTCACCGCTGACCACAAAGTTCCCACCATTGGTTACAATGGAGCGCATAGGCGCTACATTATATCACTGCCGTGTGCTGCCTTACAGACACTACAGGAGCACACAGCCAATCAGGAGGGTGCCACGACGTGGGGCCCCTTTCAGTGCGTGGTCAGGTGTCCGTTTTTTTATTTTGCAAAGTACGTGGATTACAAAAAGAACAGAAGAGGACCGATCTACACTGGATTATGTGAGTATAATTTTTCCCACAGGTACCCCATGGATTCTACATGGAGAAGAGGACCGACCCTCGTGTGAACATAGGTAAGTATGTATGTTTGGAGGTGTGGATGTATGTAATAAACTTTTACTTTCAAGGTGTGTGTCTCCTTTTTTTATTGGGGTATTTTTTTAGTAGTAGTACTACAGGTACCAGCGGGCCCGGTTTTCCTCCGCATGCTGGTACTTGTGGTTCTCCAAGTACCAGCTTGCGGGGGAGGCTTGCTGGGACTTGTAGTACTGCTACTAAAAACAATATTCACATTTTGACAAAAAGGCTATCAGCCCCCCATCCGCCGCCCTTGGATGGGGGGACAGCCTCTGGCTTCACCCCTGGCCCTTGGGTGGCTGGAGGGGGGGGGGGGGCCTTGATTTAAGGGGTTCCTACTCCTCCAGGGTACCCCGGCCAGGGGTGACTAGATGGGTATGTAATGCCAGGGCCGCAGGGACCAATATAAAAGTGTCCCCCGGCTGTGGCATTATGTATCTGGCTAGTGGAGCCCGGTGCTGGTTTCAGAAATACGGGGGACCCCTACGCTTTTTGTCCCCCGTATTTTTGGAACCAGGACCAGGCGCAGAGCCCGGTGCTGGTTGATTAAATATGGGGGAACTCCTGTCACTTTTTTACCCATATTTTTTCAACCAGGACCGGCTCAAAGAGCCCGAGGCTGGTTTTGCTTAGGAGGGGGGACCCCACGCATTTTTATTTTTTATTTTTAACAATGTTTTATTTTTTACGAAAGGTGCACAATGAAGCCCAGCACGGATCTCACAGATCCGGCCGAGATTCATTGTGTTAAAGTCGGCAGTGTTTTACAATTCACTTCCGTAAAACACTGCCAAAAAATACGAATGACATCGACATCGGTAAATACGAAAATGCAGAATACGACAGCTTAGTAAATTAGTCGTAAGAAATTCAAAAAGTTGCAAATTTACACTTTCGATGTCATTCGTGTTTGAACTTTAACCTCATTCGGAAAAATATGAATTTTAGTAAATTTACCCCTAAGACTTTAGATGGGTGTGAACTGGCTCCTCCCTCTATGCCCCTCCTCCAGACCTCAGTTAGATCCTGTGCCCAGAGGAGACTGGATGCACTGCAGGGGAGCTCTACTGAGTTTCTCTGAAAAGACTTTTGTTAGGTCTTTTATTTTCAGGGAGCACTGCTGGCAACAGGCTCCCTGCCTCGTGGGACTGAGGGGAGAGAAGCAGACCCACTTTCCTGGACTGATGGGCTCTGCTTCTTAGGCTACTGGACACCATTAGCTCCAGAGGGTCGGAACACAGGTGTCGTCCTCGCTGTTCGTCCCGGAGCCGCGCCGCCGTCCTCCTCACAGAGCCGGAAGATAGATGCCGATTAAGTATATGAAGTAAGAAGACGTCAAAGGCGGCAGAAGACTTCAGTTCTTCAGAGAGGTACCGCGCAACGGTCGCGCTGCGCACCATTGCTCCCACACACACTCAAGGCACAGCAAGGGTGCAGGGCGCAGGGGGGGCGCCCTGGGCAGCAAGAATTACTTCACATAAAACTGGCACCATTATTAGATACTGCGGAGGCAGTATATTATAAAAACCCCGCCAGTATAAAAAAATTAGCGGGACCGAAGCCCGCCGTCGAGGGGGCGGGGCTTGAT
Source organism: Pseudophryne corroboree (assembly GCF_028390025.1). Classification (NCBI taxonomy): domain Eukaryota; kingdom Metazoa; phylum Chordata; class Amphibia; order Anura; family Myobatrachidae; genus Pseudophryne; species Pseudophryne corroboree. The sequence goes on along the minus strand of NC_086445.1, from coordinate 200,023,196 downwards.
CCTCCAGCACTATCCAGCGCCATTTTCACCACAGCATGCTGCAGAAAAGCTGCTCCCGGACTCTCCCCTGCTGAACAAGTAACAGGGGACAAAAAACGAGGGGGGCACATTTATTTGGTGCAAATTATATATATATATATATATATATATATATATAAAAAGCGCTGTACAGGCTGAGACTTTGTTTTCAGTATCTAGGGGCGCTGGGTGTGTGCTGGCATACTCTCTCTCTGTCTCTCCAAAGGGCCTTATTGGGGGGCTGTCCCCATATTCATATATCCCAGTGTGTGTGTGTGGGGGGGGGGTGTCAGTACATGTGTGTCGACATGTCTGAAGCAGAAGGCTCGTCGAGGGAGGATGCATAGCAGATGGTGGTGGTGTCTCCGTCGGCACAGCCGACACCTGATTGGTTGGATATGTGGAATGTTTTAAATGCTAATGTGACCTTATTACATAAGAGATTGGACAAAGCAGAGTCCAAGGAAAAGAGTCAATCCATGGTTTTGGCTGTGTCACAAGACCCCTCAGGGTCCCATAAACGTCCCTTTTCCCAGATTGCAGACACTGATACCGACACGGATTCCAACTCCAGTGTCGACTATGATGATGCAAGGTTACACCCAAGGGTGGCCAAGAGTATTCAATATATGATTATTGCAATAAAAGATGTTTTGCATATCACGGAGGACCCCGCTGTCCCTGACATGAGGGTCTGCTTGTTTAAGGAAAAGAAACCTGAGGTAACGTTTCCCCCATCTCATGAGCTGAACGTTTTATTTGAAAAGGCTTGGGAAACTCCAGACAAGAGACTGCAGGTTCCCAAGAGAATTATTATGGCATATCCTTTCCCCTCAAAGGATAGGTTACGGTGGGAATCCTCGCCCACGGTGGACAAGGCCTTAACGCGCTTGTCCAAAAAGGTTGCACTATCGTCCCCGGACACGGCAGCCCTCAAGGATCCTGCGGATCGCAGGCAGGAGACTACCTTAAAATCAATTTATACGCATACGGGTGCCCTGCTCAGACCGGCAGTAGCGTCGGCATGGGTGGGTAGCGCAATTGCAGCGTGGGCAGATAACTTGTCATCTGACATTGACACCCTAGATAAAAATAGTATTTTGTTGACCTTGGGTCACATTAAGGACGCAGCGTTGTATATGAGAGAGGCTGCGAGAGATATTGGGCTGTTGGGTTCAAGAGCCAATGCCATGGCAGTTTCTGCCAGAAGGTCCCTGTGGACCCGTCAATGGACAGGTGATGCTGATTCAAAGAGACATATGGAGGCTTTACCTTACAAAGGTGAAGTTTTATTTGGGGAGGGCCTCGCGGACCTGGTTTCCACAGCTACCGCGGATAAGTCTTCTTTTTTGCCTTATGTTCCCCCACAGCAAAAGAAAACACCTCAATACCAGATGCAGTCCTTTCGGTCGCATAAGTTCAGAAAGGGTCGGGGCTCTTCCTTCCTCACCAGAGGTAGAGGTAGAGCGAAAATAACACCAGCTACGGCTAGTTCCCAGGAACAGAAGTCCTCCCCGGCCTCTACAAAATCCACCGCATGACGCTGGGGCTCCGCTGAGGGAGTCCGCACCAAGTCTGGGTTCAGTCGGATTTGGATCCTTGGGTGGTCGAAATTGTATCCCAAGGCTACAAACTAGAGTTCGAAGAGGTGCCTCCACGCCGATTTTTCAAATTGGTCTTGCCAGCTTCTCCCCCAGAGAGGGAAATAGTTTCAGCTGCCATACAAAAGCTGTGTCAACAGCAGGTGATTATAAAGGTTCCCCTAGTGCAACAGGGGAAAGGGTTTTATTCAACCCTATTTGTGGTCCCGAAGCCGGATGGCTCGGTCAGACCAATTCTAAATCTAAAATCCCTGAACCTATATTTGAAAAGGTTCAAATTCAAGATGGAATCTCTCCGGGCAGTGATCTCCAGCCTGGAATGGGGGGATTTTATGGTGTCACTGGACATAAAGGATGCATACTTTCATGTCCCCATATATCCGCCTCATCAAGCGTACCTGAGATTCGCTGTACAGGATTGTCATTCCCAGTTTCAGACGTTGCCGTTCGGGCTTTCCACGGCCCTGAGAATTTTCTCGAAGGTAATGGCGGAGATGATGGTGCTCCTGCGAAAGCAAGGAGTCACAATTATCCCATACTTGGACGATCTCCTGATAAAGGCAAGATCAAGAGATCAGTTACTGAAAAGCGTGTCTCTCTCCCTGAGAGTACTACAACAACACGGCAGGATTCTAAATCTGCCAAAGTCGCAGTTGGTCCCGACGACTCGGCTGTCATTTTTGGGCATGGTTCTGGACACGGAAAAAAAGAGTGTTTTTCTCCCAATGGAAAAAGCCCAGGAACTCCAGAACATGGTCAAGGACCTGCTAAAACCAAAAAGAGTGTCAGTTCATCAATGCACTCAAGTATTGGGAAAGATGGTGGCGGCCTACGAGGCCATTCTGTTCGGCAGGTTCCATGCGAGAACTTTTCAGTGGGACCTTCTGGACAAGTGGTCAGGGTCCCATCTACAAATGCATCGGAGGTTAAGCCTGTCTCCCAGGGCCAGGGTATCTCTCCTGTGGTGGCTTCAGAGTGCTCACCTTCTAGAGGGTCGCAGGTTCGGCATTCAAGATTGGGTTCTTGTGACCACGGACGCGAGCCTCCGAGAATGGGGAGCAGTCACGCAAGGGAGAAATTTTCAGGGAATATGGTCAAGCCAGGAGGCTTGTCTACACATCAATGTGCTGGAATTAAGGGCCATATACAACGGCCTACAACAAGTGGAGACCCTTCTTCGCAACGTACCCGTTCTGATTCAGTCAGACAATGTCACAGCAGTGGCGCATGTAAACCGCCAAGGCGGGACAAGGAGCAGAGCAGCAATGGCAGAAGCCACCAGGATTCTTCGCTGGGCGTAAAATCATGTAAGCGCTCTGTCAGCAGTCTTCATTCCGGGAGTAGACAACTGGGAAGCAGACTTCCTCAGCAGACACGATCTCCATCCAGGAGAGTGGGGACTTCATCAAGAAGTCTTTGCAGAGGTAACAAGTCGTTGAGGACTTCCTCAAATAGACATGATGGCGTTACGCCTCAACAAAAAGCTTCAGACGTATTGTTCCAGGTCGAGGGACCCTCAGGCAGTGGCGGTGGACGCCCTAGTGACACCGTGGGTGTTTCATTCGGTCTATGTGTTTCCTCCACTGCCACTCATCTCAAAAATATTGAGAATCATAAGACGAGCAAGAGTGCAGACAATACTCATTGTTCCAGATGTGCCTCGAAGGGCCTGGTATTCAGATCTTCAGGAAATGCTCACAGAAGATCCGTGGCCTCTTTCTCCCAGGGAGGACCTGTTACAACAGGGGCCCTGTGTGTTTCAAGACTTACCGCGGTTACGTTTGACGGCATGGTGGTTGAACACCAAATTCTAGCTAGGAAAGGTATTCCGGAGGAAGTCATCCCTACTCTAATCAGAGCTAGGAAGGAGGTAACGGCGAAGCATTAACACCATATCTGGAGGAAATATGTATCTTGGTGTGAAGCTAAGAATGCTCTTACGGAAGATTTTCAGCTGGGTCGTTTTCTCCACTTTCTATAGACAGGAGTGGATATGGGACTTAAGTTAGGCTCCATTAAGGTGCAGATTTCGGCCTTATCTATATTCTTTCAGAAGGAATTGGCTTCTGTCCCAGAAGTCCAGACTTTTGTAAAGGGAGTGCTGCACATCCAACCTCCTTTTGTGCCCCCAGTGGCACCGTGGGACCTTAACGTGGTGTTACAGTTCCTTAAATCACACTGGTTTGAACCTCTTCAAACGGTTGAATTAAAATTTCTCACTTGGAAAGTGGTCATGTTGTTGGCCTTGGCATCTGCGAGGAGGGTGTCCGAATTGGCGGCTTTGTCTCACAAGAGCCCCTATCTGATTTTCCATGAGGATCGAGCAGAGTTGAGGACTCGTCCTCAATTTCTACCTAAGGTGGTGTCGTCGTTTCATATGAACCAACCTATTGTGGTGCCTGTGGCTACGGGTGACTTGGAGGATTCCAAGTCCTTGATGTAGTCAGGGCCTTAAAGATTTATGTAGCCAGGACGGCTCGGGTTAGGAAAACAGAGGCACTGTTTCTCCTGTATGCAGCCAACAAAGTTGGCGCTCCTGCTTCTAAGCAGACTATTGCTCGCTGGATCTGTAACACGATTCAGCAGGCTCATTCTACGGCTGGATTGCCGTTACCAAATTCTGTAAAGGCCCATTCCACTAGGAAGGTGGGCTCTTCTTGGGCGGCTGCCCGAGGCGTCTCGGCATTACAGCTTTGCCGAGCAGCTACTTGGTCGGGTTCAAACACTTTAGCAAAATTCTACAAGTTTGATACCCTGGCTGATGAGGACCTCATGTTGCTCAATCGGTGCTGCAGAGTCATCCGCACTCTCCTGCCCGGTCTGGAGCTTTGGTATAATACCCATGGTCCTTACGGAGTCCCCAGCATCCTCTAGGAGGTAAGAGAAAATAAGATTTTAAACTTACCGGTAAATCTTTTTCTCCTAGTCCGTAGAGGATGCTGGGCGCCAGTCCCAGTGCGGACTATTTCTGCAAGGCTTGTATATAGTTGTTGCTTACATAAGGGTTATGTTACAGTTGAGATCAGTCTCTGGCTGATGCTGTTTTGTTCATGCTGTTAACTGGTTTGGTATATACCAGGTTGTACGGTGTGTATGGTGTGGGCTCGTATGTAGCTCGCCCTTAGATTAACAAAAATCCTTTCCTCGTACTGTCCGTCTCCTCTGGGCACAGTTCTCTAACTGAGGTCTGGAGGAGGGGCATAGAGGGAGGAGCCAGTTCACACCCATCTAAAGTCTTAGAGTGCCCATGTCTCCTGCGGAGCCCGTCTATACCCCATGGTCCATACGGAGTCCCCAGCATCCTCTACGGACTAGGAGAAAAAGATTTACCGGTAGGTTTAAAATCTTATTTTCTTCTTTACATCATGTGCAGTTTGGGGACTAGTTTTAAATATGCCATCCTGTGTGTAACTGCAGAGCCACTCCTAGATGGGCCAGGTGTTTGTGCCGCACACTTGAGTCGCTTAGCTTAATCATACAGCCACCTTGGTGCAACTTTTAGGCCTAAAAACAATATTGGGGGTCATTCCGAGTTGTTCGCTCGTTATTTTTTTCTCGCAACGAAGCGATTAGTCGCTAATGCGCATGCGCAATGTCCGCAGTGCGACTGCGCCAAGTAAATTTGCTATGCAGTTAGGAATTTTACTCACGGCATTACGAGGTTTTTTCTTCGTTCTGGTGATCGTAATGTGATTGACAGGAAGTGGGTGTTTCTGGGCGGAACCTGGCCGTTTTATGGGAGTGTGTGAAAAAACGCTACCGTTTCTGGGAAAAACGCGGGAGTGGCTGGAGAAATGGAGGAGTGTCTGGGCGAACGCTGGGTGTGTTTGTGACGTCAAACCAGGAACGACAAGCACTGAACTGATCGCACTGGAAGAGTAAGTCTCGAGCTACTCAGAAACTGCACAGAGAAGTCTTTTCGCAATATTGCGAATCTTTCGGTCGCAATTTTGATAAGCTAAGATTCACTCCCAGTAGGTGGCGGCTTAGCGTGTGCAAAGCTGCTAAAAGCAGCTTGCGAGCGAACAACTCGGATTGAGGGCCATTGTGAGGTGTGAGGTGTTCAGAATAGACTGGAAATGAGTGGAAATAAATGCTATTGAGGTTAATAATACCATAGGAGCAAAATTACCCCCAAATTCTGTGATTTTAGCTACTTTTATGTTTTGTTTTAAAAAAATCATCCAGATCCAAAACCAAAACACGAAAGGGTGGTTTTGGCAAAACCAAGCCAAAACCAAAACAACAAAGTGGAATTAGAACCAAAACCAAAACACGAAAAGTGCCCGCCGCACATCTCTAGTTTAAAGTTTTTTATTTTCAGGCAGGACTGGATGGCACCAGCCTGCCTGCTTCGTGGGACTTGGGGGGTGGGGGGGGGGGGGGGGAGACGGCCTAACCCCACTAAGGGTTAATGGTCCCATTCTCCGCTGACAGGACGTTAGCTCCTGAGGGAACTATTCGCAAGCCTCACCATGGCGAGCTTACTTTCCCGCAGCACGCCGCCACCCCTAACAGAGCCAGAAGAAAGAAGAGTGGTGAGTACTAAGCCGGCGACCCGGTTAGCGGGTCGCCGGCCATTATGGCGGCATGAGGGTACGGAGACGCATGACTTCTACATGGGGCGGAATGAATCTCCTGAGTAAGTACACTGTAGTGTACACAGCACCCAGACTGGCAATACAGCCATAAAAGGGGAATGTCTCCATTTTATGCACCTAGGCACTATGCCAGTATAAAGAAGAGCGGGAAGTCCACGCACCATTGAAGGGCCGGGGCTTCACTATGAGCGGATCCAGCAGCTCACAAGTGCCATTTTCCCTACTGCAGCTGACACAGACGCTGACTGATAAGGACACGCAGCTCCTCTGGAGAGCCTCCAGTCTACCTCAGCGGTACCAGGTGGTCATAGCAGGGGGAGCGATTTACTAGTGTACTAAGTCCCTAATGTAGGTACTTAGTCTGTGACCCGGCTAAGCTTGCCATTAGCGATAAGGGCGCCGTGTGCTGGTTCCATACTCTCTCTGTGTCTCTTAGGAAGGGCTCTTTGTGGGTTAATTGTGCATTTAACCTTTTCCTGTGTGTGTGCTGTCACTGCTGCAGCATGTAAGGCAAAGAGTGTATTTCATGTAAGGCATAGTGTTTCTCTTCTCCAGGAGGTTCACTAGTGTGTTCTCAGTGTAGTATCCCTTCCCAGGCTAGTGGGGCAGAACCAGCATGGCTAGACTCCATTAGGGGAATGATTTCCACCATTTCTACTAAATTATCTCGCAATACTTAAGACAGTCTATGGCTGAGTTTATGAAAAAGGACTCAGTACCCAGACCAGCGTCTCAGTCCTCTACCATTTGTCCGCAAAAACTTACTTTGGCCCATATCCTGCAGTCTGACTCTGATAATGAAGGATCAGAAATGAAGGAAGGTGAGGTGGACATAGAGGTAGGGGAGGGTACTCTGTTGCAGGGTGTAGAGGCTCTCATAGATGCTATCAGAGAAGTCCTAAATATCCCTGATAAGGTGAAAGAGGAGATTGAGGAATCTTACTTTAAAATAAAGAAAAAATCCTCATCTACTTTTCCTGTGTCAAAGGAACTAAATACCCTGTTTGAAGATCCGTGGGTTAATCCAGATAAGAAATTTAAAATTCCTAGGTGGTTGTTATCATCTTTTCCTTTTCCTCCTGAGGATAGGAAAAAATTGGAAAATCCACTGATAGTGGATGCGTCAGTCTCCAGGCTCTCACGTAAAACTGTATTACCTGTCATTGGTGCAGCCTCCCTAAAAGATGTGGCTAATTGCAAGATTGAGACTACACTCAAATTTTTGTATACAGCTGCTGGGGTGGCCTAGAGACCCACTATAGCATGTAGGTGGATTACGCGAGCCATTGCTAAATGGTCGGGTAATTTAATTGAGGGGTTAGACACCTTACCTCAAGAGGAAATTGTTTTACTCCTGCAACATATACAGGATTCTGCAAACTTTATGGTGGAAGCCGTAAAAGAGATAGGTTTGCTTAATGCAAGCACTACAGCTATGGCAGTGTCTGCACTCAGGCGATTATGGCTACATAAATGGACTGCTGACGCGGACTCCAGGAAAGGCGTCGAAGGCCTGCCTATCACAAGTGAGGCCTTATTTGGAGATGAACTCGACAAATGGATCTCCCAAGCTACTGCGGGTAAGTCCACATAGCTACCTTCTGCAGCTCCGCCAGCTAGGAAGGCCTACTCAGGACCCAATTTACAGTCCTTTTGGACTGCCAAGTTTAGGGGCAAGGCCAGAGGTTATTCTACCGCCGCCAGAGGTGCTAGAGGTAAACCACAAAAACCAGCGACTGCAGGTTCACAAGAACAGGGCTCAGGCTCTGCTTCCTCAAAACCTCCCGCATGACAGTGGACCATGATGCCTGGAAGACTAGTGGGTGGGAGCCCGGCTAAAATTCTTCAGTCACATATGTACAAGATCGTGCCAGGATCCCTGGGTCATAGACCTTATATCCCAGGGCTACAGACTGGAGTTCCAGGAGCTCCCACCTCACAGATTCTTCAAATCAGGCTTACCAGTTTCACAAGAGGCAAGTATAACCTTACATTCAAAAACTGTTACATACCCAGGTCATTGTTCCAGTATCACCTCATCTACAAAACAACGGTTACTATTCCAGCTTGTTTGTAGTACTGAAACCAGATGGTTCGGTAAGACTGATTCTGAACCTCAAGTCATTGAACCCATACTTACGAGTGTTCAAATTCAAGATGGAGTCTCTGAGAGCGGTGATCTCAAGTCTGGAAAAGGGAGAATTCCTAGTGTCTCTGTATATCAAGGATGCGTACCTTCATATTCCGATCTTGCCACCTCATCAGGCTTATCTACGGTTTGCACTGCAGGATTGTCATTACCAGTTCCAGGCCCTGCCATTTGGTCTCTCCACAGCACTGAGGGTGTTCACCAAAGTTATGGCAGAGATGATGATACTACTCCGCAAACAAGGAGTGAACATAATTCCATACCTGGATGATTTTCTGATAAAGGCACCGTCCAGGGAGCAGTTTTTGGAGAACATTGGTCTCTCAACCAGACTACTCTTGGATCATGGGTGAATTCTGAACCTACCAAAATCTCACCTAGAACGCAGAGACTTCATTTCCTGGGAATGATATTGGACACGGAATCTCAGAAAGTGTTCCTTCCCTTGGAAAAGGCAATGGTAATCCAGTCGATGGTTCGGCCCATCTTGAAGCCGACCCAGATCTCAGTATATCTCTGCATACGCCTTCTGGGGAAAATGTTGGCTTCTTACGAAGCAATTCAGTACGGAAGGTTTCATGCGAGGCCCTTCCAGCTGGATCTGTTGGACAAATGGTCCGGATCGCACCTTCACTTGCACCAGAGGATTCGTCTGTCACCAAAAGCCAGGATCTCCCTCCTGTGGTGGCTGCAAACTTCTCACCTAGTTGAGGGTCGGGGGTTAAGGATTCAGAATTGTATTCTGCTAACCACAGACGCAAGCCTCAGAGGTTGGGGCGCAGTCACCCAGGGGGTACAGTTTCAGGGAAGATGGTCAAGTCAGGAAGTCATCCTTCCAATGAACATCCTGGAACTCAGGGCTATCTACAATGTCCTTCTGCAAGCCTCATCTCTTCTTCAGGATCAGGCCATTCTAGTCCAGTCGGACAATAAACATATATAAACCGACAGGGTGGAACGAAAAGCAGAGCCGCAATGTCAGAGGTGTCAAGAATTCTCCTCTGGGCGGAGAAGCACGCCGTGGTGTTGTCGGCGATCTTCATTCCGGCAGTAGACAACTGGGAAGCAGACTTCCTTAGCAGACATGATCTGCACCAAAAGGGGCCTCCACCCGAAAGTGTTTTGGTGGTTAACACATCGATGGGGGTATCCACAAATCAACATGATGGTCTCTCGGCTCAACAAGAAGCTCAATCTGTATTATTCCAGGACGAGGGACCTACAGACAGTAGCGGTAGATGCCCTGACAACTCCGTGGGTCTACCAGCTGGTGTACTTGTTTCCTCCCATTCCTCTGATCCCAAGAATTCTAAAAAGAATAAAAAGGTAAAGGTACAAGCAATCCTCATTGCTCCAGACTGGCCACGAAGGGCCTGGTATGCGGATCTTCTCGAGATGCTGATCGAAGAGCCGTGGCCTCTGTCTCTTCGAGAGGATCTTCTGTAAAAGGGCTTGTTTGTCTGTCAAGACTTACCATGGTTACGTTTAACAGCATGGAAGTTGAACGGCTGATTCTAGCCAGGAGAGGAATTCCTGACAAGGTCATCCCGACTATGGGTGTCATTCCGACCTGATCGTAGCTTATACTGACATGTGGGGTGACGCCCAGCACATGGCTAGTCCGCCCCGCATGTCAGGCCGGCCCCTCCGCACAAGTACAAAAGCATCGCACAGCGGCGATGCTTTTTCACTTGTAGAGTAACTCCTAGCCAGCGCAGCTCCTGCGGCAGGTCGGGAGTTACTCGTCGCTGCCCTGGGTCGCAGCGTCTGCATATGATGTCACGCAGCTGCTGCGGCCCGCCCCCCGCACGGTCCAGCCACACCTGCGTTGGCCGGAGTGCGCCCCTAAAACGGCGGGCAAACACCGCCGAGCCTCCCCCCCCAGCGACTGCAGGCAGAGGCGATCATTAGGCAACGACGGCTACCGCTGTGAACAACTGCATCGTACGATCAGGTCAGAAACAGAATGACCCCCTGTGATCCAAGCCAGAAAGGGGGTATCGTCTAAACATTACTATCGTATCTGGAAGAAATATGTCTCTTGGTGTGTCTCAATTGCACGCTGGATCAGGCTCACTATCCAGCATGCTTATTCCATGGCAGGTTTTCCGATTCCAAAATCTGTTCAAGCCCACTATACTAGGTCAGTGGGTACCTCTTGGGTGGCTGCCTGGGGTGTCTCGGCTTTACAACTCTGCCGAGCAGCTACTTGGTCGGGGTCGAACACGTTTGCTAAGTTTTACAAGTTCGATACTTTGGTCTCTGAGGACCTTCAGTTTGGTCAATCAGTTCTGCCTGAACCTCAGCACTCTCCCACCCAGTTTGGAAGCTTTGGTACTTCCCCATGGTACTAAATGGATTCCCAGTATCCCCTAGGACATAAGAGAAAATAGGATTTTAATTACCTACCGGTAAATCCTTTTCTCGTAGTCCGTAGGGGATACTGGACGCCCGCCCGGTGCTTCGTTCTTCCTGCTCTGTTACTTGGTTGAGTAATGTTATTTGATTCAGCTGTTGCTATCCCTGTTTGCAAGTTTGGTTAGCATGGCTTTCCTCTTGTTCTGGTTGTGCTGGTTCGAATTCTCACCACTTTTTTTTCTTTCTATATCCTTCTCTCAAAGTATGTCCGTCTCCTCGGGCACAGTTTCCTAGACTGAGTCTGGTAGGAGGGGCATAGAGGGAGGAGCCAGCACATGTATTCAAATTTCTATAGTGCCCATGGCTCCAAGTGGACCCATCTATACCTCATGGTACTAAATGGATTCCCAGTATCCCCTTCGGACTATGAGAAAAGGATTTACCGGTAGGTAATTAAAATCCTATTTTTTTATCAATTGACAAATGCAAAGTGAATAAATAAAGAGGAATCTAAATAAAATCAATATTTGGTGTGAACACCCTTTACCTTCAAAACAGCATCAATTCTTCTAGGTACACTTGCACACAGTTTTTGAAGGAACTCAGCAGGGAGGTTGTTACAAACATCTTGGAAAACTAATCACAGATCTGTGGATGTAGGCATGCTCAAATCCTTCTGTCTCTTCATGTAATCCCAGGCAGACTTGATGATGTTGAGATCAGGGCTCTGTGGGGGCCATATCATCACTTCGTGGACTTCTTGTTTTTCTTTATGCTGAAGATAGTTCATAATGATATCGGCTGTATGTTTGGGGTCGTTGTCCTGCTGCAGATTAAATTTGGAGCCAATCAGACACCTCCCTGGTGGTATTGCATGATAGATAAGCACCTGTCTGTATATAGACGCAGTGGTCATCCAAGGAAACTTAGTGCATCAGATAAAAGACACATCATGCTTACTTCCCTTCGAAATCGGAAAATGTCCAGCAGTGCCATCAGCTCAGAACTGGCAGAAACCAGTGGGACCCAGATACACCCATCCAGAGCCGCGCTACCCGCTCAGCAGCTCCTGCAAAGCAGGGAGGCGCTGGTTGGAAGAGGTGCTCTCCCCGCTCTGCTGTTGCTGCTGGCTCCTGGCTGCCGCTGCGTCTGTCACACTGTATGACAGACGCAGGCATTGTGAAGCGCGGCTCCGGCTCGGTCCCTCCTCCCCACTGCACTTTAGGCAGCGGCGCCAGCAGCACTCTCCACGGATCTGTGTGCGGTATGTACCGCACACCACCTCTGTCTCCCCTCCGGGTTACTTAAGTGTAAGGGGCATTAATTGTTGCACTACTTCTGTGGGCACTCTGTGTGGCACTAGTACTGTGGACATTATGTGTGGCACGACTACTGTGGATGTTCTGTGTGGCACTAATACTGTGGGCGCTCTGTGGATCACTACTGCTGTGGGCATTATGTGTGGCACATCTACTGTGGGTGCCCTGTGGGGCACTACTGCTGTGGGCACTCTATGTGGCATGACTGCTGTGGGCGCTCTGTGTGGCACGACTACTGTGGGCGGTCTGTGTGGCACGACTACTGTAGGCCTTCTGTGTGGCATGACCACTGTGTGCGCTCGGTGTGGCATGACTACTGTGGGCGTTCTGTGTGGCACTACTGCTGTGGGCATTCTGTGTGGCACGACGACTGTGAGCATTATGTATTTGGCATGCTATCATTGTGGGCATTTTGTGTGGCACTACTACTGCGGGTGTTATTTGTATAAGGGACACTACTGTGGGTATTGTGTATAAGGAGCACTACTGTGTATAGTAATGTGAATTAGGTACACAGCTACTTGGTGCAATATGAATCAGGGGCACTACGTGTGGTATAATGTGAATACGATTGTGATACTGTGTGGCGTAATTTGAATTGGGGATGCTATTATGTGGCCACGACCCTTCCATGTGAGACCACGCCCCTTTGGCGAGCACTGTCCCTTTATTACATATGGGATGGAGGGCGCAAATTTATTGTTTGCAGTAGGGGGCTGGACACCCTAGCACCGGCCCTGCACCCATCTACTATTCTGAGAAGTTTGTCCAGAAGTGGCCTTCATGGAAGAACTGTGGCCAAAAAGCCATACCATCGCAGTGGAGACAAGGCCAAGCGACTCAACTATACATGAAAACATAGGAACTGGGGTACAGAAAAATGGCAGCAGGTGCTCTGGACTGATGAGTCAAAATTTGAAATATTTGGCTGGAACAGATGGCAGTTTGTCTGCCTAAGGGCTGGAGAGCGGTACAAGAATAAGTGTCTGCATCACAGTGAAGCATGGGGTGGAGGTTTCTTGCAAGTTTGGGCTGCATTTCAGCAAATGGAGTTGAGGATTTGGTCAGGTTAATGGTGTCATCAATGCAGAGAAATACAGGCAGCTACTTATACATCATGCAATACCATCAGGGAACTTTCTTCAGCTTAAAGAATAACAAGAAGTCCTGGAAATGTTGATATGGCCCCACAGAGCCCTTACCTCAACATCATCGAATCTGCCTGGGATTACATGAAGAGATAGAAGGATTTGAGCAAACCTACAACCACAGAAGTTATGTGGTTAGTTCTCCAAGATGTTTGTAACAACCTCCCTGAAGAGTTCCTTCAAAAGCTGTGTGCAAGTGTACCTAGAAGAATTGATTCTGTTTTGAAGGCAAAGGGTTGTCACACCAAATATTGATTTGATTTAGATGCCTCTCCTGTTCGTTCACTTTGCATTTTGTTAAGTGATAAAAAATAAACTATAACTAATATGTTCTGTATCACATTTGTAATGCTTGTAAAGCTGTTGTTGTATATTAAAGGAGGTCTCCTATTAAAAGCAAAACAAAAAAGTGCTATGTTTGTAATCACTGTATACTGGGTATGGTGTGGGCCTCCTTGGCAGCACACGCTGCACCTATATCTTAAGTACTTATCTCTCCAGAGTTCTGCATCCACTACGGCAGCCCTGCAAAATCACCAGGATTTTGTGCATGTGCAGTAGTGGAGTCTCTGGGAAAATGGCCGCCGCACCTTTTCCTGGAGTCATGCGCATGCGCAGTAGACTACCACAGCAATGGAGTCTACTAGCGCCTAGAGATGAGCGGGTTCGGTTTCTTTGAATCCGAACCCGCACGAACTTCACTTTTTTTTCCACGGGTCCGAGCGACTCGGATCTTCCCGCCTTGCTCGGTTAACCCGAGCGCGCCCGAACGTCATCATGACGCTGTCGGATTCTCGCGAGGCTCGGATTCTATCGCGAGACTCGGATTCTATATAAGGAGCCGCGCGTCGCCGCCATTTTCACTCGTGCATTGAGATTGATAGGGAGAGGACGTGTCTGGCGTCCTCTCCATTAGAATAGAGATAGATAGATTAGATAGAGAGAGATTGTGCAGAGTCGCAGACAGAGTTAGTTTACCACAGTCAGTGACCAGTGCAGTTGCTAGTTAACTTTTATTTAATATAATATATCCGTTCACTTCTCTCTGCTATATCCGTTCTCTGCCTGAAAAAAAAAACGATACACAGCACAGTCAGTCACACAGTGTGACTCAGTCTGTGTGCACTCAGCTCAGCCCAGTGTGCTGCACAGTCATCAATGTATAAATTAAAAGCTTATAATTAATTGTGGGGGAGACTGGGGAGCACTGCAGGTTGTTAGCAGGAGCCAGGAGTACAATTATATTAATTAACAGTGCACACTTTTGCTGCAGGAGTGGTGACCAGTGCCTGACCACCAGTATAGTATTGTTGTATACTACTAATATCTCTTTAAATATCAACCAGTCTATATTAGCAGCAGACACAGTACAGTGCGGTAGTTCACGGCTGTGGCTACCTCTGTGTCGGCACACGGCAGGCAGTCCGTCCGACCAGAATTGTATTATTTATTATTATATACCTACCACCTAACCGTGGTTTTTTTTTCATTCTTTATACCGTCATAGTGTCATCCTAATTGTTACGAGTATACTACTATCTCTTTATCAACCAGTGTACAGTGCGGTAGTTCACGGCTGTGGCTACCTCTGTGTCGGCACACGGCAGGCAGTCCGTCCGACCAGAATTGTATTATTTATTATTATATACCTACCACCTAACCGTGGTTTTTTTTTCATTCTTTATACCGTCATAGTGTCATCCTAATTGTTACGAGTATACTACTATCTCTTTATCAACCAGTGTACAGTGCGGTAGTTCACGGCTGTGGCTACCTCTGTGTCGGCACACGGCAGGCAGTCCGTCCGACCAGAATTGTATTATTTATTATTATATACCTACCACCTAACCGTGGTTTTTTTTTCATTCTTTATACCGTCATAGTGTCATCCTAATTGTTACGAGTATACTACTATCTCTTTATCAACCAGTGTACAGTGCGGTAGTTCACGGCTGTGGCTACCTCTGTGTCGGCACACGGCAGGCAGTCCGTCCGACCAGAATTGTATTATTTATTATTATATACCTACCACCTAACCGTGGTTTTTTTTTCATTCTTTATACCGTCATAGTGTCATCCTAATTGTTACGAGTATACTACTATCTCTTTATCAACCAGTGTACAGTGCGGTAGTTCACGGCTGTGGCTACCTCTGTGTCGGCACACGGCAGGCAGTCCGTCCGACCAGAATTGTATTATTTATTATTATATACCTACCACCTAACCGTGGTTTTTTTTTCATTCTTTATACCGTCATAGTGTCATCCTAATTGTTACGAGTATACTACTATCTCTTTATCAACCAGTGTACAGTGCGGTAGTTCACGGCTGTGGCTACCTCTGTGTCGGCAGTCGGCAGGCAGTCCGTCCATCCATAATTGTATTATTATTATAATATATACCACCTAACCGTGGTTTTTTTTTCATTCTTTATACCGTCGTCATAGTGTCATACTAGTTGTTACGAGTATACTACTATCTCTTTATCAACCAGTGTACAGTGCGGTAGTTCACGGCTGTGGCTACCTCTGTGTCGGCAGTCGGCAGGCAGTCCGTCCATCCATAATTGTATTATTATTATAATATATACCACCTAACCGTGGTTTTTTTATACCACCTAACCGTGGCAGTCCGTCCATAATTGTATACTAGTAAACTATCCAATCCATCCATCTCCATTGTTTACCTGAGGTGCCTTTTAGTTCTGCCTATAAAATATGGAGAACAAAAAAGTTGAGGTTCCAAAATTAGGGAAAGATCAAGATCCACTTCCACCTCGTGCTGAAGCTGCTGCCACTAGTCATGGCCGAGACGATGAAATGCCAGCAACGTCGTCTGCCAAGGCCGATGCCCAATGTCATAGTACAGAGCATGTCAAATCCAAAACACCAAATATCAGAAAAAAAAGGACTCCAAAACCTAAAATAAAATTGTCGGAGGAGAAGCGTAAACTTGCCAATATGCCATTTACCACACGGAGTGGCAAGGAACGGCTGAGGCCCTGGCCTATGTTCATGGCTAGTGGTTCAGCTTCACATGAGGATGGAAGCACTCAGCCTCTCGCTAGAAAACTGAAAAGACTCAAGCTGGCAAAAGCACCGCAAAGAACTGTGCGTTCTTTGAAATCCCAAATCCACAAGGAGAGTCCAATTGTGTCGTTTGCGATGCCTGACCTTCCCAACACTGGACGTGAAGAGCATGCGCCTTCCACTATTTGCATGCCCCCTGCAAGTGCTGGAAGGAGCACCCGCAGTCCAGTTCCTGATAGTCAGATTGAAGATGTCAGTGTTGAAGTACACCAGGATGAGGAGGATATGGGTGTTGCTGGCGCTGGGGAGGAAATTGACCAGGAGGATTCTGATGGTGAGGTGGTTTGTTTAAGTCAGGCACCCGGGGAGACACCTGTTGTCCGTGGGAGGAATATGGCCGTTGACATGCCAGGTGAAAATACCAAAAAAATCAGCTCTTCGGTGTGGAGGTATTTCACCAGAAATGCGGACAACAGGTGTCAAGCCGTGTGTTCCCTTTGTCAAGCTGTAATAAGTAGGGGTAAGGACGTTAACCACCTCGGAACATCCTCCCTTATACGTCACCTGCAGCGCATTCATAATAAGTCAGTGACAAGTTCAAAAACTTTGGGTGACAGCGGAAGCAGTCCACTGACCAGTAAATCCCTTCCTCTTGTAACCAAGCTCACGCAAACCACCCCACCAACTCCCTCAGTGTCAATTTCCTCCTTCCCCAGGAATGCCAATAGTCCTGCAGGCCATGTCACTGGCAAGTCTGACGAGTCCTTTCCTGCCTGGGATTCCTCCGATGCATCCTTGCGTGTAACGCCTACTGCTGCTGGCGCTGCTGTTGTTGCCGCTGGGAGTCGATGGTCATCCCAGAGGGGAAGTCGTAAGCCCACTTGTACTACTTCCAGTAAGCAATTGACTGTTCAACAGTCCTTTGCGAGGAAGATGAAATATCACAGCAGTCATCCTACTGCAAAGCGGATAACTGAGTCCTTGACAACTATGTTGGTGTTAGACGTGCGTCCGGTATCCGCCGTTAGTTCACAGGGAACTAGACAATTTATTGAGGCAGTGTGCCCCCGTTACCAAATACCATCTAGGTTCCACTTCTCTAGGCAGGCGATACCGAGAATGTACACGGACGTCAGAAAAAGACTCACCAGTGTCCTAAAAAATGCAGTTGTACCCAATGTCCACTTAACCACGGACATGTGGACAAGTGGAGCAGGGCAGGGTCAGGACTATATGACTGTGACAGCCCACTGGGTAGATGTATGGACTCCCGCCGCAAGAACAGCAGCGGCGGCACCAGTAGCAGCATCTCGCAAACGCCAACTCTTTCCTAGGCAGGCTACGCTTTGTATCACCGCTTTCCAGAATACGCACACAGCTGAAAACCTCTTACGGCAACTGAGGAAGATCATCGCGGAATGGCTTACCCCAATTGGACTCTCCTGTGGATTTGTGGCATCGGACAACGCCAGCAATATTGTGTGTGCATTAAATATGGGCAAATTCCAGCACGTCCCATGTTTTGCACATACCTTGAATTTGGTGGTGCAGAATTTTTTAAAAAACGACAGGGGCGTGCAAGAGATGCTGTCGGTGGCCAGAAAAATTGCGGGACACTTTCGGCGTACAGGCACCACGTACAGAAGACTGGAGCACCACCAAAAACTACTGAACCTGCCCTGCCATCATCTGAAGCAAGAAGTGGTAACGAGGTGGAATTCAACCCTCTATATGCTTCAGAGGTTGGAGGAGCAGCAAAAGGCCATTCAAGCCTATACAATTGAGCACGATATAGGAGATGGAATGCACCTGTCTCAAGTGCAGTGGAGAATGATTTCAACGTTGTGCAAGGTTCTGATGCCCTTTGAACTTGCCACACGTGAAGTCAGTTCAGACACTGCCAGCCTGAGTCAGGTCATTCCCCTCATCAGGCTTTTGCAGAAGAAGCTGGAGGCATTGAAGAAGGAGCTAACACGGAGCGATTCCGCTAGGCATGTGGGACTTGTGGATGCAGCCCTTAATTCGCTTAACAAGGATTCACGGGTGGTCAATCTGTTGAAATCAGAGCACTACATTTTGGCCACCGTGCTCGATCCTAGATTTAAAGCCTACCTTGGATCTCTCTTTCCGGCAGACACAGGTCTGCTGGGGTTGAAAGACCTGCTGGTGACAAAATTGTCAAGTCAAGCGGAACGCGACCTGTCAACATCTCCTCCTTCACATTCTCCCGCAACTGGGGGTGCGAGGAAAAGGCTCAGAATTCCGAGCCCACCCGCTGGCGGTGATGCAGGGCAGTCTGGAGCGACTGCTGATGCTGACATCTGGTCCGGACTGAAGGACCTGACAACGATTACGGACATGTCGTCTACTGTCACTGCATATGATTCTCTCAACATTGATAGAATGGTGGAGGATTATATGAGTGACCGCATCCAAGTAGGCACGTCACACAGTCCGTACTTATACTGGCAGGAAAAAGAGGCAATTTGGAGGCCCTTGCACAAACTGGCTTTATTCTACCTAAGTTGCCCTCCCACAAGTGTGTACTCCGAAAGAGTGTTTAGTGCCGCCGCTCACCTTGTCAGCAATCGGCGTACGAGGTTACATCCAGAAAATGTGGAGAAGATGATGTTCATTAAAATGAATTATAATCAATTCCTCCGCGGAGACATTGACCAGCAGCAATTGCCTCCACAAAGTACACAGGGAGCTGAGATGGTGGATTCCAGTGGGGACGAATTGATAATCTGTGAGGAGGGGGATGTACACGGTGATATATCGGAGGGTGAAGATGAGGTGGACATCTTGCCTCTGTAGAGCCAGTTTGTGCAAGGAGAGATTAATTGCTTCTTTTTTGGGGGGGGTCCAAACCAACCCGTCATATCAGTCACAGTCGTGTGGCAGACCCTGTCACTGAAATGATGGGTTGGTTAAAGTGTGCATGTCCTGTTTTGTTTATACAACATAAGGGTGGGTGGGAGGGCCCAAGGATAATTCCATCTTGCACCTCTTTTTTCTTTTCTTTTTCTTTGCATCATGTGCTGATTGGGGAGGGTTTTTTGGAAGGGACATCCTGCGTGACACTGCAGTGCCACTCCTAGATGGGCCTGGTGTTTGTGTCGGCCACTAGGGTCGCTAATCTTACTCACACAGCTACCTCATTGCGCCTCTTTTTTTCTTTGCGTCATGTGCTGTTTGGGGAGGGTTTTTTGGAAGGGACATCCTGCGTGACACTGCAGTGCCACTCCTAGATGTGCCCGGTGTTTGTGTCGGCCACTAGGGTCGCTAATCTTACTCACACAGTCAGCTACCTCATTGCGCCTCTTTTTTTCTTTGCGTCATGTGCTGTTTGGGGAGGGTTTTTTGGAAGGGCCATCCTGCGTGACACTGCAGTGCCACTCCTAGATGGGCCCGGTGTTTGTGTCGGCCACTAGGGTCGCTTATCTTACTCACACAGCGACCTCGGTGCAAATTTTAGGACTAAAAATAATATTGTGAGGTGTGATGTGTTCAGAATAGGCTGAAAATGAGTGTAAATTATGTTTTTTGAGGTTAATAATACTTTGGGATCAAAATTACCCCCAAATTCTATGATTTAAGCTGTTTTTTAGGTTTTTTTTAAAAAAACACCCGAATCCAAAACACACCCGAATCCGACAAAAAAAATTCGGTGAGGTTTTGCCAAAACGCGGTCGAACCCAAAACACGGCCGCGGAACCGAACCCAAAACCAAAACACAAAACCCGAAAAATTTCCGGCGCTCATCTCTACTAGCGCCGCCACCCAGAGACTACACTGCCAGCTAGAGAGAGAGAAGGGGGCCTTGGCAGAGACTGCACACAAGCCCCCCTCCTCTCTTAATACACTCCTGATATAATGACATACCATTATTCACCCCACTGACTGAAACCACCAGCATCTGCACTCTTGTGACCAGTTTTCTCAGTTCGTATCATTGCATAGAAGCAATGATAAAACAGGTAGAGGGAGAGATGGTAGTATTTAAAAGGTGCAGTGTCAGCAAGTCCGGATAAAGTTTAGTGGGGGCTCTGAGCAACTAACTTGTGGGGCACCTACCAATAAAATCTTCAATAACACATACTAACATTGTTATTAAAAAGTATGACATGTAAATACTGCACTACAAATGTGTTAAACAAACTGTAGTGCTCCCAGTTCACATTATGCCACACAGAAACACCAGTTCACATGTGCAAGAGTGCCTCCATGCTTGGGATGTACCAGTGCTGGATAAAGCCTTTGGCGGGCCCGGGAAAGTTAAGACTGGGGGACCCTAAGGAGCAAATATTTGTGATGCAGGGATCAGGTACTTGTGTGAAAGCCTTCATGAAAAGGGGATGTAGTCACACATCACACCCCCATTTCATGTCATGCAGGGTGCATGTACATCACCTCCACCGCCTTTGTGCTGCTCCTTTCTTCGCGCGTATAGCAAGGGAGAGCATTCCGTCCTTAACTTTCCTCCCTGTGGTACTGTACAGCCCACACATATACACACATACAGTCACACACATACATACAGTCACACACATTCATATGTACTGTCACACAGTGCCGTGCAGCCCTCCTGCCCCATGCTTGGACTCCACCTCCCCCTCCTCTTCTCTAGATTGCGGTGTGCAGCTCCTGCTCTGCACTGCTGTAGCTATGATAAAAGTATGGAGGTCCACTGTGAGAGACAAAGACCTGGGGGTACTCGCCCCCTTGTGCCATCCCCTGTATGTAGCTAAGTGTGAATGCCGCCCAGTGGGGGCCCATGGGCAACTGGTAGTTTATCTCTCTCCACTTTATCTTTGAGCAGGGCTAAGCACATAGACACCTAAATCAGCCTAGCATCATGCCTTAGAGGGAAGCGGACATCTTTGGCATATAGCATCATACTGATGGATATACAGTATCATACTGATGGATATACAGCGTAAAGAGCGTCCCAGTGATCACAATATAATACAGAGAGCATCCTAGGTAGAAGCAGATTGGTCGGTATGAGGAACTTCTGTACTTGTCCTCTTTAGAAGGGTTGATACATTTCACCCTTATTGGCCTATTTTTCATCCCTTAAATAATATTGAAACAGCAGTTACTAGTATCTCAGCAATTTACTAAAGGGTGAATGCAAGAGACATCAAAGTTATCTCCTGCGTTTAGCTCAGGATACTGCAGTCCCCATATTTTTCAGTGAGGGCTGTGGTCTTCTCAAATTTATGAAGCTATAAAAAAGATCTTGATCCCCTGATAGCCAACATTCTCATTAGATACTGCCATTAGATACTACACAATACTGTCACATTGTTTTGCAGAGAAGAGTCTTCACCTCCCTCTCCTTTATCCTCCACTTGCACTTGCTCAGCCCAGTGTCAGCTCATTCCCAATTGATCAGCAAGGTCTAAAGCTGGTAGTAAAGTAATAATTATGCAATGACTTTATTACTTACGCTTAATGAGAATTGAGTCTGTCATTATTTGGTCATTTAAATGAGTTTGAGAAGGTCATGTGACATCACATATGCAAATGAGCAACCATATTGAAAGGTGTATATAAACCCCTCACAGCAGGGTCAGGAGTACCTTGAAAAAGTTGCGTGAACGCAACGAAACGCGTTGGTGAGACCCGCTGCTGTTTGTTTACTCCCACTGAATGATTGGAAGACTTCTACCTGAACCAAGTCCTATTCTGCTACCAAGCTTAGAATCCATTGGACGGAGGACTGTCTAAACTGACAACCAACACAAGCTGCCACCTAACAAGGAACTGCCTTTGCGGACGCTGTTTTCGCTTAAATACCTTGCCAACATCGGTGGTAAATATACTTCTTCGAACTGTGTTGTAATACCCTCCTATGGAACTGTATTGGGACTAATTCTAATGGAACAGGTCAATTGAATCTTCCTACATCTAATATCAGTATACCCAGTGGGAGTTACGTTCATCTACATTTACAGGAGATTATTCATTTTATCAAGTGCACACTATGATGTATATTAATTTTTGCTCTTTTTAATTAAATTGTGTTGTTTTTATGGCCTTCTACTCTCATTTATGACCATTAGCGCTACATTGTGTTTTTTCTGTGCTCTTATTGGAGCCACTGTTCCAGCAAAAGCAGAGTGTTAATAGCACCAAAAATGAATTCCTTTAATTTGTCATTTGCAGCAGTAAGGATTGATCATGTTATGGACCCCCACAGTTGCCAATGGTAAATTATCCTCTAATTATACCAGTTATTGGGCATGGATGCCTTCATTATTGCACTCCTCAAATGCCAATGATAAGAGAAATAGAGCAGAGTGGGGTAAACCTCAAGTCTGGGGACTGTCTTGTGGGACACCAAGTGACTTACTTTTTGGGCTGACGTTACCACCACAAGCATCCAAGTGCCGCCCCTAGGCCCGTACCTCACGTGCCTTATGGGAAATTGCACGTTGTTAGATGTTTAGTGCATTGTTTTCCATTTTGGATGGGGACACAATTGTATTTTCGCAAATCACTTCTTAATGCTTTTAATTTGAATTTAATTTAAAGTTCACAAGTTGTATGGACACGCATTCTCCTTTCTTGATGTTGCCCTGTCCATGGAGGGTAAAAAAGTTTATCATCCAGGCATTTAGGAAAGATAAGGATAACTACAACTTTTTACATTACAATAGTAGACACTACAGACTTTAGGTTAACAATATCCCACGTGGCCAGTTCAGACATATCCTCAGGAACTGCAGAGACAGAATAAAATGAGTTACAGGCTCGTGAACTGGTGCAGTCCTATAAAAGTAAAGGATATCAAGATAAACTTCTGGATTCAGCATTACCGGACGTCAGTAATCTTCATAGAAATTAACTTATGATGAATAAAGAAAGATCAGATAATGAGCCTACATTCTGTTCTGATCAACCACACTTTATTTCCAAAGATAATGGAGTCTCTAGAAAAATGTAAAAGATTATAGAAAATAATTTTACCATCCTTCAAACCGATTCTATTTGAAAACGTGTATTCCAGATGTTCCTTCAGTGATTTTAAGAAATCGTAAAATGTAAAACACTGGTTAGCACCCACTTTTTTTATTGATAGGAAAAAAAGGCAATTTAGAGAGGGAGAAAATCTCACAATGGTTAACAAGGAGACTGGAAGGGTGTTATAAATGCAGCTCCAAAACATGCATTACTTGCTCATATATACAGAACTAGTTACCAGCCCATCAAAATGACAGAACAACATAACCGTGATGTCAGCGCCGGCGGCTGTGCCCGCCCAAATGGAACAACACTTGAATTGGTCCATCGGGCGCTATCTGGTGGCCGCCGGCACGGAAAACACTTGAATTTCCCCCATAGAGATGAGGAGCAGCAATACCCTTTTATAATAAAGGATAATATATGTCTTTTTAAAACTGCAGGTGGAGATGAGCAATTTCTGATTAAATCCATGACTAGCTCTTACGTGGTATATATTTTGCAATGTAGCTGCGACTTGCTATGTGTCTGGAAATCAGATTCTGGGGAATATATTAAAAATATATGAAAAATACAAAGAAAACATTATAAATATCTTCTTTGTATTATTCTAATCAGTTTTATAGTCAAAACTCTGGAGTAAATAGTCTGGCAGGTGAAGCAGTGCCTCCCCTGCCTATCTTTTCCGCACATCTCCGATCAAATCTCACCAAATTTCTAGCAGTATCTACTGTTATAATGCCCAAATGTACCCCTAGGCTCATGTATTGTGTGTAAATCTGGCTCTGGTACCAGCCAGTGTCTCCTGAGCCATTTACCTCACCACACATCCCTGCTAAAGAGCCGGTGATATATACATCATGGTACTGCATTAAAACGAACCAGGACACCAGTAAGAATTTACCTTCTTTTATCCAGGTGAAACGCCTTCATTTAACTGATCAGTCTCCCTGTCACCAGTGTACACTTAATATTACTGCCTAAAGTAATGTTTTTCAACTGGTGTTACATGGCACATAGTGTGCTTCGAGCAATTGCCAGGTGTGCCACCCCCCACAAGAGATGCCCGTCCGACTGCCACTGCCATCGGTAACCTGCTTGGGCAGCGCTGCACTTCCGTGAGAGCCGGCTCCTCACTTCTCCCCACTGAGAGGGAAAGATTATTTTCTGGTCACCACTGGGGGGCAGGTGTGTGGCATTACTGTGGGGGGCAGGTGTGTGACATTACTATGTGAGGCAGGTGTGTGTCATTACTGTGGGGGGCAGGTGTGTGACATTACTATGTGAGGCAGGTGTGTGGCATTGCAGTGGGGGGCAGGTGTGTTGCATTACTATGGGGGGGCAGGTGTGTGACATTGCTATGGGGGCAGGTGTGTGACATTACTATGTGGGCAGGTGTGTGGCATTACTATGTGAGGCAGGTGTGTGTCATTACTATGTGAGGCAGGTGTGTGGCATTACTATGATGGACAGGTGTGTGACATTACTATGTGAGGCAGGTGTGTGTCATTACTATGTGAGGCAGGTGTGTGTCATTACTATGTGAGGCAGGTGTGTGGCATTACTATGAGGGACAAGTGTGTGACATTGCTATAAGGGCAGGTGTGTGTCATTACTGTGGGGGGGGGGGGGCATGTGTGTGGCATTACTACGGGGGTAGGTGTGTGACATTGCTATGAGGGTAGGTGTGTGACATTGCTATGAGGGCAGATGTGTGGCATTACTATGGTGACAGGTGTGTGTCATTACTGAATTACTGAGGGGGGCAGGTGTGTGGCTTTACTACGGGGGTAGGTGTGTGGCATTGCAATCGGGGGCAGGTGTGTTGCATTACTACAAGGGGGGGCAGGTGTGTGGCATTACTATGAGGGACAGGTGTGTGACATTACTATGTGAGGGACAGGTGTGTGACATTACTATGTGAGGCAGGGTGTGTGGCATTACTATGTGAGGCAGGTGTGTGGCATTACTATGAGGGACAGGTGTGTGGCATTACTATGTGAGGCAGGTGTGTGGCATTACTATGTGAGGCAGGTGTGTGGCATTACTATGAGGGACAGGTGTGTGACATTACTATGAGGGATAGGTGTGTGACATTGCTATGTGGGCAGGTGTGTGTCATTACGGGGGGGGGCAGGTGTGTGTCATTACTACGGGAGCAGGTGTGTGACATTGCTATGAGGGCAGGTGTGAGGCATTACTATGTGAGGCAGGTGTGTGGCATTACTATGTGAGGCAGGTGTGTGGCATTACAGTGGGGGGCCGGTGTGTGTCATTACTGGGGGGGCAGGTGTGTGACATTGCTATGAGGGCAGGTGTGTGGCATTACTATGGTGGCAGGTGTGTGTCATTACTGAATTACTGAGGGGGGCAGGTGTGTGGCATTACTACGGGGGTAGGTGTGTGACATTGCTATGGGGCAGGTGTGTGACATTGCTATGTGGGCAGGTGTGTGACATTGCTTTGGGGGCAGTTGTGTGGCATTACTATGAGGGGCAGGTGTATGGCATTACTATGGGTGAACCACTGATATAGAATAAAAAGTGATATCACACGGCGCTACCATTCAGAAAATGCATATAAATATACAACCATTCACATAGATTTAGGCCTCCAAGATCTGAAATTCAGAAGGAGAGCAAATAATGGTGTAGTACAAAAAACTGAGTAAAAAATAATGAATTTTATTGGTCCCACTCACAATTGAGCAAAAGATCATTTGCATATCATCCTCATATGGCATGTATCTTCAATCTTTAGATCGTCCTCTTTAAAACTGAAACTTCAAACGAATAATATAGTGCAATACTGTTTTTTTTAAAATAAAACCACGTATTTAATAACAAAATGCACTCACAAAGATAAAAACAATTCAGACATATCACCAATATGGGGCACCAAAAGATCCAAATCGACACTAGATGTATAAGGTCACGTGAAAAAGTCCCTCTAAGGCTCCGGATACCACAGAAAGAGAATCCCACTGGATACCGCTGGTGCTGCCACTGGATAGGTCCAAAAGAAAAGTCCCTGCTGCTTTAACGCGTTTTCGGACACTACTGTCCTTCCTCAGATGCTTCTGAGGAAGGACAGTTTTAAAGAGGACGATCTAAAGATTGAAGATACATGCCATATGAGGATGATATGCAAATTATCTTTTGCTCAATTGTGAGTGGGACCAATAAAATTCATTATTTTTTACTCTGTTTTTTGTACTACACCATTATTTGCTCTCCTTCTGAATTTCAGATCTTGGAGGCCTAAATCTATGTGAATGGTTGTATATTTATATGCATTTTCTGAATGGTAGCGCCGTGTGATATCACTTTTTATTCTATGTTTGTATTTTGGGCTCTTTGGTGAAGGCTCTGCATTGATATCACTGGCAGTCACTGTTTTGTTGTAAGCGCAAGCTGAGATCACCTGTTTCTATACATGAACCACTGATATACTTATATAAGTAAAACCTATTTATTGCTACGCATTTTAAGAAAAATAATAACAAATATCAACATATATTAAATATATGTTGATATTTGTTATTATATATATATTATATTTGATTTTTTTTTTTAAACTGATTGTGTGCCCTGGCAAATTTAATCTTGTTTAGTGCGTCACGAGTTTGAAAAGGTTGAAACTACTGGTCTAATGAGAGAAATCAGCTTTAATCCTTTTTTATGACTGTGTACCATATAGGATATTGCTTACAACTAATCAGCAGGCTAATCACCTCTAAAGCTTAGAATTTCTGTGCACGCTAATTAACTTGTTATCCCTGTAGATTCAGGTAAGAGATTGTTCAGACATCATATTGCACGTATTGACAAAATATACAGTACTTATTGAAACACTGTATCTGACTCTACTAGGGTGATATCCTCAACATTTATTTTGCTTTGACTTTATTGTATCTAATTACATTTTTTTATTTTTTATTAAATGGTTTTATCAAGAATACTCTCCATATTGTGACTATCTAGCGCTGTTTAACAATTTTAGTTGTCTTTGTTTTATTTAAATCATTACAGAGGTTTAGTCAAATGGCTGCTTAGGTTCACAATTTACTAAAAATAATTTTTCATAATCCTAATTTTTTATTAAAAGAGGCTTATTTATATTTATATATACACTAAACCACCATATTGTCATTAGCGCCTTGGGGGGGATGGTATCTGGATCCCGGCGATTGGGATGCCACTTAACTGACGATTTTTTTTAACCCCCCCCAAACATAGGAACATCGATCGGGAACATAGCGACCATTGGAACATCGGTAACATTGCGACCATCGCAACTTTAGTTTTTACACCCCAGGCAGCTGCCAGGTACACAGGGGGCGGCTGGGGGTGGCTTGGGGGGGGGGGGGGTTGGTTTACCCTTACCAGCGGCTGCTATTGTCTGCAGCCACTGGAAGTGGGGGATCCTGCCGTGCTGACCGATCAGCAGTGATCGGCAGCACGGCAATCAGTGAGGGAGAGTGCAGGGAGGCAGAGGGACCTTCCGGTCCCTCTGACAGCTGCAGCGGAGGGAAGTTTCCCTTCGCTGCCATTGCAAACACTGTCTCTCTGACTGGTCGCATCCTGTGCGACCATGTCAGATAAAGCACTTAAAACATTTTATTAGGTGGTGAACCGTCGGAGGGGTGTGTTTGGCACCACCTACTAGGCGTGTATAGCACCGCCTATTAGGCGTGTCTAGCACCGCCTATTGGAACTCAAAGCAATATAAACATATGCCCCCAGCGGTACACCTTACTCAATACCCCCAGAGGTGTCAGATTCACAAATGCCCCCAGCAGTGCCAGATACATATGCCCCCAGCGGTGCCCGATACATATGCCCCCAGCGTGCCAGATACATATGCCCCCAACGGTGTCAGATACATAAATGCCCCCAGCGGTGCCAGATACATATGCCCCCAGTGGTGCCAGATGCATAAATGCCCCCAGTGGTGAGAGATACATATACCCCCAGTGGTGCCAGATACATAAATGCCCACAGTGGTGTCAGATACATAAATGCCCCTAGTGGTGCCAGATACATATGCCCCCAGTGGTGCCAGATACATAAATGCCCCCAGTGGTGCCAGATACATATGCCCCCATTTGTGCTCACCCTCCTCTGTTGCCAGTGCCGCCGATTTCCGTCTCTGACGCTGAGGGGAGGAGAGCGCAGCACACATCTCTCCTGTGCCTCACTTCACTAACACCCTGGCTGTCTCCGGCGGCCATTTGAAATATGGCACCGGCTTGTGAGCCAATCAGAGCTCACGGGCCAGCAGCCACTCAAGAGCCGGTCCACGAGCTCTGATTGGCTGACAGCCGAGAGACATTGTAAATGACTGCCGGAGACAGGGACACACAGTGAGGGGCAGGAGAGACGCGCGCAGCGCTCTCCTCCCTTCAAGTTCAGCGTCAGACTGAGGCGGGAATCGGCAGTAGCAGCAACAGGCGTGCGCGTGTGTGCGGAGGGGGGGGGGTGCCAGACATTAGAGGGTGCCTGTGTGCACCAGGCACCCCCCGTGCGCACGCCTATGCCTGTATCGCTGTAGAGTCTGAGCCCTAGAGGGCTCAGACTCTAATTGGCATGCACTTTTCTTCAGTATGTTTCGCGGCAGCCATTTTTCCAACAATTTCTCTACTGCGCATGCGCAAAATGCTGGGAAAATGGCTACCATGACAGTTTCACAGTGATTGCTACAGCGCTGCTGCCATCGTCATAGGACTAAGGAGGGGTAAGTATTCAAGAAATGGGTGCAGTGTGGACTTAGAGGCCCGGGTGTACAGAACACGCTGCACCCTAATATAAACACGCCAGTGGACAGCAGCATCCCAACGCTCAGGATCCCGACACCTACTAAGTAAGTATGCTACTCCTAATCCCTAATCCCTAACCCTCCCCAGTGCTGACTAACTCTACCCCCCACTGCCCGCATCCTAAACTTAACCCCCCTTCCCCTGCAGCCCAACCCCTAACCCTCACCCGTGCTGCCTAACCATAACCCCCCCCCCCCCCCCCTGCAGCCTAAACCTAACCACCACCCGGGGTGGCTTACCTCTCAGCGATCCCTGCTCTGGCATTGCTATCCATGTCAGGATCCCGGCATCTGTATTCTGAGCAGTTTCGGAATTCCAGCGGCAGTATTCCGACTGCCAGTATCCCGAACACTGGGATCTTAACCGGATCCCCCTTAGTGTGTTGTTAGATCTTTTCTGCATTGTTGGAGTGGACTGATTATAGCTGTCCTTTCTTTACCGCCATACTAAATACCGTATGTTTATGCATTGCTACTGTACTATGGCCCTCATTCCGAGTTGATCGGTCGCAAGGCGAATTTAGCAGAGTTACACACGCTAAGCCTACGCCTACTGGGAGTATATCTTAGCTTCTTAAAATTGCGACCGATGTATTCGCAATATTGCGATTACTAACTACTTTGCAGTTTCTGAGTAACTTCAACCTTACTCTGCCTGTGCGATCAGTTCAGTGCTTGTCGTTCCTGGTTTGACGTCACAAACACACCCAGCGTTCGCTCAGACACTCCCCCGTTTCTCCAGCCACTCCTGCGTTTTTTCCGGAAACGGTAGCGTTTTCATCCACACGCCCATAAAACGCTGTGTTTCCGCCCAGTAACACCCATTTCCTGTCAATCACATTACGATCGCCGGAGCAATGAAAAAGCCGTGAGTAAAAATACTATCTTCATTGTTAAATTACTTGGCGCAGTCGCAGTGCGAATATTGCGCATGCGTACTAAGCGGATTTTCATTGCGATGCGATGAAAAATACAGAGCGAACGACTCGGAATGAGGGCCTATATTGTCCCTGGAAACTATGAAAGCTTTTAATGGCCCACACATGGCACAGTAACCTGCTTCTCCGTCTATTGTTTTACAACTCCCATATAATTTATGCCGTTGAGGAATATTTTATTATGTTAAATAGCATTTTTTATTTATTTTAATTTGAATGCAAATGTGTTTTCGTTCAGTAGCTGGACTAAAGCTTAACTGAATGACTTTAGAAACTAGAGCAACTGAACCTTTATGGTTATATTATATAGTAGAGCTCCTGGACAAATGGTTAATTGAGCATGTCAGGCTTGAAATGATATATAATGGGAAAAGCTTTGCAAATATTCCCTTCGAACTAAGGGCAAGGCGGGGTGCCCTACAGCACACTGTGTGTATCCATGGCAACAACAAATGCCTGCCAAATCCACTCAGGACCACAGTGGTGAGGCCTGGAGAAAGGCCAAGCTCCTGCCGGATGTGTCCTGTAATTCAGGATTTCTGGATCAGAACAGGGCAGGAAACCCTGTGCAATGAGAAAGGAGGAAAGGAGGAGTATGCTGCTATTGTGAGAGGAGAGGAAACTCTCCAAGTATTATTTCTGACTCCTGTACGCGTAACAGCATAAGTGTGATAAAATGGTCTTTTCTGCACAGCCCTGTGTTGATGTAAATGGGGATTCTGCCTTTCGGGAAGACATACCCACACTTTAGATGAGATCATTTAAAAAATGAAAATGAACACAATCCCAGCGCAAAGACAATGATCCAGTTTTCACACAATTCTGTTTTGCAGAAGGATCATATGATTTTTCACATGCAGCGTGCTCATTAACTTAGCATACTCATCCTTGATCCTTATAGACGATTCAGATCTCCAATTGAGTGGGTGTAAATGGGTGGCAACTGGGTGTTTGCACGTAGGCTAAGTGTTCAGAGGGTGTGTTTTGGGCATGTGATGATGACTGTTCTCACAAGTGGATAGTGGCGTTCAGCTTAATGGATGTGGTCAAATCTGAATATAAGCGAAGAGCAGCATTTGCTTCCAAGCATTTCCAAGCTATTTACCACCTGGAAAGCTGAGTACTAGGTATACCTCCCAGCGGGACAGTCCCATTTTTCATTCTTCGTCCACCTGTCCCGCCTGCGAGCTGCAATATCCTGTAGGTGGTGGGAGCATTTGATAGGGTGATTACTGAATAGATGTGTGTGTGGGGGGGGGGGGGGGGGGCAATACAGCTGCTTGGGGAGTGCTGGACATGCCTCCAAGGTGATGAAAATTGGGAATGTGCCTCCTTCAACGAAGTTGGGAGCTGATAGATGGGAGCACCATTTATCATACACAAAGAGTTTTAAATAGTTGTTGATAAATGGGCCTCCAAATTAGTAAAGCCCACAATTAATATTTAGGCCTCTCTTTCCTCAATTAACCCCACCACTAAAATACTAGCCACCACATATAATAAAATGTTAGCCCCCACATTTAGTATTTAGGATAAAGGCCCCACATTTCATTGTTAAAAAGTATATATGCAAATAAGGGCCACACTCACGGGACTTGTTAAATGCAGAAACACCAGCACTAGAAGTGGCAAATCTATTCCAACGTTTCAGATCATTTAATCATTCTTTCTTCAGGTCACCTCTGTCTCCGCCCCATCCCTCCCTGTCTGGCCTTGTCCCCATCTCTGCTGTTCTGCCCTACCCACACCACCAGTTCAGTAAGTTTCCATAGCTAAACATATCATGTTTCTAATGTTCTTTAATGTAGTAGACCAAATGACATTAAGGGGTTGGGGCAGAGTTGAACAAATGCCTATTTGAGCATATTTTGTGTATTTTGTTTGTGCTGCATATACTGTATTACAGTGCTGAGCATATACAAGTACGGGTGATGCAGAGTGTACGATTTACAGTTGCGTGTTGAATATAGTGGTACATATAACACATTTATTTATATTTCATTATTTTATAATTAATTCAAATATTTTTTAAGACTGATTTAGCAGCTTCAAGTCAGTATCACTGGAGATCGGAGTATCACTCACCTGCCTCGTTAAAATTATATTAGTAATTGCCATGATACACAATTTCCTATCACAGCGATAAGCAATAATATAAAATCTTTTGTATAGCCTCATCTTGATTTATATATCTGTATATGTTAGACTAGTGGTGTATATTTAACATTTAAAATATGTACTATATGCACCAACAAACCATATCATAAGATGAAATGTGACTTAAAAACAAATGGTAACAAACCAAACCACATTTGAAAGTAGAAAAAAAAAATCAGAAAAAAACCCATCACACTTGAAATTAATATTTATAAGCCACTGTAACATTCTAGCAGGATAAGTTGGATTACTATAATTATATATCAATTAACACACCAGCCATTCCTAGTTATACTGGAATACATGGAATGTAACCTATATAAGCTGTATAAAATTTATACCAATCTTTAAGCAGCAATTCAACCAAGGGCGTAGCTGTCACAGGGGCAGATGGTGCAGCTGCTATGGTGCCCAAATCTGAGAGGGACCCAGCTTCCTTATTAACGTTACACGTGTATATTTTTCACCATTGTGTGGTACATAGGGGACCTTGTCTTGGGTTCTACAATATTTCTAATTACACCCCTGGACATGCTCATAGTATTAGCTACATAGTTTAAAATAAAGTCTCCAGTAGGTGTCTGTTTGTTCAGGCTAATCTTAAGAACCACTGGATGGATTTGAATGCAGTTTGCACAGTTCTATAGATCATCTGTCGATGAAAGTGTAGGTTTATGAAACATTTATCTATGGAAAAAGGGAGCCAAGTAGTGACGATATTAGTGAAGCAAGTCGGGTTATTCCACACCAAATCAACACAGGGTTTCAAACTGACCGTTTCAGATTGTAATGAAATTTGGTATATTAATTGATGCCTTGGGTGGGAAGATAACTTCAAAATCTTGGCTAATATGTACATTGGTATTTAAGGTATATGCTGTAAAAGCTGCACTTTTTTAATTTTTTAAAATTGCATCTGCAGTTCACCTAATTCAGCTAGAGACTTGGGTGGGTTATTCGGAGTTGTTGGCAAACAAAAAAGTTACCAATTGGGCAAAACCATGATGCACTGCAGGTGGGAAAGAATGTAACTTGTGCAGAGAGAGAGAGAGATTTGGGTGGGATGTGTTCAAACAGAAATCTAAATTGCAGTGTCAAAATAAAGCAGCCAGTATTTACCATGCACGGAAACAATATAACCTACACAAATCTAAATCTCTCTGCACATGTTACATCTGCCCCACCTGTAGTGTAACACGGTTTTGCCCAATTGCTTACTTTTTTAGTTTGCTAACAACTCTTAATAACCCCCATGGGCAAGGTTTAATTTTAAACCTCTTTTCACAGACTTTTATATAACAGCAGTAAGTTTCAATCAAAAAGAACATATTTATTTTCTCAAAAAGTTTTAAAAATTTTGAAACAAATCTCAAAAATTGTTTAAACTATTGTTAATAAATCCCCAGTTTGATTTTGGGATGGGATCATCTGCTACAAGAAGTTTCACTTTGGACGGTTAAAATAATGACAGTGAGAACTATCTCAGCGTGGTCATTACTTTTATTTATCTCCTTGAACAATCCCTTTGACTTATATTATGTAATATGTAGAGATGTGCAGCCTCCTTTTTTTTTAACCACTTGCCTGGCATGGTCGCATCAGATGACATGGTCCCACAGGAGGCGACCAGTCAGATAAACAGTGTAAGCAGCGGCAGGGAAGGGAGACTTTCCTCCGCCGTTGCTGTCAGAGGGACCGGAATGTCCCTCTGCCTCCCTGCACTCTCCCCTGATTGCCGTGCTGCCGATCACTGTTGATCGGTCAGCACGGCAGGACCCCCTCCTCCAGCGGCTGCAGACAATAGTAGCCGCTGGGGAGTGTGAATTAAAGCTGAACTGCCATGTGTTTGTGTCGCCCATTGCTGTCACTTAGCTTAATCAGCAAGCTAGCTTGTGTAACCTTTTGGTTTAAACTGGATGAAAACAATATTGTGATCTGTGAAGTGGTCAAAATTGACTGTAGTTTATTGGAAATGAATGTTATTGAGGTTAATAATACTGTAGGAACAAAAAAGGGCCAAATTATGTGATTTTAGTAGAGATGATTGGGTTTGGATTTACTTGGTTCTCAAAATGGCATCTTATTGGCTCACGTGTCTTGTTTTGGATATCCAATAAGATGCCATTTTGAGAACCGAGTAAATCCGAGTAAAACCGAGTAAAACCCAAACCCGCTCATCTCTAGATTTTAGCTGTTTTTAGAAATTTTTGAAAAAAATACAGATCCAAAACCAGTGAATGCGGTTTTGGCAAAACCAAATCCCGACGAAAAATTACAACCAAAACCAAAACAGGGGGGTTGGAGCACATTTCTACTACAATGACACAGGGCCTGATTCATGCTGGTAAGTAAAGCAAAAAAGCAGACAACTGGGCAAAACCATATTGCCCTGCAGGGTTGTATCATGCAGAGAGATTTAGATTTGGGTGGGGTGTGTACAAACTGAAATCTAAATTGCAGTGTAAAAGTAAAGCTGTCCAGTATTTGTGGGCTACATACAAAAGCAGCCAGTATTTATACTGCACAGAAAAAATATATCCCACCTAAGTCTAAATCTCGCTGCATGCAGGACAGTTCCAAGGTCACATTTTTTGGTAAGCAAATATATACTTCGGCACCCCCTGAAAAAATTAAGGGGGCATGTTCTCATGGGAAAAGCCCAGTTTTAGTGCTCCTTACACATTATGCCTTCAATAGTAGTGCTCCTTATGCATTATGCCCTCAGTAGTAGTGCTCCTTATGCATTATGCCCTCAGTAGTAGTGCTCCTTACACTATGCCCACAGTTGTAATGCCCCTTACACATTATGTCTACAGTAGTATTACCTGGTGTGTATAATCAGATCCACTTCTGCAGGGCCGGCTCCAGGCCTACTAGCACCCTGAGCGAGAAAATTTCAAAGCGCCCCCTCCTATACTCCTGGAAAAGTGGGCGTGGTCTACTGGAAAAGTGGGTGGAGCCTCACAACTTCAAATTATCAAACTATAAATAAATATATTTTCACAATTAGCAGCATTAAACATAACAGCTACAGTAGTGTTCCTTACACACGTCTCCAGTATAGTGCCAGCTACACAATGTCTACAGTAGTGCAGTGCCAGATAGACATGACATGCCCCGCAGCAGTGCCAGCTACACATGACATGCCCCCCAGCAGTGCCAGATAGACATGATATACCCCCCAGCAGTGCCAGCTACACGACATGCCCCCCAGCAGTGCCAGATAAACATGATATACCCCCCAGCAGTGCCAGATAGACATGACATGCCCCGCTGCAGTGCCAGCTACACATGATATGCCCCCCAGCAGTGCCAGCTACACATGATAGTGTTCATTCTAGGATTTTTTTTGCTGATCATGGGGAGGGCACATTTTGCATTCGGGAGGGCACATATTTAAGTTAGAAGGGCAAAATTATGTACATACTGTAATGCTTGTTGTTCCGCTAGAAAACATGGACCTTGCGCGCCGAAGGCGCGCATCAAAAATTTAGGGGCGTTGCTTCATGGGGAAGGGGCGCAGCCACATAATAGTGGCAATTCGCATTACACCACACAGTAGTGCAGCTAATACACATTGCACCAGGTAGAACCTCCTATACACACTGCGACAGGCAGAGCACGTTAGACACTTTGCGACAGGCAGAGCACATTAGACACGGGAACACTACTTGATATGCCCCCCAGCCGTGCCAGCTACACGACATGCCCCCCAGCCATGCCAGGTGCACATGACATGCCCCCCAGCTGTGCCAGGTGCACATGACATGCCCCCCAGCTGTGCCAGGTGCACATGACATGCCCCCCAGCCGTGCCAGATGCACATGACATGCCCCCACAGTGCCAGAAACATAATTGCCCCCACAGTGCCAGATACATAAATGCCCCCCACAGTGCCAGATACATAAATGCCCCCCACAGTGCCAGATACATAAATGCCCCCCACAGTGCCAGATACATAAATGCCCCCCACAGTACCAGATATGCACCCACAGTCCCAGATAGATAAATGACCCCACAGTGCCAGAAATGCCCTCACAGTGCCAGATACATTAATGCCCCCAGGCCCCCACAGTGCCAGAAATGCCCCCACAGTACCGGATAAATGACCCCCACAGTGCCAGATAAATGACCCCCACAGTGCCAGATACATTAATGCCCCCCACAGTGCCACATAAATGACCCCCACAGTGCCACATAAATGACCCCCACAGTGCCACATAAATGACCCCCACAGTGCCAGATACATTAATGCCCCCAGGCCCAGTAATGCCCCCACAGTGCCACATAAATGACCCCCACAGTGCCACATAAACGACCCCCACAGTGCCAGATACATTAATGCCCCCAACAGTGCCACATAAATGACCCCCACAGTGCCAGATACAAATGCCCCCTGGCCCAGTAATGCCCCCACAGTGCCAGATAAATGCCCCCCACAGTGCCAGATACATTAATGCCCCCAGGCCCCCACAGTGCCAGATACATTAATGCCCCCCACAGTCCAGGAATGCCCCCCACAGTGCCAGATAAATGCCCCCACAGTGCCACAGCACATAATATGCCCCCAGTACCTGTTGTGCTTGTGCCGAGGGAGGGGGAGTGCTGTTCGCGCCGCTGTCTGAAGCAGAACTGCGCGCGCTGTGCGGCGCCGGGGTCTGACATCAGACGCCGGCGCCGCATAGCGCGCACAGCTCAATGTACAGGAGGGAGGACAGCACAGCAGGACAGGGCCGGCTCCAGGCTCCGACATGGCGGCGCCAGCGTGCGGCGCCCTTTAAGGGTGGCGCCCTGCGCGGCCGCTCGTGTCGAACATGCCTCGAGCCGGCCCTGCACTTCTGAATAAGGCCCCATGACATCAAATGTTATACTTTTCAGCCTAAGTTTTGTGGGTTTTCTTTACACCCATGGCAGCATTTATTATACCAAATTTAATTAGAGATTGTAAGGTAGAATTTTACCAAAAAGTGTGTTGACTTTATGTAGAATGATCCAGTCATAGAAAAAATGGCTGTCCAATAGGAAGGTGAATCAAAAGGTGAAGCCCAAATCGGCAGATGATGGAGGCGGGGATGATCGATCGGAGGTACATGTGTGGCAGGCCGGTGTGAGAGCACACACAGCGCTCGGCCATAGTAAATGTGTCTGTTATTGCGTGAACACGTCTCTGTTTGAGGAGCTCTTTAATTAAAATGTAAATATTGTATTACCATTATGCCAAGGCAGAAAGGAATATAGGCACAGTACTTTTGTGCTTTCACTGACACGCCCCCACGTCACTGCCATAACACGTCCCCATGTCATTGCCATAACATACCCATTAGATGGCGTTTTTTGGGTTGACTGCAGGGCACCCCCCACACATCAATAACAGCTTAATAGAAGGTTATATAATATTATGGTCATACTCACAATACAGTCTTGACAGTGGTAAAAGGAAAATATTTTAAGAATGTTCCCGGTGTTAGAATTCCAAACACTGACATTCTCTACAATTAAGAGGAGGCTGCTACAACTGCTTTGACTGTAAATCAATTACTATTTAATAGTAACCCTGGAACACCAATAAAGGTAACCATATAAATACATTAGTCTACAAATGGTTATTACTGCCGTGCCATATAATTACAACAATGAATCACCATAAATTCCCTCGTATCTCCAACTGTCTCTCTGTTATCTCCTCCTGGATGTCCCAGCGCTTTCTTAAACTTAACATTTCTAAGACTGAGCTGATCATCTTCCCTCCTTCCCGCATAACCTCACCTCCCACAATTTCATTATCCATTAATGGCACAACTATCTCCTCTAGCCCCCAAGTGCAATGTCTTGGAGTAATTCTTGACTCCTCCCTCTCCTTCAAACCACACATTCAGTACTTCTCACAAACCTGCCATTTCCATCTCAAAAACATCTCCAGGATCAGACCCTTTCTCACCCAGGACGCTACTAAGACCCTCATTCACTCACTGGTCATCTCCAGATTGGACTACTGCAATCTCCTCCTATCTGGCCTCCCTCAAAAATGCCTCTCTCCACTTCAATCTATCCTCAATGCTGCTGCCCATCTCATCTTCCTCACCAAACGTACTACATCCACATCCCCTATCTTGCAGGACCTTCACTGGCTACCCTTCCCATTTGGAATCCAATTCAAGCTTCTCACACTCACCTACAAAGCCCTCACCCACTCTTCTCCCTCTTACATCTCTGATCTTATCTCTCTTTACATTCCCACCTGTCCTCTTCGCTCTGCTAATGCACACCGTCTTTCCTGCCAACTGATTACCTCCTCCCACTCCTACCTACAAGATTCTGCACGTGCTGCTCCCTATCTCTGGAATGCTCTACCTCTCCCCATCCGACTCTCCACCTCTCTACTAGAGATGAGCGGGTTCGGTTCCTCGGAATCCGAACCCGCCCGAACTTCAGGTTTTTTTACACGGGGCCGAGCGACTCGGATCTTCCCGCCTTGCTCGGTTAACCCGAGCGCGCCCGAACGTCATCATCCCGCTGTCGGATTCTCGCGAGGCTCGTATTCTATCGCGAGACTCGGATTCTATATAAGGAGCCGCGCGTCGCCGCCATTTTCACACGTGCATTGAGATTGATAGGGAGAGGACGTGGCTGGCGTCCTCTCCGTTTAGACTAGAGTACTAGAGAGAGACACAAATTTTGGGGAGCATATTATTAGGAGGAGTACTACTTGCTGCTGATAGTGTGACCAGTGACCACCAGTTTAATTAATCCGTTCTCTGCCTGAAAAAAAACGATACACAGTGTGACACAGTCACATACCATATCTGTGCTCAGCCCAGTGTGCTGCATCATATGTAATACTGTATATCATTATCTGACTGTGCTGAGTGCTCACTGCTCACACAGCTTAATTGTGGGGGAGACTGGGGAGCAGTTATAGCAGGAGTACATATTTTAAGTACAGTGCACACTTTTGCTGCCAGAGTGCCACTGCCAGTGTGACTGACCAGTGACCACTGACCACCAGTATTGTGATTGTCTGCTGACCACCAGTATATTGTGATTGTCTGCCTGAAAAAGTTAAACACTCGTCGTGTGGTGTTTTTTTTTATAAACGCATTCTGCAGACAGTGTCCAGCAGGTCCGTCATTACATAATATATACCTGTCCGGCTGCAGTACTAGTGTGATATATATATATTTTTTAATTTTATCTCATTATCATCCAGTCTATATTAGCAGCAGACACAGTACAGTAGTCCACGGCTGTAGCTACCTCTGTGTCGGCAGTCGCTCGTCCATCCATAATTGTATACCACCTACCCGTGGTTTTTTTTTTTCTATCTTCTTGATACTAGTAGCTTACTTTAGGAGTCTGCAGTGCTGAGTCTGACAGACAGTGTCCAGCAGGTCCGTCATTACATAATATATACCTGTCCGGCTGCAGTACTAGTGTGATATATATATATATTTTAATTTTATCTCATTATCATCAAGTCTATATTAGCAGCAGACACAGTACGGTAGTCCACGGCTGTAGCTACCTCTGTGTCGGCAGTCGCTCGTCCATCCATAATTGTATACCACCTACCCGTGGTTTTTTTTTTTTCTATCTTCTTGATACTAGTAGCTTACTTTAGGAGTCTGCAGTGCTGAGTCTGACAGACAGTGTCCAGCAGGTCCGTCATTACATAATATATACCTGTCCGGCTGCAGTACTAGTGTGATATATATATATATTTTAATTTTATCTCATTATCATCCAGTCTATATTAGCAGCAGACACAGTACGGTAGTCCACGGCTGTAGCTACCTCTGTGTCGGCAGTCGCTCGTCCATCCATAATTGTATACCACCTACCCGTGTTTTTTTTTTTTTTTCTATCTTCTTGATACTAGTAGCTTACTTTAGGAGTCTGCAGTGCTGACAGACAGTGTCCAGCAGGTCCGTCATTACATAATATATACCTGTCCGGCTGCAGTACTAGTGTGATATATATATATATATTTTAATTTTATCTCATTATCATCCAGTCTATATTAGCAGCAGACACAGTACGGTAGTCCACGGCTGTAGCTACCTCTGTGTCGGCAGTCGCTGGTCCATCCATAATTGTATACCACCTACCCGTGGTTTTTTTTTCTATCTTCTTGATACTAGTAGCTTACTTTAGGAGTCTGCAGTGCTGACAGACAGTGTCCAGCAGGTCCGTCATTACATAATATATATATACCTGTCCGGCTGCAGTACTAGTGTGATATATATATATATTTTATTTTTATCTCATTATCATCCAGTCTATATTAGCAGCAGACACAGTACGGTAGTCCACGGCTGTAGCTACCTCTGTGTCGGCAGTCGCTGGTCCATCCATAATTGTATACCACCTACCCGTGGTTTTTTTTTCTATCTTCTTGATACTAGTAGCTTACTTTAGGAGTCTGCAGTGCTGACAGACAGTGTCCAGCAGGTCCGTCATTACATAATATATATATACCTGTCCGGCTGCAGTACTAGTGTGATATATATATATATTTTATTTTTATCTCATTATCATCCAGTCTATATTAGCAGCAGACACAGTACGGTAGTCCACGGCTGTAGCTACCTCTGTGTCGGCAGTCGCTCGTCCATCCATAAGTATACTAGTATCCATCCATCTCCATTGTTTACCTGAGGTGCCTTTTAGTTGTGCCTATTAAAATATGGAGAACAAAAATGTTGAGGTTCCAAAAATAGGGAAAGATCAAGATCCACTTCCACCTCGTGCTGAAGCTGCTGCCACTAGTCATGGCCGAGACGATGAAATGCCAGCAACGTCGTCTGCCAAGGCCGATGCCCAATGTCATAGTACAGAGCATGTAAAATCCAAAACACCAAATATCAGTAAAAAAAGGACTCAAAAATCTAAAATAAAATTGTCGGAGGAGAAGCGTAAACTTGCCAATATGCCATTTACCACACGGAGTGGCAAGGAACGGCTGAGGCCCTGGCCTATGTTCATGGCTAGTGGTTCAGCTTCACATGAGGATGGAAGCAAAAATGAAAAGACTCAAGCTGGCAAAAGCACAGCAAAGAACTGTGCGTTCTTCGAAATCCCAAATCCACAAGGAGAGTCCAATTGTGTCGGTTGCGATGCCTGACCTTCCCAACACTGGACGTGAAGAGCATGCGCCTTCCACCATTTGCACGCCCCCTGCAAGTGCTGGAAGGAGCACCCGCAGTCCAGTTCCTGATAGTCAGATTGAAGATTTCAGTGTTGAAGTACACCAGGATGAGGAGGATATGGGTGTTGCTGGCGCTGGGGAGGAAATTGACAAGGAGGATTCTGATGGTGAGGTGGTTTGTTTAAGTCAGGCACCCGGGGAGACACCTGTTGTCCGTGGGAGGAATATGGCCATTGACATGCCTGGTGAAAATACCAAAAAAATCAGCTCTTCGGTGTGGAAGTATTTCACCAGAAATGCGGACAACATTTGTCAAGCCGTGTGTTGCCTTTGTCAAGCTGTAATAAGTAGGGGTAAGGACGTTAACCACCTCGGAACATCCTCCCTTATACGTCACCTGCAGCGCATTTATAATAAGTCAGTGACAAGTTCAAAAACTTTG
The DNA here is from genome assembly GCF_028390025.1 of Pseudophryne corroboree. Taxonomy (NCBI): domain Eukaryota; kingdom Metazoa; phylum Chordata; class Amphibia; order Anura; family Myobatrachidae; genus Pseudophryne; species Pseudophryne corroboree. The sequence continues at coordinate 199,981,502 of NC_086445.1, read as the reverse complement.
GGCGACAGCGGAAGCAGTCCACTGACCAGTAAATCCCTTCCTCTTGTAACCAAGCTCACGCAAACCACCCCACCAACTCCCTCAGTGTCAATTTCCTCCTTCCCCAGGAATGCCAATAGTCCTGCAGGCCATGTCACTGGCAATTCTGACGAGTCCTCTCCTGCCTGGGATTCCTCCGATGCATCCTTGCGTGTAACGCCTACTGCTGCTGGCGCTGCTGTTGTTGCTGCTGGGAGTCGATGGTCATCCCAGAGGGGAAGTCGTAAGCCCACTTTTACTACTTCCACCAAGCAATTGACTGTCCAACAGTCCTTTGCGAGGAAGATGAAATATCACAGCAGTCATCCTGTTGCAAAGCGGATAACTGAGGCCTTGACAACTATGTTGGTGTTAGACGTGCGTCCGGTATCCGCCGTTAGTTCACAGGGAACTAGACAATTTCTTGAGGTAGTGTGCCCCCGTTACCAAATACCATCTAGGTTCCACTTCTCTAGGCAGGCGATACCGAGAATGTACACGGACGTCAGAAAAAGACTCACCAGTGTCCTAAAAAATGCAGTTGTACCCAATGTCCACTTAACCACGGACATGTGGACAAGTGGAGCAGGGCAGGGTCAGGACTATATGACTGTGACAGCCCACTGGGTAGATGTATGGACTCCCGCCGCAAGAACAGCAGCGGCGGCACCAGTAGCAGCATCTCGCAAACGCCAACTCTTTCCTAGGCAGGCTACGCTTTGTATCACCGGTTTCCAGAATACGCACACAGCTGAAAACCTCTTACGGCAACTGAGGAAGATCATCGCGGAATGGCTTACCCCAATTGGACTCTCCTGTGGATTTGTGGCATCGGACAACGCCAGCAATATTGTGTGTGCATTAAATATGGGCAAATTCCAGCACGTCCCATGTTTTGCACATACCTTGAATTTGGTGGTGCAGAATTTTTTAAAAAACGAGAGGGGCGTGCAAGAAATGCTGTCGGTGGCCAGAAGAATTGCGGGACACTTTCGGCGTACAGGCACCACGTACAGAAGACTGGAGCACCACCAAAAACGCCTGAACCTGCCCTGCCATCATCTGAAGCAAGAAGTGGTAACGAGGTGGAATTCAACCCTATATATGCTTCAGAGGTTGGAGGAGCAGCAAAAGGCCATTCAAGCCTATACAATTGAGCACGATATAGGAGGTGGAATGCACCTGTCTCAAGCGCAGTGGAGAATGATTTCAACGTTGTGCAAGGTTCTGCAACCTTTTGAACTTGCCACACGTGAAGTCAGTTCAGACACTGCCAGCCTGAGTCAGGTCATTCCCCTCATCAGGCTTTTGCAGAAGAAGCTGGAGACATTGAAGGAGGAGCTAACACAGAGCGATTCCGCTAGGCATGTGGGACTTGTGGATGGAGCCCTTAATTCGCTTAACAAGGATTCACGGGTGGTCAATCTGCTGAAATCAGAGCACTACACTTTGGCCACCGTGCTCGATCCTAGATTTAAAACCTACCTTGGATCTCTCTTTCCGGCACACACAAGTCTGCTGGGGTTCAAAGACCTGCTGGTGAGAAAATTGTCAAGTCAAGCGGAACGCGACCTGTCAACATCTCCTCCTTCACATTCTCCCGCAACTGGGGGTGCGAGGAAAAGGCTCAGAATTCCGAGCCCACCCGCTGGCGGTGATGCAGGGCAGTCTGGAGCGACTGCTGATGCTGACATCTGGTCCGGACTGAAGGACCTGACAACGATTACGGACATGTCGTCTACTGTCACTACATATGATTCTCTCCCCATTGAAAGAATGGTGGAGGATTATATGAGTGACCGCATCCAAGTAGGCACGTCAGACAGTCCGTACTTATACTGGCAGGAAAAAGAGGCAATTTGGAGGCCCTTGCACAAACTGGCTTTATTCTACCTAAGTTGCCCTCCCACAAGTGTGTACTCCGAAAGAGTGTTTAGTGCCGCCACTCACCTTGTCAGCAATCGGCGTACGAGGTTACATCCAGAAAATGTGGAGAAGATGATGTTCATTAAAATTAATTATAATCAATTCCTCCGTGGAGACATTGACCAGCAGCAATTGCCTCCACAAAGTACACAGGGAGCTGAGATGGTGGATTCCAGTGGGGACGAATTGATAATCTGTGAGGAGGGGGATGTACACGGTGATATATCGGAGGGTGATGATGAGGTGGACATCTTGCCTCTGTAGAGCCAGTTTGTGCAAGGAGAGATTAATTGCTTCTTTTTTGGTGGGGGTCCAAACCAACCCGTCATTTCAGTCACAGTCGTGTGGCAGACCCTGTCACTGAAATGATGAGTTGGTTAAAGTGTGCATGTCCTGTTTATACAACAAAAGGGTGGGTGGGAGGGCCCAAGGACAATTCCATCTTGCACCTCTTTTTTCTTTCATTTTTCTTTGCGTCATGTGCTGTTTGGGGAGTATTTTTTTGAAGGGCCATCCTGCGTGACACTGCAGTGCCACTCCTAGATGGGCCAGGTGTTTGTGTCGGCCACTAGGGTCGCTTAGCTTAGTCATCCAGCGACCTCGGTGCAAATTTTATGACTAAAAATAATATTGTGAGGTGTGAGGTGTTCAGAATAGACTGAAAATGAGTGGAAATTATGGTTTTTGAGGTTAATAATACTTTGGGATCAAAATGACCCCCAAATTCTATGATTTAAGCTGTTTTTTAGTGTTTTTTGAAAAAAACACCCGAATCCAAAACACAACCGAATCCGACAAAAAAAATTCGGTGAGGTTTTGCCAAAACGCGGTCGAACCCAAAACACGGCCGCGGAACCGAACCCAAAACCAAAACACAAAACCCGAAAAATTTCAAGTGCACATCTCTACTCTCTACAAAACTTCAAACGGGCTCTCAATACCCACTTCTTCACCAAACCCAGTCAACTGTCCTCCTACCCTCTTGTCTATGCTCACTGTCTACCCCTTCTGTGTCACCCCAGTCTGTTAGCCCCTCACCTTTTAGATTGTAAGCTTGCAAGAGCAGGGACTTCTTTCCTCATGTGCTTTTCCTTTTCTTACTTACACAATCTTATGCCCCTTACTGCATTTGATGGCACCTAACCCCGGGTTTTATTATTATTATTATTATTTATTAACAGTTTCTTATATAGTGCAGCATATTCCGTTGCGCTTTACAATTAGAACTACAGTAATAGAACTAAACTGGGTAAAAACAGACAGACATAGAGGTAGGAAGGCCCTGCTCACAAGCTTACAATCTATAGCTTACTTTTCTATACCTGTCCTATATTGTCTTGAACTGTAAAGGCCCATATAGACGGGCCGATGCGGGAGAGATGTGTGCTGAGCGAACCGCTCAGCACACATCTCTCCCGCCGCTCAGCACAGCGCGATCTGTGCTGAGCGTGCGGGGGGTGACGGGGGCCGCTCATTTCACCCAGCGGGTGAAATGAGCGACCAGCTAGATTGGCCTGCAGCGATAGCGATGTGTGGGGCTGCGCATCACTATCGCTGTAGGGGGTACACACTGAGCGATAATGTTCAAATTCTAAGCAATCTAGTCAGATTGCTTAGAATATCCCTCCGTGAGTACCCCCCTTAAGTGCTGTTTTCTTGTTTGCTAATTTGATTATGTACTGTGTAATTGGCGCTGCGGATCCCTTGTGGCACCATAAAAAAATAGGGTAACAATAATAATAATAATAATAATAATAATAATAATAAATGAAACACTGAACATTACCAAGCTGAGATCACAAGTCATTTACTTACTGTATATGTTTGGTCTGCATTTTGGAATGTGGAGATTCAACCAAAAAGGAGTATCTGTGGATGCGTTCACTTCTAACTGACGTAGCCTGCACTTGCCTGCCCCTGTTCTGCATCTGCAGCATTAACGATACACAAAAATATTATATATGGACATATGCGTTGTAAGTGTGTGCACATGCACAGATCAGAAATGCATAGCATACACACAACAAAATGAACCAACACTATCTGGCAGGGACAAATTGACAGAGGAGGGGGCCTGTGTGCAGACTCCACATGAGCCCCTTCCTCTCTATGGTGCCGTAGACTTACTGCACATGCGCAGGTTTCGGAAACATGGTGCCCGCCATGTTTCAGTGACTAAACACTACTGTGCATTCGCGGCAGCCATTTTTCCAGTGTACTTTTGACGCAGCTGCAGCTCTGACTCAGAACTCTGGAAAGGTAAGTATTTAAACATGGGTGCAGTGTGTTCGGTGTGGGCCACCCTGATCCCAGGGGCCCATGTGCACCACACACACTGCCCCCATTATAGAAATGGCAATGCTATCTGGCCTATTTGTTATATGGTGAAATGCCAGTTTTCATCAGAGAAAAGGACAGGGCTCCTCCCTCTACATCAGTCCCTACCTGCTAGGGAAGTCTATTGCCGGACATTGCCATCAATAGCGCCACCACAGCTCCTCTTCTCATTATCACCACCTCAGGATAGCTATAGCACGGGAGAATACTTGAAGAAAGTCTTTATTTAAATAGAATGGTCCTATTTAATTTATGTTATATATACAGTGGCGTGTTGGGAATGTAATGTGGCCCTGGAACAATTCAGAAAGCAGCCTCACCTAGGCGGGACTAAAGCAACTATAGGTAAGGTCAACACACAAAAGCAACACACTAAAGTAACTATAGGTAGGGTCAACTCTGGGCTTCCAGTTCAAGTGTGTATACATGTAGTGATGAGCGGGTTCGGTTTCTCGGAAACCGAACCCCCCCGAACTTCACGCTTTTTACACGGGTCCGAGGCAGACTCGGATCTTCCCGCCTTGCTCGGTTAACCCGAGCGCGCCCGAACGTCATCATCCCGCTGTCGGATTCTCGCGAGGCTCGGATTCTATCGCGAGACTCAGATTCTATATAAGGAGCCGCGCGTTTCCGCCATTTTCACACGTGCATTGAGATTGATAGGGAGAGGACGTGGCTGGCGTCCTCTCCGTTTAGAATAGAAATAGATAGTGAGAGTGAGACACTTGATTTACTGGAGCTTAGGAGTACTCAGAGAGTGCAGAGTTTACTAGTGACTGACCAGTGACCACCAGTGCAGTTTTATTATTATTTAATATAATCCGTTCTCTGCCTGAAAAAAAACGATACACAGTGACACAGTAACAGTATACCATATCTGTGCTCAGCCTCAGTGTGCTGCATCATCTATGTATATCTGACTGTGCTGAGTGCTCAGTGCTCACACAGCTTAATTGTGGGGGAGACTGGGGAGCAGTAGCAGGAGTACATATTATTTAACAGTGCACACTTTTGCTGCCAGAGTGCCACTGCCAGTGTGACTGACCAGTGACCACTGTCTGACCACCAGTATATTGTGATTGTCTGCCTGAAAAAGTTAAACACTCGTCGTGTGGTGTTTTTATTCTATAAACGCATTCTGCTGACAGTGTCCAGCAGGTCCGTCATTATATAATATATACCTGTCCTGCAGTAGTGATATATATATATTTTTTATATAATTATCATCCAGTCTATACTAGCAGCAGACGCAGTACGGTAGTCCACGGCTGTAGCTACCTCTGTGTCGGCAGTCGCTCGTCCATAATTGTATACCTACCTGTGGTGGTTTTTTTTTTTCTATCTTCTTCATACTAGTAGTTAACTTTAGGAGTCTGCAGTGCTGACAGTGTCCAGCAGGTCCGTCATTATATAATATATACCTGTCCGGCTGCAGTAGTGATATATATATATATTTTTTATATCATTATCATCCAGTCTATATTAGCAGCAGACGCAGTACGGTAGTCCACGGCTGTAGCTACCTCTGTGTCGGCAGTCGCTCGTCCATCCATAATTGTATACCACCTACCTGTTGTGTTTTTTTTTTTCTATCTTCTTGATACTAGTAGCTTACTTTAGGAGTCTGCAGTGCTGACAGTGTCCAGCAGGTCCGTCATTATATAATATATACCTGTCCGGCTGCAGTAGTGATATATATATATTTTTTATATCATTATCATCCAGTCTATATTAGCAGCAGACGCAGTACGGTAGTCCACGGCTGTAGCTACCTCTGTGTCGGCAGTCGCTCGTCCATCCATAATTGTATACCACCTACCTGTTGTGTTTTTTTTTTTCTATCTTCTTGATACTAGTAGCTTACTTTAGGAGTCTGCAGTGCTGACAGTGTCCAGCAGTTCCGTCATTATATAATATATACCTGTCCGGCTGCAGTAGTGATATATATATATTTTTTATATCATTATCATCCAGTCTATATTAGCAGCAGACGCAGTACGGTAGTCCACGGCTGTAGCTACCTCTGTGTCGGCAGTCGCTCGTCCATCCATAATTGTATACCACCTACCTGTGGTGTTTTTTTTTTTCTATCTTCTTGATACTAGTAGCTTACTTTAGGAGTCTGCAGTGCTGACAGTGTCCAGCAGGTCCGTCATTATATAATATATACCTGTCTGGCTGCAGTAGTGATATATATATATATATATATATTTTTAATATCATTATCATCCAGTCTATATTAGCAGCAGACGCAGTACGGTAGTCCACGGCTGTAGCTACCTCTGTGTCGGCAGTCGCTCGTCCATCCATAATTGTATATCACCTACCTGTTGTGTTTTTTTTTTCTATCTTCTTGATACTAGTAGCTTACTTTAGGAGTCTGCAGTGCTGACAGTGTCCAGCAGGTCCGTCATTATATAATATATACCTGTCCGGCTGCAGTAGTGATATATATATATTTTTTATATCATTATCATCCAGTCTATATTAGCAGCAGACGCAGTACGGTAGTCCACGGCTGTAGCTACCTCTGTGTTGGCAGTCGCTCGTCCATCCATAATTGTATACCACCTACCTGCTGTGTTTTTTTTTTCTATCTTCTTGATACTAGTAGCTTACTTTAGGAGTCTGCAGTGCTGACAGTGTCCAGCATGTCCGTCATTATATAATATATACCTGTCCGGCTGCAGTAGTAATATATATATATTTTTTATATCATTATCATCCAGTCTATATTAGCAGCAGACGCAGTACGGTAGTCCACGGCTGTAGCTACCTCTGTGTCGGCAGTCGCTCGTCCATCCATAATTGTATACCACCTACCTGTGGTGTTTTTTTTTCTTCTATCTTCTTGATACTAGTAGCTTACTTTAGGAGTCTGCAGTGCTGACAGTGTCCAGCAGGACCGTCATTATATAATATATACCTGTCCGGCTGCAGTAGTGATATATATATATTTTTTATATCATTATCATCCAGTCTATATTAGCAGCAGACGCAGTACGGTAGTCCACGGCTGTAGCTACCTCTGTGTTGGCAGTCGCTCGTCCATCCATAATTGTATACCACCTACCTGTTGTGTTTTTTTTTTCTATCTTCTTGATACTAGTAGCTTACTTTAGGAGTCTGCAGTGCTGACAGTGTCCAGCAGGTCCGTCATTATATAATATATACCTGTCCGGCTGCAGTAGTGATATATATATATTTTTTATATCATTATCATCCAGTCTATATTAGCAGCAGACGCAGTACGGTAGTCCACGGCTGTAGCTACCTCTGTGTCGGCAGTCGCTCGTCCATCCATAAGTATACTAGTATCCATCCATCTCCATTGTTTACCTGAGGTGCCTTTTAGTTGTGCCTATTAAAATATGGAGAACAAAAATGTTGAGGTTCCAAAAATAGGGAAAGATCAAGATCGACTTCCACCTCGTGCTGAAGCTGCTGCCACTAGTCATGGCCGAGACGATGAAATGCCAGCAACGTCGTCTGCCAAGGCCGATGCCCAATGTCATAGTACAGAGCATGTAAAATCCAAAACACCAAATATCAGTAAAAAAAAGGACTCAAAAATCTAAAATAAAATCGTCGGAGGAGAAGCGTAAACTTGCCAAAATGCCATTTACCACACGGAGTGGCAAGGAACGGCTGAAGCCCTGGCCTATGTTCATGGCTAGTGGTTCAGCTTCACATGAGGATGGAAGCACTCAGCCTCTCGCTAGAAAAATGAAAAGACTCAAGCTGGCAAAAGCACAGCAAAGAACTGTGCGTTCTTCGAAATCACAAATCCACAAGGAGAGTCCAATTGTGTCGTTTGCGATGCCTGACCTTCCCAACACTGGACGTGAAGAGCATGCGCCTTCCACCATTTGCACGCCCCCTGCAAGTGCTGGAAGGAGCACCCGCAGTCCAGTTCCTGATAGTCAGATTGAAGATGTCAGTGTTGAAGTACACCAGGATGAGGAGGATATGGGTGTTGCTGGCGCTGGGGAGGAAATTGACCAGGAGGATTCTGATGGTGAGGTGGTTTGTTTAAGTCAGGCACCCGGGGAGACACCTGTTGTCCGTGGGAGGAATAGGGCCATTGACATGCCTGGTGAAAATACCAAAAAAATCAGCTCTTCGGTGTGGAAGTATTTCAACAGAAATGCGGACAACATTTGTCAAGCCGTGTGTTGCCTTTGTCAAGCTGTAATAAGTAGGGGTAAGGACGTTAACCACCTCGGAACATCCTCCCTTATACGTCACCTGCAGCGCATTCATCATAAGTCAGTGACAAGTTCAAAAACTTAGGTCGACAGCGGAAGCAGTCCACTGACCAGTAAATCCCTTCCTCTTGTAACCAAGCTCACGCAAACCAACCCACCAACTCCCTCAGTGTCAATTTCCTCCTTCCCCAGGAATGCCAATAGTCCTGCAGGCCATGTCACTGGCAATTCTGACGAGTCCTCTCCTGCCTGGGATTCCTCCGATGCATCCTTGCGTGTAACGCCTACTGCTGCTGGCGCTGCTGTTGTTGCTGCTGGGAGTCGATGGTCATCCCAGAGGAGAAGTCGTACTCGTAAGACCACTTTTACTACTTCCACCAAGCAATTGACTGTCCAACAGTCCTTTGCGAGGAAGATGAAATATCACAGCAGTCATCCTGCTGCAAAGCGGATAACTGAGGCCTTGGCATCCTGGGCGGTGAGAAACGTGGTTCCGGTATCCATCATTACTGCAGAGCCAACTAGAGACTTGTTGGAGGTACTGTGTCCCCGGTACCAAATACCATCTAGGTTCCATTTCTCTAGGCAGGCGATACCGAAAATGTACACAGACCTCAGAAAAAGACTCACCAGTGTCCTAAAAAATGCAGTTGTACCCAATGTCCACTTAACCACGGACATGTGGACAAGTGGAGCAGGGCAGGCTCAGGACTATATGACTGTGACAGCCCACTGGGTAGATGTATGGACTCCCGCCGCAAGAACAGCAGCGGCGGCACCAGTAGCAGCATCTTGCAAACGCCAACTCTTTCCTAGGCAGGCTACGCTTTGTATCACCGCTTTCCAGAATACGCACACAGCTAAAAACCTCTTACGGCGACTGAGGAAGATCATCGCAGAATGGCTTACCCCAATTGGACTCTCCTGTGGATTTGTGGCATCGGACAACGCCAGCAATATTGTGTGTGCATTAAATCTGGGCAAATTCCAGCACGTCCCATGTTTTGCACATACCTTGAATTTGGTGGTGCAGAATTATTTAAAAAACGAGAGGGGCGTGCAAGAGATGCTGTCGGTGGCCAGAAGAATTGCGGGACACTTTCGGCGTACAGGCACCACGTACAGAAGACTGGAGCACCACCAAAAACGCCTGAACCTGCCCTGCCATCATCTGAAGCAAGAAGTGGTAACGAGGTGGAATTCAACCCTCTATATGCTTCAGAGGTTGGAGGAGCAGCAAAAGGCCATTCAAGCCTATACAACTGAGCACGATATAGGAGGTGGAATGCACCTGTCTCAAGCGCAGTGGAGAATGATTTCAACGTTGTGCAAGGTTCTGCAACCTTTTGAACTTGCCACACGTGAAGTCAGTTCAGACACTGCCAGCCTGAGTCAGGTCATTCCCCTCATCAGGCTTTTGCAGAAGAAGCTGGAGACATTGAAGGAGGAGCTAACACAGAGCGATTCCGCTAGGCATGTGGGACTTGTGGATGGAGCCCTTAATTCGCTTAACAAGGATTCACGGGTGGTCAATCTGTTGAAATCAGAGCACTACATTTTGGCCACCGTGCTCGATCCTAGATTTAAAACCTACCTTGGATCTCTCTCTCCGGCAGACACAAGTCTGCTGGGGTTCAAAGAACTGCTGGTGACAAAATTGTCAAGTCAAGCGGAACGCGACCTGTCAACATCTCCTCCTTCACATTCTCCCGCAACTGGGGGTGCGAGGAAAAGGCTCAGAATTCCGAGCCCACCCGCTGGCGGTGATGCAGGGCAGTCTGGAGCGACTGCTGATGCTGACATCTGGTCCGGACTGAAGGACCTGACAACGATTACGGACATGTCGTCTACTGTCACTGCATATGATTCTCTCCCCATTGAAAGAATGGTGGAGGATTATATGAGTGACCGCATCCAAGTAGGCACGTCAGACAGTCCGTACTTATACTAGCAGGAAAAAGAGGCAATTTGGAGGCCCTTGCACAAACTGGCTTTATTCTACCTAAGTTGCCCTCCCACAAGTGTGTACTCCGAAAGAGTGTTTAGTGCCGCCACTCACCTTGTCAGCAATCGGCGTACGAGGTTACATCCAGAAAATGTGGAGAAGATGATGTTCATTAAAATTAATTATAATCAATTCCTCCGTGGAGACATTGACCAGCAGCAATTGCCTCCACAAAGTACACAGGGAGCTGAGATGGTGGATTCCAGTGGGGACGAATTGATAATCTGTGAGGAGGGGGATGTACACGGTGATATATCGGAGGGTGATGATGAGGTGGACATCTTGCCTCTGTAGAGCCAGTTTGTGCAAGGAGAGATTAATTGCTTCTTTTTTGGTGGGGGTCCAAACCAACCCGTCATTTCAGTCACAGTCGTGTGGCAGACCCTGTCACTGAAATGATGAGTTGGTTAAAGTGTGCATGTCCTGTTTATACAACAAAAGGGTGGGTGGGAGGGCCCAAGGACAATTCCATCTTGCACCTCTTTTTTCTTTCATTTTTCTTTGCGTCATGTGCTGTTTGCGGAGTAGTTTTAGAAAGGGCCATCCTGCGTGACACTGCAGTGCCACTCCTAGATGGGCCAGGTGTTTGTGTCGGCCACTTGGGTCGCTTATCTTAGTCACACAGCTACCTCATTGCGCCTCTTTTTTTCTTTGCGTCATGTGCTGTTTGGGGGGTGTTTTTTAGAGATGAGCGGGTTCGGTTTCTTTGAATCCGAACCCGCACGAACTTCACTTTTTTTTCCACGGGTCCGAGCGACTCGGATCTTCCCGCCTTGCTCGGTTAACCCGAGCGCGCCCGAACGTCATCATGACGCTGTCGGATTCTCGCGAGGCTCGGATTCTATCGCGAGACTCGGATTCTATATAAGGAGCCGCGCGTCGCCGCCATTTTCACTCGTGCATTGAGATTGATAGGGAGAGGACGTGTCTGGCGTCCTCTCCATTAGAATAGAGATAGATAGATTAGATAGAGAGAGATTGTGCAGAGTCGCAGACAGAGTTAGTTTACCACAGTCAGTGACCAGTGCAGTTGCTAGTTAACTTTTATTTAATATAATATATCCGTTCAGTTCTCTCTGCTATATCCGTTCTCTGCCTGAAAAAAAAAACGATACACAGCACAGTCAGTCACACAGTGTGACTCAGTCTGTGTGCACTCAGCTCAGCCCAGTGTGCTGCACAGTCATCAATGTATAAATTAAAAGCTTATAATTAATTGTGGGGGAGACTGGGGAGCACTGCAGGTTGTTAGCAGGAGCCAGGAGTACAATTATATTAATTAACAGTGCACACTTTTGCTGCAGGAGTGGTGACCAGTGCCTGACCACCAGTATAGTATTGTTGTATACTACTAATATCTCTTTAAATATCAACCAGTCTATATTAGCAGCAGACACAGTACAGTGCGGTAGTTCACGGCTGTGGCTACCTCTGTGTCGGCACACGGCAGGCAGTCCGTCCGACCAGAATTGTATTATTTATTATTATATACCTACCACCTAACCGTGGTTTTTTTTTCATTCTTTATACCGTCATAGTGTCATCCTAATTGTTACGAGTATACTACTATCTCTTTATCAACCAGTGTACAGTGCGGTAGTTCACGGCTGTGGCTACCTCTGTGTCGGCACACGGCAGGCAGTCCGTCCGACCAGAATTGTATTATTTATTATTATATACCTACCACCTAACCGTGGTTTTTTTTTCATTCTTTATACCGTCATAGTGTCATCCTAATTGTTACGAGTATACTACTATCTCTTTATCAACCAGTGTACAGTGCGGTAGTTCACGGCTGTGGCTACCTCTGTGTCGGCACACGGCAGGCAGTCCGTCCGACCAGAATTGTATTATTTATTATTATATACCTACCACCTAACCGTGGTTTTTTTTTCATTCTTTATACCGTCATAGTGTCATCCTAATTGTTACGAGTATACTACTATCTCTTTATCAACCAGTGTACAGTGCGGTAGTTCACGGCTGTGGCTACCTCTGTGTCGGCACACGGCAGGCAGTCCGTCCGACCAGAATTGTATTATTTATTATTATATACCTACCACCTAACCGTGGTTTTTTTTTCATTCTTTATACCGTCATAGTGTCATCCTAATTGTTACGAGTATACTACTATCTCTTTATCAACCAGTGTACAGTGCGGTAGTTCACGGCTGTGGCTACCTCTGTGTCGGCACACGGCAGGCAGTCCGTCCGACCAGAATTGTATTATTTATTATTATATACCTACCACCTAACCGTGGTTTTTTTTTCATTCTTTATACCGTCATAGTGTCATCCTAATTGTTACGAGTATACTACTATCTCTTTATCAACCAGTGTACAGTGCGGTAGTTCACGGCTGTGGCTACCTCTGTGTCGGCAGTCGGCAGGCAGTCCGTCCATCCATAATTGTATTATTATTATAATATATACCACCTAACCGTGGTTTTTTTTTCATTCTTTATACCGTCGTCATAGTGTCATACTAGTTGTTACGAGTATACTACTATCTCTTTATCAACCAGTGTACAGTGCGGTAGTTCACGGCTGTGGCTACCTCTGTGTCGGCAGTCGGCAGGCAGTCCGTCCATCCATAATTGTATTATTATTATTATAATATATACCACCTAACCGTGGTTTTTTTTTCATTCTTTATACCGTCGTCATAGTGTCATACTAGTTGTTACGAGTATACTACTATCTCTTTATCAACCAGTGTACAGTGCGGTAGTTCACGGCTGTGGCTACCTCTGTGTCGGCAGTCGGCAGGCAGTCCGTCCATCCATAATTGTATTATTATTATAATATATACCACCTAACCGTGGTTTTTTTTGCATTCTTTATACCGTCGTCATAGTGTCATACTAGTTGTTACGAGTATACTACTATCTCTTTATCAACCAGTGTACAGTGCGGTAGTTCACGGCTGTGGCTACCTCTGTGTCGGCAGTCGGCAGGCAGTCCGTCCATCCATAATTGTATTATTATTATAATATATACCACCTAACCGTGGTTTTTTTTCCATTCTTTATACCGTCGTCATAGTGTCATACTAGTTGTTACGAGTATACTACTATCTCTTTATCAACCAGTGTACAGTGCGGTAGTTCACGGCTGTGGCTACCTCTGTGTCGGCAGTCGGCAGGCAGTCCGTCCATCCATAATTGTATTATTATTATAATATATACCACCTAACCGTGGTTTTTTTTCCATTCTTTATACCGTCGTCATAGTGTCATACTAGTTGTTACGAGTATACTACTATCTCTTTATCAACCAGTGTACAGTGCGGTAGTTCACGGCTGTGGCTACCTCTGTGTCGGCAGTCGGCAGGCAGTCCGTCCATCCATAATTGTATTATTATTACAATATATACCACCTAACCGTGGTTTTTTTTGCATTCTTTATACCGTCGTCATAGTGTCATACTAGTTGTTACGAGTATACTACTATCTCTTTATCAACCAGTGTACAGTGCGGTAGTTCACGGCTGTGGCTACCTCTGTGTCGGCAGTCGGCAGGCAGTCCGTCCATCCATAATTGTATTATTATTATAATATATACCACCTAACCGTGGTTTTTTTTCCATTCTTTATACCGTCGTCATAGTGTCATACTAGTTGTTACGAGTATACTACTATCTCTTTATCAACCAGTGTACAGTGCGGTAGTTCACGGCTGTGGCTACCTCTGTGTCGGCAGTCGGCAGGCAGTCCGTCCATCCATAATTGTATTATTATTATAATATATACCACCTAACCGTGGTTTTTTTATACCACCTAACCGTGGCAGTCCGTCCATAATTGTATACTAGTAAACTATCCAATCCATCCATCTCCATTGTTTACCTGAGGTGCCTTTTAGTTCTGCCTATAAAATATGGAGAACAAAAAAGTTGAGGTTCCAAAATTAGGGAAAGATCAAGATCCACTTCCACCTCGTGCTGAAGCTGCTGCCACTAGTCATGGCCGAGACGATGAAATGCCAGCAACGTCGTCTGCCAAGGCCGATGCCCAATGTCATAGTACAGAGCATGTCAAATCCAAAACACCAAATATCAGAAAAAAAAGGACTCCAAAACCTAAAATAAAATTGTCGGAGGAGAAGCGTAAACTTGCCAATATGCCATTTACCACACGGAGTGGCAAGGAACGGCTGAGGCCCTGGCCTATGTTCATGGCTAGTGGTTCAGCTTCACATGAGGATGGAAGCACTCAGCCTCTCGCTAGAAAACTGAAAAGACTCAAGCTGGCAAAAGCACCGCAAAGAACTGTGCGTTCTTTGAAATCCCAAATCCACAAGGAGAGTCCAATTGTGTCGTTTGCGATGCCTGACCTTCCCAACACTGGACGTGAAGAGCATGCGCCTTCCACTATTTGCATGCCCCCTGCAAGTGCTGGAAGGAGCACCCGCAGTCCAGTTCCTGATAGTCAGATTGAAGATGTCAGTGTTGAAGTACACCAGGATGAGGAGGATATGGGTGTTGCTGGCGCTGGGGAGGAAATTGACCAGGAGGATTCTGATGGTGAGGTGGTTTGTTTAAGTCAGGCACCCGGGGAGACACCTGTTGTCCGTGGGAGGAATATGGCCGTTGACATGCCAGGTGAAAATACCAAAAAAATCAGCTCTTCGGTGTGGAGGTATTTCACCAGAAATGCGGACAACAGGTGTCAAGCCGTGTGTTCCCTTTGTCAAGCTGTAATAAGTAGGGGTAAGGACGTTAACCACCTCGGAACATCCTCCCTTATACGTCACCTGCAGCGCATTCATAATAAGTCAGTGACAAGTTCAAAAACTTTGGGTGACAGCGGAAGCAGTCCACTGACCAGTAAATCCCTTCCTCTTGTAACCAAGCTCACGCAAACCACCCCACCAACTCCCTCAGTGTCAATTTCCTCCTTCCCCAGGAATGCCAATAGTCCTGCAGGCCATGTCACTGGCAAGTCTGACGAGTCCTTTCCTGCCTGGGATTCCTCCGATGCATCCTTGCGTGTAACGCCTACTGCTGCTGGCGCTGCTGTTGTTGCCGCTGGGAGTCGATGGTCATCCCAGAGGGGAAGTCGTAAGCCCACTTGTACTACTTCCAGTAAGCAATTGACTGTTCAACAGTCCTTTGCGAGGAAGATGAAATATCACAGCAGTCATCCTACTGCAAAGCGGATAACTGAGTCCTTGACAACTATGTTGGTGTTAGACGTGCGTCCGGTATCCGCCGTTAGTTCACAGGGAACTAGACAATTTATTGAGGCAGTGTGCCCCCGTTACCAAATACCATCTAGGTTCCACTTCTCTAGGCAGGCGATACCGAGAATGTACACGGACGTCAGAAAAAGACTCACCAGTGTCCTAAAAAATGCAGTTGTACCCAATGTCCACTTAACCACGGACATGTGGACAAGTGGAGCAGGGCAGGGTCAGGACTATATGACTGTGACAGCCCACTGGGTAGATGTATGGACTCCCGCCGCAAGAACAGCAGCGGCGGCACCAGTAGCAGCATCTCGCAAACGCCAACTCTTTCCTAGGCAGGCTACGCTTTGTATCACCGCTTTCCAGAATACGCACACAGCTGAAAACCTCTTACGGCAACTGAGGAAGATCATCGCGGAATGGCTTACCCCAATTGGACTCTCCTGTGGATTTGTGGCATCGGACAACGCCAGCAATATTGTGTGTGCATTAAATATGGGCAAATTCCAGCACGTCCCATGTTTTGCACATACCTTGAATTTGGTGGTGCAGAATTTTTTAAAAAACGACAGGGGCGTGCAAGAGATGCTGTCGGTGGCCAGAAAAATTGCGGGACACTTTCGGCGTACAGGCACCACGTACAGAAGACTGGAGCACCACCAAAAACTACTGAACCTGCCCTGCCATCATCTGAAGCAAGAAGTGGTAACGAGGTGGAATTCAACCCTCTATATGCTTCAGAGGTTGGAGGAGCAGCAAAAGGCCATTCAAGCCTATACAATTGAGCACGATATAGGAGATGGAATGCACCTGTCTCAAGTGCAGTGGAGAATGATTTCAACGTTGTGCAAGGTTCTGATGCCCTTTGAACTTGCCACACGTGAAGTCAGTTCAGACACTGCCAGCCTGAGTCAGGTCATTCCCCTCATCAGGCTTTTGCAGAAGAAGCTGGAGGCATTGAAGAAGGAGCTAACACGGAGCGATTCCGCTAGGCATGTGGGACTTGTGGATGCAGCCCTTAATTCGCTTAACAAGGATTCACGGGTGGTCAATCTGTTGAAATCAGAGCACTACATTTTGGCCACCGTGCTCGATCCTAGATTTAAAGCCTACCTTGGATCTCTCTTTCCGGCAGACACAGGTCTGCTGGGGTTGAAAGACCTGCTGGTGACAAAATTGTCAAGTCAAGCGGAACGCGACCTGTCAACATCTCCTCCTTCACATTCTCCCGCAACTGGGGGTGCGAGGAAAAGGCTCAGAATTCCGAGCCCACCCGCTGGCGGTGATGCAGGGCAGTCTGGAGCGACTGCTGATGCTGACATCTGGTCCGGACTGAAGGACCTGACAACGATTACGGACATGTCGTCTACTGTCACTGCATATGATTCTCTCAACATTGATAGAATGGTGGAGGATTATATGAGTGACCGCATCCAAGTAGGCACGTCACACAGTCCGTACTTATACTGGCAGGAAAAAGAGGCAATTTGGAGGCCCTTGCACAAACTGGCTTTATTCTACCTAAGTTGCCCTCCCACAAGTGTGTACTCCGAAAGAGTGTTTAGTGCCGCCGCTCACCTTGTCAGCAATCGGCGTACGAGGTTACATCCAGAAAATGTGGAGAAGATGATGTTCATTAAAATGAATTATAATCAATTCCTCCGCGGAGACATTGACCAGCAGCAATTGCCTCCACAAAGTACACAGGGAGCTGAGATGGTGGATTCCAGTGGGGACGAATTGATAATCTGTGAGGAGGGGGATGTACACGGTGATATATCGGAGGGTGAAGATGAGGTGGACATCTTGCCTCTGTAGAGCCAGTTTGTGCAAGGAGAGATTAATTGCTTCTTTTTTGGGGGGGGTCCAAACCAACCCGTCATATCAGTCACAGTCGTGTGGCAGACCCTGTCACTGAAATGATGGGTTGGTTAAAGTGTGCATGTCCTGTTTTGTTTATACAACATAAGGGTGGGTGGGAGGGCCCAAGGATAATTCCATCTTGCACCTCTTTTTTCTTTTCTTTTTCTTTGCATCATGTGCTGATTGGGGAGGGTTTTTTGGAAGGGACATCCTGCGTGACACTGCAGTGCCACTCCTAGATGGGCCCGGTGTTTGTGTCGGCCACTAGGGTCGCTAATCTTACTCACACAGCTACCTCATTGCGCCTCTTTTTTTCTTTGCGTCATGTGCTGTTTGGGGAGGGTTTTTTGGAAGGGACATCCTGCGTGACACTGCAGTGCCACTCCTAGATGTGCCCGGTGTTTGTGTCGGCCACTAGGGTCGCTAATCTTACTCACACAGTCAGCTACCTCATTGCGCCTCTTTTTTTCTTTGCGTCATGTGCTGTTTGGGGAGGGTTTTTTGGAAGGGCCATCCTGCGTGACACTGCAGTGCCACTCCTAGATGGGCCCGGTGTTTGTGTCGGCCACTAGGGTCGCTAATCTTACTCACACAGCTACCTCATTGCGCCTCTTTTTTTCTTTGCGTCATGTGCTGTTTGGGGAGGGTTTTTTGGAAGGGCCATCCTGCGTGACACTGCAGTGCCACTCCTAGATGGGCCCGGTGTTTGTGTCGGCCACTAGGGTCGCTAATCTTACTCACACAGCTACCTCATTGCGCCTCTTTTTTTCTTTGCGTCATGTGCTGTTTGGGGAGGGTTTTTTGGAAGGGCCATCCTGCGTGACACTGCAGTGCCACTCCTAGATGGGCCCGGTGTTTGTGTCGGCCACTAGGGTCGCTAATCTTACTCACACAGCTACCTCATTGCGCCTCTTTTTTTCTTTGCGTCATGTGCTGTTTGGGGAGGGTTTTTTGGAAGGGACATCCTGCGTGACACTGCAGTGCCACTCCTAGATGGGCCCGGTGTTTGTGTCGGCCACTAGGGTCGCTTATCTTACTCACACAGCGACCTCGGTGCAAATTTTAGGACTAAAAATAATATTGTGAGGTGTGATGTGTTCAGAATAGGCTGAAAATGAGTGTAAATTATGTTTTTTGAGGTTAATAATACTTTGGGATCAAAATTACCCCCAAATTCTATGATTTAAGCTGTTTTTTAGGGTTTTTTGAAAAAAACACCCGAATCCAAAACACACCCGAATCCGACAAAAATAATTCGGTGAGGTTTTGCCAAAACGCGTTCGAACCCAAAACACGGCCGCGGAACCGAACCCAAAACCAAAACACAAAACCCGAAAAATTTCAGGCGCTCATCTCTAGTGTTTTTTGGAAGGGCCATCCTGCGTGACACTGCAGTGCCACTCCTAGATGGGCCAGGTGTTTGTGTCGGCCACTAGGGTCGCTTATCTTAGTCACACAGCTACCTCATTGCGCCTCTTTTTTTTCTTCTTTGCGTCATGTGCTGTTTGGGGAGTAGTTTTTTGAAGGGCCATCCTGCGTGACACTGCAGTGCCACTCCTAGATGGGCCAGGTGTTTGTGTCGGCCACTTGGGTCGCTGAGCTTAGTCATCCAGCGACCTCGGTGCAAATTTTAGGACTAAAAATAATATTGTGAGGTGTGAGGTGTTCAGAATAGTCTGAAAATGAGTGGAAATTATGCTTATTGAGGTTAATAATACTTTGGGATCAAAATGACCCCCAAATTCTATGATTTAAGCTGTTTTTTAGGGTTTTTTGAAAAAAACACCCGAATCCAAAACACACCCGAATCCGACAAAAAAAATTCGGTGAGGTTTTGCCAAAACGCGTTCGAACCCAAAACACGGCCGCGGAACCGAACCCAAAACCAAAACACAAAACCCGAAAAATTTCCGGTGCTCATCACTATATACATGGTAGAGTACTCTTATGGCTTCAGCCAGTATCCCTGGGCAGCTGGGTGCCACTCTGCAGCAGAGCCATAACTAGACATTTTTGTGCCCTGTGCCAGAAAAAAATAATTGGTGCCCCTTCCCTCCATATTCAAATTAGGGACAGTGCGCGCAGAAGACATGCATAAAAAATATAGGGGCATGGCTTCACGGGGAAGGGGCGTGGCTTCACAGGGAAGGAGTGTGGCCACAGAATAGTACAAATTCTCATTACAGTGCACAGTAATGTCCATTATTCACATTACACAATACATTAGTGTCTGTTATTCACAAGACACCACACAGTAGTACATCCCTTATACACGTTACACCACACAGTAGAGCACCTTATACATGTTACGCCACAATAGAGCCCCTTATACATGCTATGCCACAGAAGAGCCCCTTATACACATTATGTCATGGTAGTGCCCCTTACACACATTACACCACAGTAGAGCTGCTTATACATGTTACACCACAGTAGAGCCTCTTATACACATTATGCCAGCTAAAGCCGCTTATACACATTATTCCAGGTAGAGCCCCTCCACCTCATTCCTCCTTCTCATCATTCCTTCTCCCCTCTACTTTTAGTTATAAGTGGTGATGGAAAGTCTATGTTAAGATGCTCCTAATGAGCCGCTCAGGGTCAACTAAGGTGGACAGTGCTTAGTGATGAGATTTGCGTCACTATGACATGTCCTCGCCTATGAGCTACCTTCAGGAAGAATTGCCCGAGCATCCTAAATACTGTATTCCATTAGACTAAGGGGGTAATTCAGACCTGACCGTAGCAGCAAAATTGTTAGCAGTTGGGCAAAACCCTGGGGGTCATTCTGAGTTGATTGCACCAAGCAACTTTTTGCTGCTGGTGCGATCAACTAATCCCCGCCTAGGGAGGAGTCTATTTTAGCTTAGCAGGGCTGCGTTCGCTTGTGCAGCCCTGCTAAGCTAAAAAAGTTTTGTGCTGCTGAAGAGTAAGTCTGGTTATACTTACCCTGTGCGACGGATCCAGCGATGATGGGGCCGGCTTTGACGTCACACCTCCACCATCCGTTCACCTGGACACGCCTGCGTTTTACTTACCACTCCCCGAAAATGGCAGGAAACGGTAAGGTGACACCCAGGAACGCCTCTTGCTGTCCATCTTCTTGCGGTCGCCGCTGCGACCGCTTCCTTCGTTGCCGGCGTCGTTGCCCGGCGAGGCAACGTCGCGCATGCGCATTACGCACGCCGCGCATGCGCATTTCGGACCCGTTCGCACTGCAGCGAAGAACCGCTGCATACGAACGGGTTGGAATGACCCCCATGTGCACTGCAGGGGGGGTCAGATGTAACATGTGCAGAGAGAGTTAGATTTCGGTGGGGTGTGTTTAAACTGAAATCTATATTGCAGTGTAAAAATAAAGCCCCAAATCTGGGTATCCGCACACTCAAGTCGTGTTCTAGTATTGTCAAGTTATGTGTGTATGTGGATCATCGCCACATGCCCACAGGTATAACCCCTATCTTGTATCTTGGACAATGCTCAGTATATACAGGGGGTGCTGTCAACTACAGTATACATAGACTAAGGTTAGGAAGAAAAAAGAGGAGGAGTCTGTATTGTTGATGCACTGGAGGAAGATTTAATTTGACATAAAATATAACCTTTATCAGATATGTACTAAAATAGGATATAAATAAATGTACTGTATTATCCCAGACTACAGTGAAATATAGAGGTTAAAATCGCAAAGACTAACAAATATGTGAATAAAGAATTGAAAAAATTGTGAATAAAGAATAAAAAACGTGTCCACGTGTGTTATTCTGATGTATATAGCGCACTCTTAAGATTTCTATAAAAATCCAAGTTTAGTTGGTATTAAATCACTCATGTATTAATAACTGAAAGCTGTCCCAGTTTATATTGAAGTCATTCCTGTATCCTGATTATCGATCTTTAGAGGTCAAGCCTATCGCTCATACACCAATAAGCTTAACAAAAATCTTTCTTTTACCTCATGGGAACCTTCCCTAAAAATAAAAATAAAGCAGCCAGTATTTACTCTGCACAGAAACAAAATAACTCACCCAAATCTAACTTTCACTGCAAATGTTATATCTGCCCCCCCTGCAGTGCACATGGTTTTGCCCAACTGCTAACAAATTTGCTGCTATAGGGGGTCATTCCGAGTTGATCGCTAGCTGCCGTTGTTCGCAGCGCAGCGATCAGGCTAAAAATCGGCTGTTTTGCGCATGCGTATGGGCCGCAGTGCGCACGCGCGAAGTACTTTCACACAAAACTATGCAGTTTTACACAAGGTCGAGCGACTCTTTTCAGTCGCACGGGTGATCGGTGAGTGATGGACAGGAAGTGGGTGTTTCTGGGAGGTAACTGACTGTTTTCCGGGAGTGTGCTAAAAAACGCAGGCGTGTCAGAAGATAACGCAGACGTGCCTGGGGAAACGGGGGAGTGGCTGGCCGAACGCAGGGCGTGTATGTGTAGTCAAAACAGGAACTAAATAGTCTGCAGTGATCGCAAGATAGGAGTATGTCTGGAGCTGCTCAGAAACTGCATGAAAAATTTTTCAAGCAGTCTTGCTAACCTTTCGTTCGCACTTCTGCTAAGCTAAGATACACTCCCAGAGGGCAGCGGCTTAACGTTTGCACTGCTGCTAAAAGCAGCTAGCGAGCGATCAACTCGGAATGACCCCCATGATCAGGTCTGAATTACCCCCTAAGAACTCGGGTTATGACCTCCCAATGCTTATGTTTTCCTTTTCTAAGTACTGAATGTTTTGTTTGACATCAGTTCAGTTTAAACCACTTACAGTATTTCAGGAATTCTGTGATGTCCATTGTATGAGTGGTGAAGCAAGTGAATGTAAGAACAACATATATAATATGTTTGCTTAGTGAATAATTGCAGCATGCCCTTCAAGATTTTAAAACTGGCACATATTTCTAATTCTTTATCTGTCTCCCTCCTGAGATACTCCATCTGACTATATTGCATTCCTGGCAGCCACACTCCTGGCAGCCATAGTCTTGTACTATTGACCAGTAGGGTGTAGCGTGCACTGGTGCTTTCATCAGGAAATCCCCAGGACTGTCCAGGATCTGAACTTAGCTGTGAATACTGTAAACACAATGGACAATGGAACACTTTATTCTGTAGTTTTTTTTTAAGAGTAAACAATGCTATGAATCCCAATACACCAACACAGCCTTAAGATATAGATTTTTTAGAACTTTTATTACTGAGAAGCTCTTCACCAGCCCCCCCCCCAACCCTATGATATGTGGATTATAGAGTCGACCACACTTAGGTCGACAGTCATTGGGTCGACCACTGATGGTCAACAGTGACTAGGTCGACACCTGAAATAGGTCAACATGGTCATTGGGTCGACATGGAAAAGGTCGACATTGGGTTTTGAAAGTTTTTTTGGTGTAGTTTTCTCCGTAAAGGGATTGGGAAACCAAATTAGTGCACTGTGTCCCCTCGCAAGGTGGCTCGCTCCGCTACCACTGCGCTTGTCACAGGTGGAGAATGAAAAAGTTAAAAAAATGAAAAAATTTGAAAAACTCATGTTGTCCGTTTCATGTGTCGTCCTTTGACAGGTCGACCTAGTGACCATGTTGACCTACAGACCATGTCGACCTAATGCATGTCCACCAATAGTGGTTGACCTAATGACTGTCGGCCTAAAGAGCGGATACCATCTGGAACATACCATGTCCCAATGCAAAGGGGAACAAATATATTTTTATTTTTTCTGTGCAGGGTAAAAAATAAGATTTTACTCACCGGTAAATCTATTTCTCGTAGTCCGTAGTGGATGCTGGGACTCCGTAAGGACCATGGGGATTAGCGGCTCTGCAGGAGACTGGGCACAACTAAAGAAAGCTTTAGGACTACCTGGTGTGCACTGGCTCCTCCCACTAAGACCCTCCTCCAGACCTCAGTTAGGATACTGTGCCCGGAAGAGCTGACACAATAAGGAAGGATTTTGAATCCTGGGTAAGACTCATACCAGCCACACCAATCACACCGTATAACTCGTGATACTATACCCAGTTACCAGTATGAAATATAACTGAGCCTCTCAACAGATGGCTCAACAATAACCCTTTAGTTAGGCAATAACTCTAAACAAGTATTGCAGACAATCCGCACTTGGGATGGGCGCCCAGCATCCACTACGGACTCCGAGAAATAGATTTACCTGTGAGTAAAATCTTATTTTCTCTGACGTCCTAAGTGGATGCTGGGACTCCGTAAGGACCATGGGGATTATACCAAAGCTCCCAAACGGGCGGGAGAGTGTGGATGACTCTGCAGCACCGAATGAGCAAACTCTAGGTCCTCCTCAGCCAGGGTATCAAACTTGTAGACTCTTACAAAAATGTTTTAACCCGACCAAGTAACAGCTCGGCAAAGTTGTAAAGCCGAGACCCCTCGGGCAGCCGCCCAAGAAGAGACCACTTTTCTCGTGGAATGGGCTTTTACAGAATTAGGGTGCGGCAGTCCAGCCGCAGAATGTGCAAGTTGAATCGTGCTACAGATCCAGCGAGCAATCGTCTGCTTAGAAGCAGGAGCACCCAGCTTGTTGGGTGCATACAGGAGAAATAGCGAGTCAGTTTTCCTGACTCCAGCTGTCCTGGAAACATATACTTTTCAGGGCCCTGACTACATCCAGTAACTTGGAATCCTCCAAGTCCCAAGTAGCCGCAGGCACCACAATAGGTTGGTTCACATTAAAAAATTATACCACCTTAGGAAGGAATTGGGAACGAGTCCTCAATTCCGCCTTATCCATATAAAATACAGATAAGGGCTTTTGTATGACAAAGCCGCCAATTCTGATACACGCCTGGCCGACGCCAAGGCCCACAGAATGACCACTTTCCACGTGAGGTATTATAGCTCCACGGATTTAAGTGGCTCAACCCAATGCGACTTCAGGAAATCCAACACCACGTTGAGATCCCACGGTGCCACTGGAGGCACAAACGGGGGCTGACTATGTAGCACTCCCTTAACAAAAGTCTGAACTTCAGGCAGTGAAGCCAGTTCAATTTTGGAAGAAAATCGATAGAGCCGAAATCTGGACCTTAATGGAACCCAATTTTAGGCCCATAGTCACCTCTGACTGTAGGAAGTGCAGAAATCGACCTAGCTGAAATTTCTCCTTTGGGGCCTTCCTGGCCTCACAGTACGCAACATATTTCCGCCATATGCGGTGATAATGGTTTGCGTTCACTTCTTTCCTAGCTTCAAATAGCGTAGGGATAACTTCCTCCGGAATTCCCTTTTCCTTCAGGATCCGGCGTTCAAACGCCATGCCGTCAACGCAGCCGCGGTACGTCTTGGAATAGACAGGCCCCCTGCTGCAGCAGGTCCTGTCTGAGCGGCAGAGGCCATGGGTCCTCTGAGATCATTTCTTGGAGTTCTGGTTACCAAGCTCTTCTTGGCCAACCCGGAACAATGAGTATAGTTCTTACTCCTCTCCTTCTTATTATTCTCATTACCCTGGGTAAGAGAGGCAGAGAAGGGAACACATACACCGACTGGTACACCCACGGTGTTACCAGAGTGTCCACAGCTATCGCCTGAGGGTCCTTGACCTGGCGCAATATCTTTGTAACTTTTAGTTGAGGCGGGACGCCATCATGTCCACCTGTGGCCTTTCCCAACGGTGTACAATCATTTGGAAGACTTCTGGATGAAGTCCCCACTCTCCCGGATGGAGGTTTCTTAGTTGTCCACTCCGGGAATGAACACTGCTGACAGTGCTAACACAAGATTTTCCGCCCATCGGAGAATCCTTGTGGCTTCTGCCATCGCCATCCTGCTTCTTGTGCCGCCCTGTCGGTTTACATGAGCGACCGCCGTGATGTTGTCTGACTGGATCAGCACCGGCCGGTGTTGAAGCAGGGGTCTAGCCTGACTTAGGGCATTGTAAATGGCCCTCAGTTCCAGAATATTTATGTGTAGGGAAGTCTCCTGACTTTTCCATAGCCTTGGAAGTTCCTTCCCTGTGTGACTGCCCCCCAGCCTCGAAGGCTGGCATCCGTGGTCACCAGGACCCAGTCCTGTATGCCGAATCTGCGGCCCCCTAGAAGATGAGCACTCTGCAGCAACCACAACAGCGACACCCTAACCCTTGGAGACAGGGTTATCCTCCGATGCATCTGAAGATGCGACCCGGACCACTTGTCCAACAGATCCCACTGGAAAATCCTTGCATGGGACCTGGCGAATGGAATTTCTTCGTAAGAAGCTACCATCTTTCCCAGGGCTCGCGTGCATTGATGCACCGACACCTGTATACGTATTAGGAGGTCTCTGTCTAGAGACAATAACTCCTTGGACTTCTCCTCCGGGAGAAACCCTTTTTATCCTGTTCTGTGTCCAGAACCATACCCAGGAACAGTAGACGCGTCTTAGGAACCAGCTGCGACTTTGGAATATTCAGAATCCAGCCGTGCTGTTGTAGCACTTCCCGAGATAGTGCTACTCCGACGAACAACTGCTCCCTGGACCTCGCCTTTATAAGGAGATCGTCCAAGTACAGGATAATTATTTCGGCCATTACCTTGGTAAATACCTCGGTGCCGGGGACAGACCAACGGCAACGTCTGGAATTGGTAATGACAATCCTGTACCACAATTTTGAGGTACTCCTGGTGAAGAGGGTAAATAGGGACATGCAGGTAATCATCCTTGATGTCCAGTGATACCATGAAATTCTCCAGGCATGCAATAATCGCCCTGAGCGATTCCATTTTGAACTTGAACCTTCGTATATAAGTGTTCAAGGCTTTCAATTTTAGAATGGGTCTCACCGAACCGTCTGGTTTCGGTACCACAACATTTTGGAATAGTAACCCCGGCCTTGTTGAAGGAGGGGTACCTTGCTTTCACCTGCTGGAAGTACAGCTTGTGAATTGCCGCCAGTACTACCTTTCTCCGAGGGCAGCCGGCAAGGCTGATGTGAGGTAACGGCGAGGGGGAGTCGCCTCGAACTCCAGCCTGTATCCCTGTGCTACTATTTGCAGAACCTAGAGATCCACCTGTGGGCAAGCCCACTGGTCCCTGAAGTTCCCGAGACGCGCCCCTACCGCACCTGTCTCTAGAGATGAGCGCCTGAAATTTTTCGGGTTTTGTGTTTTGGTTTTGGGTTCGGTTCCGCGGCCGTGTTTTGGGTTCGACCGCGTTTTGGCAAAACCTCACCGAATTTTTTTTGTCGGATTCGGGTGTGTTTTGGATTCGGGTGTTTTTTTCAAAAAACCCTAAAAAACAGCTTAAATCATAGAATTTGGGGGTAATTTTGATCCCAAAGTATTATTAACCTCAAAAAACATAATTTACACTCATTTTCAGCCTATTCTGAACACATCACACCTCACAATATTATTTTTAGTCCTAAAATTTGCACCGAGGTCGCTGTGTGAGTAAGATAAGCGACCCTAGTGGCCGACACAAACACCGGGCCCATCTAGGAGTGGCACTGCAGTGTCACGCAGGATGTCCCTTCCAAAAAACCCTCCCCAAACAGCACATGACGCAAAGAAAAAAAGAGGCGCAATGAGGTAGCTGACTGTGTGAGAAAGATAAGCGACCCTAGTGGCCGACACAAACACCGGGCCCATCTAGGAGTGGCACTGCAGTGTCACGCAGGATGTCCCTTCCAAAAAACCCTCCCCAATCAGCACATGATGCAAAGAAAAAGAAAAGAAAAAAGAGGTGCAAGATGGAATTATCCTTGGGCCCTCCCACCCACCCTTATGTTGTATAAACAAAACAGGACATGCACACTTTAACCAACCCATCATTTCAGTGACAGGGTCTGCCACACGACTGTGACTGATATGACGGGTTGGTTTGGACCCCCCCCAAAAAAGAAGCAATTAATCTCTCCTTGCACAAACTGGCTCTACAGAGGCAAGATGTCCACCTCATCTTCACCCTCCGATATATCACCGTGTACATCCCCCTCCTCACAGATTATCAATTCGTCCCCACTGGAATCCACCATCTCAGCTCCCTGTGTACTTTGTGGAGGCAATTGCTGCTGGTCAATGTCTCCGCGGAGGAATTGATTATAATTCATTTTAATGAACATCATCTTCTCCACATTTTCTGGATGTAACCTCGTACGCCGATTGCTGACAAGGTGAGCGGCGGCACTAAACACTCTTTCGGAGTACACACTTGTGGGAGGGCAACTTAGGTAGAATAAAGCCAGTTTGTGCAAGGGCCTCCAAATTGCCTCTTTTTCCTGCCAGTATAAGTACGGACTGTGTGACGTGCCTACTTGGATGCGGTCACTCATATAATCCTCCACCATTCTATCAATGTTGAGAGAATCATATGCAGTGACAGTAGACGACATGTCCGTAATCGTTGTCAGGTCCTTCAGTCCGGACCAGATGTCAGCATCAGCAGTCGCTCCAGACTGCCCTGCATCACCGCCAGCGGGTGGGCTCGGAATTCTGAGCCTTTTCCTCGCACCCCCAGTTGCGGGAGAATGTGAAGGAGGAGATGTTGACAGGTCGCGTTCCGCTTGACTTGACAATTTTGTCACCAGCAGGTCTTTCAACCCCAGCAGACTTGTGTCTGCCGGAAAGAGAGATCCAAGGTAGGCTTTAAATCTAGGATCGAGCACGGTGGCCAAAATGTAGTGCTCTGATTTCAACAGATTGACCACCCGTGAATCCTTGTTAAGCGAATTAAGGGCTGCATCCACAAGTCCCACATGCCTAGCGGAATCGCTCCGTGTTAGCTCCTTCTTCAATGCCTCCAGCTTCTTCTGCAAAAGCCTGATGAGGGGAATGACCTGACTCAGGCTGGCAGTGTCTGAACTGACTTCACGTGTGGCAAGTTCAAAGGGCATCAGAACCTTGCACAACGTTGAAATCATTCTCCACTGCACTTGAGACAGGTGCATTCCATCTCCTATATCGTGCTCAATTGTATAGGCTTGAATGGCCTTTTGCTGCTCCTCCAACCTCTGAAGCATATAGAGGGTTGAATTCCACCTCGTTACCACTTCTTGCTTCAGATGATGGCAGGGCAGGTTCAGTAGTTTTTGGTGGTGCTCCAGTCTTCTGTACGTGGTGCCTGTACGCCGAAAGTGTCCCGCAATTTTTCTGGCCACCGACAGCATCTCTTGCACGCCCCTGTCGTTTTTTTAAAAATTCTGCACCACCAAATTCAAGGTATGTGCAAAACATGGGACGTGCTGGAATTTGCCCATATTTAATGCACACACAATATTGCTGGCGTTGTCCGATGCCACAAATCCACAGGAGAGTCCAATTGGGGTAAGCCATTCCGCGATGATCTTCCTCAGTTGCCGTAAGAGGTTTTCAGCTGTGTGCGTATTCTGGAAAGCGGTGATACAAAGCGTAGCCTGCCTAGGAAAGAGTTGGCGTTTGCGAGATGCTGCTACTGGTGCCGCCGCTGCTGTTCTTGCGGCGGGAGTCCATACATCTACCCAGTGGGCTGTCACAGTCATATAGTCCTGACCCTGCCCTGCTCCACTTGTCCACATGTCCGTGGTTAAGTGGACATTGGGTACAACTGCATTTTTTAGGACACTGGTGAGTCTTTTTCTGACGTCCGTGTACATTCTCGGTATCGCCTGCCTAGAGAAGTGGAACCTAGATGGTATTTGGTAACGGGGGCACACTGCCTCAATAAATTGTCTAGTTCCCTGTGAACTAACGGCGGATACCGGACGCACGTCTAACACCAACATAGTTGTCAAGGACTCAGTTATCCGCTTTGCAGTAGGATGACTGCTGTGATATTTCATCTTCCTCGCAAAGGACTGTTGAACAGTCAATTGCTTACTGGAAGTAGTACAAGTGGGCTTACGACTTCCCCTCTGGGATGACCATCGACTCCCAGCGGCAACAACAGCAGCGCCAGCAGCAGTAGGCGTTACACGCAAGGATGCATCGGAGGAATCCCAGGCAGGAGAGGACTCGTCAGACTTGCCAGTGACATGGCCTGCAGGACTATTGGCATTCCTGGGGAAGGAGGAAATTGACACTGAGGGAGTTGGTGGGGTGGTTTGCGTGAGCTTGGTTACAAGAGGAAGGGATTTACTGGTCAGTGGACTGCTTCCGCTGTCACCCAAAGTTTTTGAACTTGTCACTGACTTATTATGAATGCGCTGCAGGTGACGTATAAGGGAGGATGTTCCGAGGTGGTTAACGTCCTTACCCCTACTTATTACAGCTTGACAAAGGGAACACACGGCTTGACACCTGTTGTCCGCATTTCTGGTGAAATACCTCCACACCGAAGAGCTGATTTTTTTGGTATTTTCACCTGGCATGTCAACGGCCATATTCCTCCCACGGACAACAGGTGTCTCCCCGGGTGCCTGACTTAAACAAACCACCTCACCATCAGAATCCTCCTGGTCAATTTCCTCCCCAGCGCCAGCAACACCCATATCCTCCTCATCCTGGTGTACTTCAACACTGACATCTTCAATCTGACTATCAGGAACTGGACTGCGGGTGCTCCTTCCAGCACTTGCAGGGGGCATGCAAATAGTGGAAGGCGCATGCTCTTCACGTCCAGTGTTGGGAAGGTCAGGCATCGCAAACGACACAATTGGACTCTCCTTGTGGATTTGGGATTTCAAAGAACGCACAGTTCTTTGCGGTGCTTTTGCCAGCTTGAGTCTTTTCAGTTTTCTAGCGAGAGGCTGAGTGCTTCCATCCTCATGTGAAGCTGAACCACTAGCCATGAACATAGGCCAGGGCCTCAGCCGTTCCTTGCCACTCCGTGTGGTAAATGGCATATTGGCAAGTTTACGCTTCTCCTCCGACAATTTTATTTTAGGTTTTGGAGTCCTTTTTTTTCTGATATTTGGTGTTTTGGATTTGACATGCTCTGTACTATGACATTGGGCATCGGCCTTGGCAGACGACGTTGCTGGCATTTCATCGTCTCGGCCATGACTAGTGGCAGCAGCTTCAGCACGAGGTGGAAGTGGATCTTGATCTTTCCCTAATTTTGGAACCTCAACTTTTTTGTTCTCCATATTTTATAGGCAGAACTAAAAGGCACCTCAGGTAAACAATGGAGATGGATGGATTGGATACTAGTATACAATTATGGACGGACTGCCACGGTTAGGTGGTATAAAAAAACCACGGTTAGGTGGTATATATTATAATAATAATACAATTATGGATGGACGGACTGCCTGCCGACTGCCGACACAGAGGTAGCCACAGCCGTGAACTACCGCACTGTACACTGGTTGATAAAGAGATAGTAGTATACTCGTAACAACTAGTATGACACTATGACGACGGTATAAAGAAAGAAAAAAAAATACCACAGTTAGGTGGTATATATTATAATAATAATACAATTATGGATGGACGGACTGCCTGCCGACTGCCGACACAGAGGTAGCCACAGCCGTGAACTACCGCACTGTACACTGGTTGATAAAGAGATAGTAGTATACTCGTAACAACTAGTATGACACTATGACGACGGTATAAAGAATGAAAAAAAAACCACGGTTAGGTGGTATATATTATAATAATAATACAATTATGGATGGACGGACTGCCTGCCGACTGCCGACACAGAGGTAGCCACAGCCGTGAACTACCGCACTGTACACTGGTTGATAAAGAGATAGTAGTATACTCGTAACAACTAGTATGACACTATGACGACGGTATAAAGAAAGAAAAAAAAATACCACGGTTAGGTGGTATATATTATAATAATAATACAATTATGGATGGACGGACTGCCTGCCGACTGCCGACACAGAGGTAGCCACAGCCGTGAACTACCGCACTGTACACTGGTTGATAAAGAGATAGTAGTATACTCGTAACAACTAGTATGACACTATGACGACGGTATAAAGAAAGAAAAAAAAATACCACAGTTAGGTGGTATATATTATAATAATAATACAATTATGGATGGACGGACTGCCTGCCGACTGCCGACACAGGGGTAGCCACAGCCATGAACTACCGCACTGTACACTGGTTGATAAAGAGATAGTAGTATACTCGTAACAACTAGTATGACACTATGACGACGGTATAAAGAATGAAAAAAAAAACCACGGTTAGGTGGTATATATTATAATAATAATACAATTATGGATGGACGGACTGCCTGCCGACTGCCGACACAGAGGTAGCCACAGCCGTGAACTACCGCACTGTACACTGGTTGATAAAGAGATAGTAGTATACTCGTAACAACTAGTATGACACTATGACGACGGTATAAAGAAAGAAAAAAAAATACCACAGTTAGGTGGTATATATTATAATAATAATACAATTATGGATGGACGGACTGCCTGCCGACTGCCGACACAGAGGTAGCCACAGCCGTGAACTACCGCACTGTACACTGGTTGATAAAGAGATAGTAGTATACTCGTAACAACTAGTATGACACTATGACGACGGTATAAAGAAAGAAAAAAAAATACCACAGTTAGGTGGTATATATTATAATAATAATACAATTATGGATGGACGGACTGCCTGCCGAGTGCCGACACAGAGGTAGCCACAGCCGTGAACTACCGCACTGTACACTGGTTGATAAAGAGATAGTAGTATACTCGTAACAACTAGTATGACACTATGACGACGGTATAAAGAATGAAAAAAAAACCACGGTTAGGTGGTATATATTATAATAATAATACAATTATGGATGGACGGACTGCCTGCCGACTGCCGACACAGAGGTAGCCACAGCCGTGAACTACCGCACTGTACACTGGTTGATAAAGAGATAGTAGTATACTCGTAACAACTAGTATGACACTATGACGACGGTATAAAGAATGAAAAAAAAACCACGGTTAGGTGGTATATATTATAATAATAATACAATTATGGATGGACGGACTGCCTGCCGACTGCCGACACAGAGGTAGCCACAGCCGTGAACTACCGCACTGTACACTGGTTGATAAAGAGATAGTAGTATACTCGTAACAACTAGTATGACACTATGACGGTATAAAGAATGAAAAAAAAACCACGGTTAGGTGGTATATATTATAATAATAATACAATTATGGATGGACGGACTGCCTGCCGACTGCCGACACAGAGGTAGCCACAGCCGTGAACTACCGCACTGTACACTGGTTGATAAAGAGATAGTAGTATACTCGTAACAACTAGTATGACACTATGACGACGGTATAAAGAAAGAAAAAAAAATACCACGGTTAGGTGGTATATATTGTAATACAATTATGGATGGACGGACTGCCTGCCGAGTTCCGACTGCCGACACAGAGGTAGCCACAGCCGTGAACTACCGCACTGTACTGTGTCTGCTGCTAATATAGACTGGTCGATAAAGAGATAGTATACAATACATACAACAATATACTACTATACTGGTGGTCAGGCACTGGTCACCACTAGTCACACTGGCAGTGGCACTCCTGCAGCAAAAGTGTGCACTGTTTAATTTTAAATTAATATAATATTATGTACTCCTGGGGGCTCCTGCTATAACAACCTGCAGTGCTCCCCAGTCTCCCCCACAATTATTATAAGCTTTGCCTTTTATACATTGATGTGCAGCACACTGGGCTGAGCTGAGTGCACACAGACTGAGTCACACTGTGTGACTGGCTGCTGCTGTGTATCGTTTTTTTTCAGGCAGAGAACGGATATAGCAGAGAACGGATATATTATATTAAAATAAATAAAAGTTAACTAACAACAACTGCACTGGTCACTGTGGTAAACTCTGTCTGACTCTGCACAATCTCTCTCTCTCTTCTAATCTAATTTCTAATGGAGAGGACGCCAGCCACGTCCTCTCCCTATCAATCTCAATGCACGTGTGAAAATGGCGGCGACGCGCGGCTCCTTATATAGAATCCGAGTCTCGCGAGAATCCGACAGCGTCATGATGACGTTCGGGCGCGCTCGGGTTAACCGAGCAAGGCGGGAGGATCCGAGTCTGCTCGGACCCGTTAAAAAAACATGAAGTTCGTGCGGGTTCGGTTTCAGAGAAACCGAACCCGCTCATCTCTAGTCTCCACCTGTGGAGCCCCAGCGTCATGCGGTGGACTCAGAGGAAGCGGGGGAAGATTTTTGATCCTGGGAACTGGCTGCTGGTGCAGCTTTTTTCCTTCTTCCCTTGTCTCTGTGCAGAAAGGAAGCGCTTTTGACCCGCTTGCTTTTCTGAAGCCGAAAGGACTGTACCTGAAAATACGGTGCTTTCTTAGGCTGTGAGGAAACCTGAGGTAAAATTTTTTCTTCCCAGCTGTTGCTGTGGATACGAGGTCCCAGAGACCATCCCCAAACAATTCCTCACCCTTATAAGGCAGAATCTCCATGTGCCTTTTACAGGCAGCATCACCTGTCCACTGCCGGGTTTCTAATACCCTCCTGGCAGAATGGACATTGCATTAATTCTGGATGCCAGCCGGCAAATATCCCTCTCTGCATCCTTTATATATAAGACAACGTCTTAAATATGCTCAATGTTAGCAAAATATTATCCCTGTGTTAGCGTATTAATATTATCTGACAGGGTATCAGACCCCGCTGCAGCAGCCCTATTTATGCTGAGGCAATTGCAGCTCTCAGTATATAACCTGAGTGTGTAAATACAGACTTCAGGATCGCCTCCTGCTTTTTATCAGCAGGTTCCTTCAAGGTGGCCGTATCCTAAGACGGCAGTGCCACCTTTTGACAAACGTGTGAGCGCCTTATCCACCCTAAGGGATATCTCCCAACGTGACCTATCCTCTGGCGGGAAAGGGTACGCCATCAGTAACTTTTTAGAAATTACCAGTTTCTTATCGGGGGAAACCACGCTTCTTTACACACTTCATTCATTCATCTGATGGGGGAACAAAACACTGGCTGCTTTTTCTCCCCAAATCTAAAACCCCTTTTATGTGGTACTTGGGTTCATGTCAGAAAATGCGTAACACATTTTTCATTGCCGAGATCATGTAACGGATGTTCCTAGTGGATTGTGTATATGTCTCAACCTCGTCGCCACTGGAGTCAGACTCCGTGTCGACATCTGTGTCTGCCATCTGAGGTAACGGGCGTTTTTTGAGCCCCTGATGGCCTTTGAGACGCCTGGGCAGGCGCGGGCTGAGAAGCCGGCTGTCCCACAGCTGTTACGTCATCCAGCCTTTTATGTAAGGAGTTGACACTGTCAGTTAATACCTTTCACCTATCCATCCACTCTGGTGTCGGCCCCACAGGGGGCGACATCCCATTTATCGGCCTCTGCTCCGCCTCCACGTAACCTTCCTCATCCAACATGTCGACACAGCCGTACCGACACACCGCACACACACAGGGAATGCTCTGACTGAGGACAGGACCCCACAAAGTCCTTTGGGGAGACAGAGAGAGAGTATGCCAGCACACACCAGAGCGCTATATAATGCAGGGATTAACACTATAACTGAGTGATTTTTCCCCAAATAGCTGCTTGTATACATATATTGCGCCTAAATTTAGTGCCCCCCCCTCTCTTTTTAACCCTTTGAGCCTGAAAACTACAGGGGAGAGCCTAGGGAGCTGTCTTCCAGCTGCACTGTGAAGAGAAAATGGCGCCAGTGTGCTGAGGGAGAAGCCCCGCCCCTTTTTCAACTGACTTTCTCCCGCTTTTTCTGGAATACTGGCAGGGGTAATTTTACATCTATATAGCCTCTAGGACTATATATGATGTAGATTTGCCAGCCAAGGTGTCATATATTGCCCTCAGGGCGCCCCCCCCCAGCGCCCTGCACCCATCAGTGACCGGAGTGTGAGGTGTACATGAGGAGCAATGGCGCACAGCTGCAGTGCTGTGCGCTACCTTGGTGAAGACCGAAGTCTTCTGCCGCCGATTTTCCGGACTCTTCATGCTTCTGGCTCTGTAAGGGGGACGGCGGCGCGGCGGCGTGGCTCCGGGAACGAACACCAAGGTCGGGTCCTGCGGTCGATCCCTCTGGAGCTAATGGTGTCCAGTAGCCTAAGAAGCCCAAACTACCACCTGTTAGGTAGGTTCGCTTCTTCTCCCCTTAGTCCCTCGCTGCAGTGAGTCTGTTGCCAGCAGATCTCACTGTAAAATAAAAAACCTAAATATACTTTCTTTCTAGGAGCTCAGGAGAGCCCCTAGTGTGCATCCAGCTCAGCCGGGCACAAGAATCTAACAGAGGTCTGGAGGAGGGTCTTAGTGGGAGGAGCCAGTGCACACCAGGTAGTCCTAAAGCTTTCGTTAGTTGTGCCCAGTCTCCTGCGGAGCCGCTAATCCCCATGGTCCTTACGGAGTCCCAGCATCCACTTAGGACGTCAGAGAAATAGTAAATACTAGCTGATTTTGCATGTAGCCCACAAATCTTAGCTTTATTTTGACATTTCAATTTAGATTTCAGTTTGAACACACCCCACCCCAACCTAACTCTCTGCACGTGTTTTTGCCCAGTTGCTTGCTTTTTTGCTTTACTTACAAACATGAATCAGGCCCTATGTACGGAAATAAAAAGACTGACTGCATTTGGCACACAAATACTAGGCAGCTTTGTTGTCACATTGAAACTTAGAATTGAGGGGGTCATTCCGAGTTGTTCACTCGCTAGCAGTTTTTAGCAGCCGTGCAAACGCTATGCCGCCTCCCACTGGGAGTGTATTTTAGCTTAGCAGAAGTGCGAACGAAAGGATCGCAGAGCGGCTACAAAGTTTTTTTGTGCCATTTCAGAGTAGCTCAAAACCTATTCAGCGCTTGCGATCACTTCAGACTGTTCAGTTCCTGTTTTGATGTCACAAACACGCCCTGCGTTCGCTCAGCCATGCCTTCGTTTTTCCTGGCACGCCTGCGTTTTTTCGAACACTCCCTGAAAACGGTCAGTTGCCACCCAGAAACGCCCACTTCATGTCAATCACTCTGCGGCAACCTGTGCGACTGAAAAGCTTCGCTAGACCCTGTGTGAAAATACATTGTTCGTTGTAATAGTACGTCGCGCGTGCGCATTGCGCCGCATACGCATGTGCAGAAGTGCCGGTTTTTTTGCCTCATCGCTGCACAGCGAACGAATGCAGCTAGCGATCAACTCGAATGACCACCTGAGTTAGGTGGGAGTGAGTACGCCCCCAACTCTTGATCTGTATACTCATTCTAAATTTGTGATCCTGCAGTGTAACATAGTTTTGCCAAGGTGCAGATTTGCTCCTATTGCATTATTGCCAGCTCTGCATAACATACAGTACCATAGTTTAATGCTAGGCTATTATCACCATCTGCATCTCAGGATGCAGATGTCATGTGATATAATCCACCAAACTCGCAATGCTATTATTGTATACAGCGCATGGATGTATCAATAATCGCACGGAGGGACACAGCCTGCGAGAAAGCTCTGTCCCTGTGATTGCCCTCCACAGCATTACTAGGGTATTGTTTGCAAAAAATACCCTGAGTTCTTGCTGCGCAATTTGAAAAAGACTAAAGAAATCATCATTGATTTTAGGAAGACAAATAAGTCTAAATTATTACCAGTACTTATTGCAAACGTGGAGGTTAAAGGGGAAAATATTTTAAATTATTAGGAACCATCATCTCGGATGATCTGTCCTGGAGTTTCAATGTTTTAACTATGGTTAAGAAGGCGCAACAGCGTCTGTATTTTCTGAGAAAACTGAGGGCAGTAAACTTGTCCACAAAACACCTACTGATTTTTTACCATTGTGTTATCGAAAGCATCTTACCTTATTGTACAGTATTTCAGTTTGGTACAGTAATTGCACCAAAGTTGACCGTAAGATTTTAGAGTGGGTGGTCAAGACAGCTGGGAACATCATTGGCACTGAATTGCACACAATTGAAGAAATGTATATTAGGAACAGCCACTGGAAAGGAAATAGTATTTTCTCTTACATCCTAGAGGATGCTGGGGTCCACATTAGTACCATGGGGTATAGACGGGTCCACCAGGAGCCATTGGCACTTTAAGAGTTTGAGAGTGTGGGCTGGCTCCTCCCTCTATGCCCCTCCTACCAGACTCAGTTTAGAAAATGTGCCCGAGTTTTTTATTTTACAGGGAGGCTGCTGGCCTCCCTGCATCGTGGGACTAAGGGGTGGAGTAGTGTTTGCCATGCGGGGTCTGAGCCACTATCTCCGCTGACAGGACACTGAGCTCCTGAGGGGATCGAACGTTCCCCGCTACAGGGGATCGCTCACCCCGGTAGCATGCCGCCACTCCCTTACAGAGCCAGAAGATTGGTGGCGAGAAAGTCACTGGCCCCTCTAGCAAGCGGGGAGCCGGTGTGAAGATAGCGGCAACAGGGTATGGAGCGCAGTACTAACTGTGCTCCGGGGCTCAGCGGTACATAGTGCGGCGCTGTGAGGGGCCCCCTGAGCTAGTGCCTACACCCTAAACTGACCTCTTAAGCCTGTCAGGGTCCCGGGATCTCTGCCAGCATAAATCCTCAGGCCAGTATAATCATATGAAGAGGGGGAAGACAGCGCCATTAAGGGGGCGGAGCTTCTCCTCAGAGCGGACCCAGCAGCGTTCAGCGCCATTTTCCTGCTTGCAGAAACGCTGTCAGTGATGTGCAGTCCCTCCAGAGCAACTCCAGCTATCTCTCATGGTACTAGGGGGTTGTAGAAGGGGTGGAGGCTGAGTAAGACTGTGTAACCTATTAAGGTGCACAGTCAGCGCTGGTTTAGGGTCTCCCTATACCTGGAAAGCGCTGTGTGTGGGTTGGCTCCAATCTCTGTGTCTCTCATGCCATTCTTGGGGGTGAAACTCTGTCCTCCCCTGTGTGTGTGTGGAGTGTCTGTGGTCTCCATTAAGCTATGTCCA
This sequence comes from Pseudophryne corroboree, assembly GCF_028390025.1. Lineage (NCBI taxonomy): Eukaryota > Metazoa > Chordata > Amphibia > Anura > Myobatrachidae > Pseudophryne > Pseudophryne corroboree. The sequence continues at coordinate 199,943,152 of NC_086445.1, read as the reverse complement.
GGGACTCTGTGTCATATGATATGCTACAGAGGATATGTCCTCTCAGGATGATCCCATTCCATGTAATCAGGATTGCACTGTTTTAGCACAGATACCAGCAAGCCTGAATGGTTATCCTCTATCAAATCCATGATTTCTCAGATCTCTACTAGGGTTGCACAGAATTAATCTGCAACTCAGGTTTTACAGAACTCTATGGCAGTTTGGTCCGGTTCTGTTACCTCAGGGCCCCTCTCAGTAGGTTCCCATAAACATGCTCTTGCACAGATTATGCAGGATGACACGGATACCGACTCTGACACGGCAGACAGTGATGGGGATGTGCTTAGGGGGGGCCGCATCTCTTGCTAAAGGGGTGCAGTTGATGATAGAGGCTATAAGGGATGTGTTGAATATTGCAGATACAACACCAGAGTAGGTTGAAGAGGCTTACTTCACTTACAGTAAGAAAGCCTCGCTAACCTTCCCTGCGTCCAAAGAATTAAATACTATATTTGAGAAAGCATGGGAAAACCCGGAGAAAAAAATTGCAGATACCTAGAAGGGTTCTGGTTGCTTTTCCCTTCCCTGAGGAGGATAGGAATAAATGGGAAAACCCATCCATAGTGGACGTGTCTATATCCAGGCTATCAAAAAAGGTGGTTTTACCTGTTCCAGGATCTACCGCCTTGAAGGAGCCGGCTGATCGCAAAATTGATACTACGCTCAAATCCATATACACGGCTTCAGGGGCGATACTATGGCCTACTATTGCCTGTGCATGGATTTCCAAAGCTATAGTAAGGTGGTCAGGCACGTTACTTGAGGATTTGGATACTATGGATAAAAGTAGTGATGTGCACCGGACATTTTTCGGGTTTTGTTTGTGTTTTGGTTTTGGATTCGGTTCCGCGGCGGTGTTTTGGATTCGGACGCGTTTTGGCAAAACCTCCCTGAAAATTTTTTTGTGGGATTCGGGTGTGTTTTGGATTGGGGTGTTTTTTTTCAAAAAACCCTAAAAAACAGCTTAAATCATAGAATTTGGGGGGTCATTTTGATCCCAAAGTATTATTAACCTCAATTACCATCATTTCCACTCATTTCCAGTCTATTCTGAACACCTCACACCTCACAATATTATTTTTAGTCCTACAATTTGCACCGAGGTCGCTGGATGGCTAAGCTAAGCGACACAAGTGGCCGACACAAACACCTGGCCCATCTAGGAGTGGCACTGCAGTGTCAGGCAGGATAGCACTTCAAAAAAATTGTCCCCAAACAGCACATGATGCAAAGAAAAAAAGAGGCGCACCAAGGTCGCTGTGTGACTAAGCTAAGCGACCCAAGTGGCCGACACAAACACCTGGCCCATCTAGGAGTGGCACTGCAGTGTCAGACAGGATGGCAGATTTAAAAAATTGTCCCCAAACAGCACATGATGCAAAGAAAAAAAGAGGCGCAATGAGGTAGCTATGTGACTAAGCTAAGCGACCCAAGTGGCCGACACAAACACCTGGCCCATCTAGGAGTGGCACTGCAGTGTCAGACATGATGGCAGATTAAAAAAATTGTCCCCAAACAGCACATGATGCAAAGAAAAAAAGAGGCGCAATGAGGTAGCTGTGTGAATAAGATAAGCGACCCAAGTGGCCGACACAAACACCTGGCCCATCTAGGAGTGGCACTGCAGTGTCAGACAGGATGGCACTTCAAAAAATAGTCCCCAAACAGCAAATGATGCAAAGAAAAAAAGAGGCGCATTGAGGTAGCTGTGTGACTAAGCTAAGCGACCCAAGTGGTCGACACAAACACCTGGTCCATCTAGGAGTGGCACTGCAGTTTTCTAGCGAGAGGATGAGTGCTTCCATCCTCATGTGAAGCTGAACCACTAGCCATGAACATAGGCCAGGGCCTCAGCCGTTCCTTGCCACTCCGTGTCGTAAATGGCATATTGGCAAGTTTACGCTTCTCATCAGACGCTTTCAATTTTGATTTTTGGGTCATTTTACTGAACTTTTGTTTTTTGGATTTTACATGCTCTCTACTATGACATTAGGCATCGGCCTTGGCAGACGACGTTGATGGCATTTCATCGTCTCGGCCATGACTAGTGGCAGCAGCTTCAGCACGAGGTGGAAGTGGATCTTGATCTTTCCCTATTTTAACCTCCACATTTTTGTTCTCCATTTTTTAATGTGTGGAATTATATGCCAGTATCAATAGCAATGGCCTACTACTATATATACTGCGCACAACTAAAATGCACCACAGGTATAGAATGTAGATGGATAGTATACTTGACGACACAGAGGTAGGTACAGCAGTGGCCTTCCGTACCGTACTGCTATATATACTGGTGGTCACTGTCAGCAAACTGCACAACTAAAATGCACCACAGGTATAGAATCTAGATGGATAGTATACTTGATGACACAGAGGTAGGTACAGCAGTGGCCTTCCGTACCGTACTGCTATATATACTGGTGGTCACTGTGTCAGCAAACTGCACAACTGAAATGCAGCACAGGTATAGAATCTAGATGGATAGTATACTTGACGACACAGAGGTAGGTACAGCAGTGGCCTACCGTACCGTACTGCTATATATACTGGTGGTCACTGTCAGCAAACTGCAAAACTAAAATGCACCACAGGTATAGAATCTAGATGGATAGTATACTTGACGACACAGAGGTAGGTACAGCAGTGGCCTTCCGTACCGTACTGCTATATATACTGGTGGTCACTGTCAGCAAACTGCAAAACTAAAATGCACCACAGGTATAGAATGTAGATGGATAGTATACTTGACGACACAGAGGTAGGTACAGCAGTGGCCTTCCGTACCGTACTGCTATATATACTGGGGGTCACTGTATCAGCAAACTGCACAACTGAAATGCACCACAGGTATAGAATCTAGATTGATAGTATACTTGACGACACAGAGGTAGGTACAGCAGTGGCCTTCCGTACCGTACTGCTATATATACTGGTGGTAACTGTGTCAGCAAACTGCAAAACTAAAATGCACCACAGGTATAGAATGTAGATGGATAGTATACTTAATGACGACACAGAGGTAGGTACAGCAGTGGCCTACTGTACCGTAATGCTATATATTATATACTGGTGGTCAGCAAACTGTGCAAAACTGAAATGCACCACAGGTATGGATGGATAGTACACTTGACGACACAGAGGTAGGTACAGCAGTGGCCTTCTGTACCGTACTCCTATATATTATATACTGGTGGTCAGCAAAATTATGCACTGTACTCCTACTATATACTGTCTACAATGCAGCACAGATATGGAGTGTTTTTCAGGCAGACAACGTATACTGGTGGTCACTGGTCAGCAAAACTCTGCACTGTACTCCTCCTATATAATATTATACTGGTGGTCCCCAGTCCCCACAATAAAGCAGCACACTGAGCACAGATATGGAGTGTTTTTCAGGCAGACAACGTATACTGGTGGTCACTGTCAGCAAAACTCTGCACTGTACTCCTGCTATATAATACAGCTGCTCCCCAGTCCCCACAATTAAGCAGTGTGAGCACAGATATATGCAGCACACTGAGCACAGATAAGGAGTGTTTTTTTCATGCAGAGAACGGATAAAACTGGTGGTCACTGATCAGCAAAACTCTGCACTGTACTCCTCCTATATTAATACACAGCTGCTCCCCAGTCCCCACAATTAAGCAATAAGTAAAGCAAGCACAAATATTTGCATCAACAATACACGGAGAGGACGCCAGCCACGTCCTCTCCCTAACATTTCCAATGCACGAGTGAAAATGGCGGCGAGGCGCAGCTGCTTATATAGAATCCGAATCTTGCGAGAATCCAACAGCGGGATGATGACGTTCGGGCGCGCTCGGGTTAACCGAGCCATATGGGAGAATCCGAGTATGCCTCGGACCCGTGTAAAAAGGGTGAAGTTCGGGGGGGTTCGGTTTCCGAGAAACCGAACCCGCTCATCACTAGATAAAAGTCATGCTTTGTCATGTAAAAGCCCATACTTGATCTTCCATGAAGACAGAGCTGACCTTCGGACACGTCAGCAGTTTTTTTCTGAAGGTTGTGTCGGCCTTTCATATCAACCAACCTATTGTGGTGCCAGTTGCGACTGACTCCTCAATTTCATCAAAGTCCTTAGACGTTGTAAGGGCTCTAAAAATCTATGTGGGGAGGACTGCTTGTCACAGAAAATCGGTCTCTTTGTTTGTCCTGTATGATCCCAAGAAAATTGTGTGTCCTGCTTCTAAGCAGACGATCTCTCGCTGGATCAGGTACACTATCCAGCATGCATATTCTACGGCAGGCTTGCCGTTTCCTACGTCTGTTAAGGTCTACTCTACTCGTAAGGTGGGTTCTTCCTGGGCGGCTGCCCGGTCTGTTTCGGCTTTACAACTCTGCCGAGCGGCTACTTGGTCGGGGTCGAACACGTTTGCAAAGTTCTACAAGTTCGATACTTTGGCCTCTGAGGACCTTAAGTTTGGTCAATTGGTTCTTTAGGAGCCTCCGCGCTCTCCCTCCCGTTCTGTGAGCTTTGGTATATACCCATGGTACTAATGTGGACCCCAGCATCCTCTAGGACGTAAGAGAAAATAGGATTTCTGCTGCGGGGTACACTGGGCAGGGCCGAAACTAGGGGGGGGGGGCTAGGGGGGCAGGCGACCTGGGCGCCAGATTGGAGGGGGCGCCGAGACCCCCTAACACCCGCCGCGGCACTTACTTTTAAAAAACCCCTTCTCCCGAGTGCCCAGCTCGGGGGGCGGGGTTTCGCGGAATGACGTCACGGCGCAAACGCGTCATTCCACGAAACCCCGCCGGAGGAGGGAGAAGGGGGAGCCCGGAGCCGCGCAGACGAGGAGGGAGAGGCGGCTGAGAAGCGGCGAGAACCGCTTCAAATGTAAGTCAGCCCCTCTCCCTTCCTCTCTCTCTCTCTCTCTCCCTCCACCACCTGCCGCAATGTGTAAAATGGGGACCTGTGCCTGCCGCTATGTGTAAAATGGGGACCTGTGCCTGCCGCTATGTGTAAAATGGGGACACTTGCCAGCGTACTGTGTAAAATGGGGACCTGTGCCTGCCGCTATGTGTAAAATGGGGACACTTGCCAGCGTACTGTGTAAAATGGGGACCTGTGCCTGCCGCAATGTGTAAAATGGGGACACTTGCCAGCGTACTGTGTAAAATGGGGACCTGTGCCTGCCGCAATGTGTAAAATGGGGACCTGTGCCTGCCGCAATGTGTAAAATGGGGACCTGTGCCTGCCGCAATGTGTAAAATGGGGACACTTGCCAGCGTACTGTGTAAAATGGGGACCTGTGCCTGCCGCTATGTGTAAAATGGGGACACTTGCCAGCGTACTGTGTAAAATGGGGACCTGTGCCTGCCGCAATGTGTAAAATAGGGACACTTGCCAGCGTACTGTTTAAAATGGGGACCTGTGCCTGCCGCTATGTGTAAAATGGGGACACTTGCCAGCGTACTGTGTAAAATGGGGACCTGTGCCTGCCGCAATGTGTAAAATGGGGACACTTGCCAGCGTACTGTGTAAAATGGGGACACTTGCCAGCGTACTGTGTAAAATGGGGACCTGTGCCTGCCGCAATGTGTAAAATGGGGACCTGTGCCTGCCGCAATGTGTAAAATGGGGACCTGTGCCTGCCGCAATGTGTAAAATGGGGACACTTGCCAGCGTACTGTGTAAAATGGGGACCTGTGCCTGCCGCTATGTGTAAAATGGGGACACTTGCCAGCGTACTGTGTAAAATGGGGACCTGTGCCTGCCGCAATGTGTAAAATGGGGACACTTTTTCCTGCCGCAATGTGTAAAATGGGGACACTTTTTCCTGCCGCAATGTGTAAAATGGGGACACCTGTCTGCCGCAATGTGTAAAATGGGGACACTTGCCAGCGTACTGTGTAAAATGGGGACCTGTGCCTGCCGCTATGTGTAAAATGGGGACACTTGCCAGCGTACTGTGTAAAATGGGGACCTGTGCCTGCCGCAATGTGTAAAATGGGGACCTGTGCCTGCCGCAATGTGTAAAATGGGGAAACTTGCCAGCATACTGTGTAAAATGGGGACCTGTGCCTGCCGCTATGTGTAAAATGGGGATACTTGCAAGCGTACTGTGTAAAATGGGGACCTGTGCCAGCCGCAATGTGTAAAATGGGGACACTTTTTCCTGCCGCAATGTGTAAAATGGGGACACCTGTCTGCCGCAATGTGTACAATGGGGAATGGGGACACTTGCCTGTCGTACTGTGTAAAATGGGGACACTTTTTCCTGGATATGAAATTTATGTTAGAAAAGGCAGTTTCTCAGGTGAAAAAGTTCTGAAAGAGAGATATATATATATATATATATATATATATATATAATATTTTTATTCATTTATTTTTTATTTTTTCTATTTTATTTTATTATTTTTATTTATTTATTGTAAAATATTTTTTTTTTTTTTGCGGGGGGGGGGGGGGGGGGGGGGGGTGTCAAATGACTACCTTGCCCCGGGTGACAAAAATCCTAGTTTCGGCCCTGCACTGGGCTCCACAAGTCTGGACAATGGGGTGTAGAGTAGGATCTTGATCCGAGGCACCAACAGGCTCAAAGCTTTGACTGTTCCCAGAATGCACAGTGCTGCCTCCTCTATAACCCCGCCTCCCAGCACAGGAGTTTGTCCGTTGGTGCTGCAGTAAGCAGGCACTTAACAGAGGGGCTGCTCCAGGCAGCCCTAAGAAAAGCTTTTTATGAGGTAAAAAGTGAAGACTTCAAGGGCAGCAGCAGGGGTAAATGTCTTCTGACATTCTCTGCTGCAGCTCCAGCTCTCCCCAGCGGCGCTGTACACTCCCGAGCCCTGGTTGCCGGGTACCTACAGCGGAGGCTCCGGTTTACATCATGTTAGGCACACACGGCTGGGGCTCTCCAGGATCGCGTGGCCGCGCTTCGGGAGGTGGTAAGTGGGTCCCGCTCGCAGAACCCGGTCTTTATCGCGATCCGTCGCGGTCAGTGGGAGGCGGGCCGCGCGCGCTGGTGGTGGACACTGTGGATACAGGCGTTCCCACTAGATAACCAGGGCATGGGCGCAGGTCAGGTTTTCTCTTAAAACCGATTTTAATATCGCCCACAGTACCCGGTGGTTTTGCCAGCAAGGGGGATAAGGCTTAGACCTGAAGCCCCTCCCCCAGCCCCAGGGCGCCATTTACAGCAAGTGTTCCCGCCCTGGAGCTGCATCTCTGTCTTTCCTCACTCCTTGTCAGTGTCTGCGGCGCTATTACTCCTCAGCTCACTGTTCCTGGGACTGCTTGGGCAAATCCTCCTATGTAAAGCCGCCTGGTTGTCAGCGCTGTGCCTTTACATGACACTTAAGTATTCTACCTGCCTTTTTAGTCAGTGTTAGTAAGAAAGAGTGCATTTAGTCAGGGGTTTATAGTACAATTACCCTGTGATATACATCCAGTTCTTACTGTGTAGTGTTATATCTATTGACTATATAGCTGTGTAAGCTAGTCCAGTGCAGTATTATTGTCTGTAATAACCTCTGCATTGTACAAAACTGTGACTATTTGTGTGTGCATTGATAGCTGAGTGGTGTCCATCTCGTGTCTTTCACTCAACTTGCTATCCCTATATTCTATAACCTGAGGGGGCTTGGTGCGTCAGGTGTTATTTAATATAGGATTTTCACAAAGATATACTGTATTACGTATTTTTCTCTGTGATTTAGTCACCATATCTTTCCTTTATCTCTGCTGGTGCTGACTACACTGCGCAGGGGTTTGGGTTTGGGGATATAGTGCTGCTAATAATTGTACTGCAAGTTATATCATGTTTGCTTCTGAGGGTAACGGTTCTGGGGCGGAACACACTGCTGGTGTTGCTGAAGCCACAGGCACATATGGGGAGAATATAGCAGCTGTGGGCTCTGGTTCTGGGGGCTCCTTGCCCCCCAGTGGGACTGTGGCAACGGAGCCACATACTGACCCTCCGTGGGCCGCTTTTTCCACGCTTCTGCATACGCTAGTTCATAAACCAACACCCCCTATGGGACCCCCAATGCCGGTACAACCGTATGTGGTCCCTGCAGCTAACCCGCCGTGGGTGGACGATTTATCTGCTCAATTAAAGAAGTTGAACCAGTCCCTGACTACTAAAAAGTCTGACCAACGCTCGCCTAAGTCCAAGAGGTCCTCTAAGTGAGCGCTCGTCTCCTCACAATCCACTGCTGTCACTGACACCTCATCTGATGAAGACAGCACATACACTGACCCCACAGGTTCTGAATCATATACGGCTGATGGGGAGGGTAGTTCACATGTGGATGTTCCTGATCTTTTGGAGGCTATTAAGTTAATTCTGCAGATTACGGATGAACCCGAGTCATCCGTTCCTCCTAAGAAACCAGATAGGTTCAAGCATCAGAACCTTAATTAAACAAGTTTTACCTCACTCTGACCACCTAGTGGATATACGTCAGGAACCTTGGCAAAGCTCGGGTACGAAGTTTGTGCCTCAAAAGAAGATGCTGGCTCGCTATCCCCTCGCGCCAGAGCTGTCTAAGAATTGGGAAACGCCTCCTCCAGTAGACTCACATGTGGCTAGGATGGTGGTTTCCTCAGCTCTACCTGTCACTACCGTCACGTCTCTAAAAGAGCCTACGGATAAACGTGTCGAGGGTTGTCTAAAAGCGATTTACACCCTCACGGGTGCTGCACAAAGGCCCACTATTGCAGCTACATGGGCGGCAGAGGCTATTGAAGCATGGGCCTTGGAGTTAGAGGCTGAAATCTCCTCTGACCATGCTAGACAATGCTTGTCATATATTGTCACAGCTTCTCGCTATATTAAACAGGCGGCTTCTGATGCCGGTATCCTGTCACGCCTAGCAAAGTTTGGGGATCCGGCAGCTGAGATTTGCCCAAGGAGGTAGCAGGCTGTGGAAGAACAAGATGAGGGGGTTGGATATAGTTCCTTTGCATGGGGCACGGAGCAATGAAGGATGTAGGCGGGGTTTGAGAGTCAATGGAAAGTATTTATTATGTACAGAGCTGAGGTAGAAAACTGAGGTTGGTGAACGGTGACTTGAGAACGTGGTTGTAGACAAAGAACTGCGGAACTGTGAGTGAGGGTAAAAACGAGGCTGAAGACAAGAACCGTGGACTGTGTCTTTAAGATGAAACTGCGGTAGAGGAGCTAAGAACTGTGGATGGTAGTTTGGGTCGTGACTGGAGACTGAGAACTGTAGACTGTGGCTTGAAAAATGAAGCTGGAGATAACGAGCTGAGGACTGTGAACGGTGGTTCGAGGACTTGGCTGGAAGCAAGAATCTGCGGACTGTGGCTTTCTAGGATGAGGCAAGAGACCCGGGGTCGTCCGTGCCCAAAGGGTCTTACTGAACCAGGTTTTCCAAGAGCGTCTCCACGGGCAGCAGCAGGCTAGGAACAGCAAGACTGCAGCAGCAACTGAGAACTGGCAAAGCAGGGTTAGAAGTACCAGAATACAGCAGGAATCCTGGGAGCACAGGCTAAAGCACCTACAACAGAGTTGTAACTTGAAGCACTGGCGTCCCTGTCCTAAACCAGCCCCATTTTATAGGAAGAAGTCTCCCTGGATTGGCTGGAAACCTAGGAACAGGAATTATGTCAGAAACTTGGTCTCCAACATGGCGGCGCCCAGTAAAGCAGACCTTTTCTAGCAACATACTGCTCACTGCCCCATGTCTCCTTGGCAACGGTTTAGCGAAAGGGAGCTGCTGCAGCAGCATCTCGCCGCCATGAGCGGACCCCCTCAGCACCATTACCGCTGCCGGTACCCCTGTACCCAGCACCACAGCCCTCCACCGCTGCTGCCCAGCCGCCCGTGAAGCCCGCCCCGCGGCCCCTGCGTTCCGGTAAGACCCCGGACGCTGACAGTACCCCCCCTTTGCGGGTGGACTCCGGACACCTATAAGGTTTAGCTGGAAATTTGGCATGAAATGTCCGAAGAAGTCTTGGGGCATGGACGTCCTCTGCCTCTACCCAGGACCTTTCCTCAGGTCCATATCCCTTCCAATCAACTAGGTACTGGAGGCGACCGTATCGTTTGCGGGAGTCGAGGATCTTATGAATCTCAAATTCGTCTCCTTGTGTTGACTGGATCTTGATTGATTTAGGCAGAGCAGCTCTGAATCGATTGAGTACCAACGGTTTTAAGAGAGAAATATGAAAAGCGTTAGGGATTCTTAAATGTGGAGGTAACTTCACCTTGTAAGCCACAGGATTCAAAACGTTTTCGATTGGGTAGGGCCCAATAAACCTGGGAGCAAACTTCTTAGTAGGAACCTTCAATCTTAGGTTACGTGTGGAAACCCAAACCCCGATCTCCCACTTTAAGACTTGGTACCGCTTTTCGCTTCAGATCTGCGTAGGTCTTATACTTCTTGGATGTCTTGAGCAAGGCCTTGTGAATTTGTCTCCAGGTTTCAGTAAATTGTCGAAGTGTTGACTCTGCGGCAGGAACCTCGAGTGTAGGCAGAAGTTGGAAGTCAGGAACTTTCGGATGATAACCATAATTAATGAAAAATGGAGAAGATTTTGTGGCAGAGTGATAAAGATTGTTATTGGCAAATTCTGCAAATGGAAGGAAGTCCAGCCAGTCGTCCTGAGAGGAGGACATGAATAAACGCAGAAATGTCTCCAGGTCCTGGTTCAATCTTTCTGTTTGACCATCCGTTTGAGGATGATATCCTGAGGAGAAATTAAATTTCACGCCAAGAGCAGAACATAGGGATCTCCAAAACTTGGCCACAAACTGGGGACCTCTATCAGATACGATTTACTGCGGTAAACCATGGAGTCGAAAAATCTCTGCTATGAATAATTTTGCCAGCTGGGATGCTGATGGAAGACTGGCCAGGGGAACAAAGGGGTAAATTTACTAACATTCGTAATTTTCCGAAAAAGGTCAAAGTTCAATCACGAATGACATTGAAAGTGTAAAACTGCAACTTTTTGAATTTATTACGACTAATTTACTAAGCTGTCGTATTCGGGTTTTTCTTTTCTTCCGATGTCGATGTCATTCGTGTTTTTTTTTATATTTTTACGGCAGTGATTAGCAAAACACTGCCGACTTTTTTTACAATCAATCTCGGCCGGATCTGTGTGATCCGTGCTGGTGTTTATTTATTTATTTTTTTTAAATTAAACACTGTAAAATAATAAAAAAAAATGCGTGGGGTCCCCCCTCCTAAGCATAACCAGCCTCGGGCTCTTTGAGCCGATCCTGGTTGCAAAAATATGGGGGAAAAAATGACAGGGGTTCCCCCATATTTAAGCAACCAGCATCGGGCTCTGCGCCTGGTCCTGGTCCCAAAAATACGGGGGACAAAAAGAGTAGGGGTCCCCCGTATTTTTAAAACCAGCACCGGGCTCCACTAGCTGGACAGATAATGCCACAGCTGGGGGTCACTTTTATATAGTGCCCTGCGGCCGTGGCATCAAAAATCCAACTAGTCACCCCTGGCCGGGGTACCCTGGGGGAGTGGGGACCCCTTCAATCAAGGGGTCCCCCCCCCAGCCACCCAAGGGCCAGGGGTGAAGCCCGAGGCTGTCCCCCCCCATCCAATGGGCTGCGGATGGGGGGGCTGATAGCCTTTGTTGTAAAAGAAAAGATATTGTTTTTAGTAGCAGTACTACAAGTCCCAGCAAGCCTCCCCCGCATGCTGGTACTTGGAGAACCACAAGTACCAGCATGCGGCGGAAAAACTGGCCCGCTGGTACCTGTAGTACTATTACTAAAAAAATACCCAAAAAAAGACAAGACACACACACCGTGAAAGTATAATTTTATTACATACATACACACATACATACATACTTACCTTAAGTTCCCACGCAGGTCGGTCCTCTTCTCCAGTAGAATCCAAGGGGTACCTGTTGAAGAAATTATACTCACGAGATCCAGGGGTCCAGGCTCCTCGGGAAATCCAGGGGTAATCCACGTACTTGAAAAAAATAACAAAACGGTGTCCCGACCACGAACTGAAAGGGGACCCATGTTTGCACATGGGTCACCTTTCCACGAATGCCAGAAACCCACTTTGACTTCTGTCTAAGTGGGTTTCTTCAGCCAATCAGGGAGCGCCACGTTGTAGCACTCTCCTGATCAGCTGTGTGCTCCTGTCCTCACTGACAGGCAGCACACGGCAGTGTTACAATGTAGCGCCTATGCGCTACATTGTAACCAATGCTGGGAACTTTCTGCTCAGCGGTGACGTTACTTTAGGTCAACCGCAGGGCAGAAAGTTCCCATCATTGGTTACAATGTAGCGCATAGGCGCTACATTGTAACACTGCCGTGTGCTGCCTGTCAGTGAGGACAGGAGCACACAGCTGATCAGGAGAGTGCTACAACGTGGCGCTCCCTGATTGGCTGAAGAAACCCACTTAGACAGAAGTCAGAGTGGGTTTCTGGCATTCGTGGAAAGGTGACCCATGTGCAAACATGGGTCCCCTTTCAGTTCGTGGTCGGGACACCGTTTTGTTATTTTTTTCAAGTACGTGGATTACCCCTGGATTTCCCGAGGAGCCTGGACCCCTGGATCTCGTGAGTATAATTTCTTCAACAGGTACCCCTTGGATTCTACTGGAGAAGAGGACCGACCTGCGTGGGAACTTAAGGTAAGTATGTATGTATGTATGTATGTGTGTATGTATGTAATAAAATTATACTTTCACGGTGTGTGTGTCTTGTCTTTTTTTGGGTATTTTTTTAGTAGTAGTACTACAGGTACCAGCGGGCCAGTTTTTCCGCCGCATGCTGGTACTTGTGGTTCTCCAAGTACCAGCATGCGGGGGAGGCTTGCTGGGACTTGTAGTACTGCTACTAAAAACAATATCTTTTCTTTTACAACAAAGGCTATCAGCCCCCCCATCCGCAGCCCATTGGATGGGGGGGGACCAGCCTCGGGCTTCACCCCTGGCCCTTGGGTGGCTGGGGGGGGGGGACCCCTTGATTGAAGGGGTCCCCACTCCCCCAGGGTACCCCGGCCAGGGGTGACTAGTTGGATTTTTGATGCCACGGCCGCAGGGCACTATATAAAAGTGACCCCCGGCTGTGGCATTATCTGTCCAGCTAGTGGAGCCCGGTGCTGGTTTTAAAAATACGGGGGACCCCTACTCTTTTTGTCCCCCGTATTTTTGGGACCAGGACCAGGCGCAGAGCCCGATGCTGGTTGCTTAAATATGGGGGAACCCCTGTCATTTTTCCCCCCATATTTTTGCAACCAGGATCGGCTCAAAGAGCCCGAGGCTGGTTATGCTTAGGAGGGGGGACCCCACGCAATTTTTTTTGAAAAAATAAGCACTTTCCCACCCCTTCCCACTGATATACATGCACGGATCTCATGGATCCGTGCATGCCTATCTAATCACGGGAAAAAAAATAAGGTCTGGGTTTTTTTAGCACTTTTTTACGAGTTGTAATTTTTCACGGCAGTGTTTTTTTTTTTTATGCTTTGCACTTCTTAGTAAATGACCGAGATTCATACTTAAACAGCCGCGTTTTGACCGATGGTGTATTCATTCGTAATTTTTTACTTGGACTTGCAAAAAATTACGAATGCCCTCATCTCTGCCGTGATTAGTGTTTAGTAAATTACCGAGATGACACTTTGATGAAAAAACGGCATCTCGGTCAAAATCGTGAGCTTAGTAAATTTCCCCCAAAGTGTGCCATTTTAGAAAATCGATCAACTATGACCCATACGGTGTTCCGTCCGCCAGACGCAGGCAAATCCGTAATAAAGTCCATAGAAATATGTGTCCATGGTCTTTGTGGCACAGGTAGCGGATGAAGTAACCCGGCTGGAGGATCTTTGGGACTTTTATGCTGAGCACACTTTGGACAGGCAGCCACGAATTCCTGAACATCAGTCCTGAGATGAGGCCACCAGTAGGAGCGTTGAATGAATTTGAGCGTTTTATGACCACCTGCATGGCCCATGAAGGAGGAGGAGTAAGCCCATGTAAGCAGTCTCTTGCGAAGATTTGGAGCAACGAATATCTTTCCAGGAGGAGGAAGTGGAGAGGTATTGGTTGCTGAAAAAGAGGTGGAGTCTAAGATGTATTGTTCTTTTAAACGGTCAGAGGGTTCTTCAGAACTCAAGGAACGAGATAATGCATCTGCCTTTTTGTTTAGGGACCCTGGACGGTAACTAAGTTTAAAGTTGAAACGGGTAAAGAAGAGTGCCCATCTTGCTTGACGTGGGTTCAGACATCGGGCTGACTGTAGATACAGGAGGTTCTTATGATCCGTGGTTACCGAGACTGGATGCTGAACTCCCTTCAACAAATACCTCCACTCCTCAAAGGCTAACTTAATTGCTTGTAATTCTTGCTCCCCAATAGCGTAATTCTGCTCAGCGGGGGAGAATCTTCGCGAGAAGAACGCATAAGGATGGACTTTCTTGTCCTCGAAGAGCTGGGATAAAACTGCTCCTACTCCTACCGTGGAGGCATCGACTTCCACCAGGAACGGACGGCTGAGATCAGGTTGTCGAAGAACAGGAGCGGTCATGAAGGCCTTCTTTAACGACGAAAAGGCTTCTAAAGCCTCTGGAGACCATTTGGCTGGATCGGCTCCTTTCCTAGTTAATGCTGTTATGGGGGCTATGACAGAGGAATAATTCTGAATGAATCTTTGGTAGAAGTTAGCGAACCCCAGGAAATGTTGAACTCCCTTAAGGGAAGCTGGGAGCGACCAATCCTGAATCGCTTGGACTTTAGCGGGGTCCATCTGCAACTTCTGCCCTGAAAGGATGTAACCGAGGAATGGAATCCACAAAATAGTTGATTCCTCCGTAAACAAGTTAGAACTTCTTTGACTTGTTCTCGATGGGTCTTCAGATCCCTAGAAAAAATGAGGATGTCATCCAAGTAAACCACCAAGCAGTCATAGAGGAGGTCTCTGAATATTTCATTAACGAATTCTTGAAAGACGGCTGGGGCATTACATAGGCCGAAAGGCATTACCAGATATTTGTAGTGGCCGTCGCGGGTATTAAATGCCGTCTTCCATTCGTCACCTTGGCAAATACGTATAAGATTGTAGGCCCCCCGTAAGTCCAGCTTAGTGAATACAGTAGCTCCTTTAACACGGTCGAACAGTTATGGAATTAGAGGAAATGGATATCTGTTCTCAATTGTAATGTCATTGAGACCTCTATAGTCAATACAGAGCCGCAGACCCCCATCCTTCTTTTTGACAAAGAAAAACCCCGGCCCATCCGGAGAGGTGGATGACCTAATGAACCCTTTTTCCAAGTTCTCCCGGATATACTCCGACATGGCCTGAGTCTCAAGGAGTGAAAGCGGGTAGATTCGACCTCGGGGAGGAGTATTGCCGGGTACCAGATCAATGGGACAATCCCAAGTGCGATGCGGAGGCAAGGTATCCGCCCCATGCTTACTAAAAACATCTTGGAAGGCCTGGTATTCTGCAGGAAGGCTGGAAGAACTAGAAGAGCAGAGAGGTTTTACAGAGGGCAAACAGTTCTGGAAGCAGTTTCGTCCCCAGGAAAGAACATCCATGGTTTGCCAATCTATGTGGGGATTGTGTCTTATTAACCATGGAAATCCTAGGATCAGTTCGTGAGAGGCTTTAGGAATTACTAGGAAAGAGATGTTTTCCGAATGAAGAGCTCCAACCTTCATCTTAAGAGGAAATGTACGAAGAGTGATAATACCCTCAGGAATATGACTTCCATCCACAGCAGTAATTGAGATGGTACGATCCAAACGGACCGTTTGTATCCCAGATCGTTTGACCAGAGCTGATGTAATAAAACTTTCGGCGGCTCCGGAGTCGAGTAGTGCAGGGATGAGAAGGGAGGAAGAAGGAAGCTCCAGGTGGGTTAACAAAACTGACTCTTTCTTGGCAAGTAATTCTGAGAATTCTCCTAGCTTGACCTCTCCGGCACAAGCTAGGAGCGGGCGTTTTCCGGACGTTGGCTACAAGATTTAACAAAATGATCAGATGCACCACAGTACAGGCATAAGTTCCCTTGTCGCCGTCTCTGACGTTCCTCGTTGGAGAGACGGGAATGATTGATCTGCATGGGTTTCTCGGTAGTTGGAGTTGATGGTGTTGGTGGAGGAACGACTCGAGGCCTGGGACGATCTGACCGTGATCTCTCCATACAGCGTTCTCTGTATCTTAAGTCTAATTTATTGCATAGGGAAATTAACCTATCCAACTTCTCAGGTACGTCCTGAGTCGCGAGGTCATCTTTGATCTTTTCGGAGAGACCGCTCCAGAAAGCTGCGATGAGAGCCTCCTCATTCCAGTTCAGTTTAGAGGAGAGAGTACGAAACTGGATCACGTACTGACTGACTGTGCGCGTGCCCTGACGCTGGCGCAGGATCTCCAGTGAGGCAGCAGAAGTCCTGCCCGGTTCGTCGAAGATTCTTCGAAAGGCGGCTACAAACTCCGAGTAGTTAGACAGGATGGGATCCGACCTCTCCCACAATGGTGACGCCCATTCCAATGCTTGCCCAGTAAGTAAAGAAATTATATAGGCTACCTTGGTTCGTGCTGATGGGAAACTGGCCGACTGTAGTTCGAACTGGATTTCACCCTGGTTAAGAAACCCACTGCATTGCTTTGGATTCCCATCGAATTTACTGGGAGATGGCAATTACAACCGCGGAAGTGGGACTGGCACAGGATGAAGCGGAACCGGAGGTGCTAATGTGGGAGCAGCTGTAGAAACTTGAGGAGCCGTCATGGCAACACAGAGAGAATCGAGACGTTCGGACATACTCTGCATGACCTGCACAATTTGAGATTGGGTGGCCTCCAGCTTACTTAAGCGAGACCAGATATCTGCGGTTGAATCCCCTCCTGAGGCCTGATCACCCGTCGAATCCATTGGGCCAGTGCTTACTGTCACGCCTAGCAAAGTTTGGGGATCCGGCAGCTGAGATTTGCCCAAGGAGGTAGCAGGCTGTGGAAGAACAAGATGAGGGGGTTCGATATAGTTCCTTTGCATGGGGCACGGAGCAATGAAGGATGTAGGCGGGGTTTGAGAGTCAATGGAAAGTATTTATTATGTACAGAGCTGAGGTAGAAAACTGAGGTTGGTGAACAGTGACTTGAGAACGTGGTCGTAGACAAAGAACTGCGGAACTGTGAGTGAGGGTAAAAACGAGGCTGAAGACAAGAACCGTGGACTGTGTCTTTAAGATGAAACTGCGGTAGAGGAGCTAAGAACTGTGGATGTTAGTTTGGGTCGTGACTGGAGACTGAGAACTGTAGACTGTGGCTTGAAAGATGAAGCTGGAGATAACGAGCTGAGGATGGTGGTTCGAGGACTTGGCTGGCAGCAAGAATCTGCGGACTGTGGCTTGGAGGACGAGGCAAGAGACCCGGGGTCGTCCGTGCCCAAAGGGTTTTCCAAGAGCATCTCCACGGGCAGCAGCAGGCTAGGAACGGCAAGACTGCAGCAGCAACTGAGAACTGGCAAAGCAGGGTTAGAAGTACAAGAATACAGCAGGAATCCTGGGAGGCTAAAGCACCTACAACAGAGTTGTAACTTGAAGCACTGGCGTCCCTGTCCCTAACCAGCCCCCTTTTATAGGAAGAAGTCTCCCTGGATTGGCTGGAAACCTAGGAACAGGAATTATGTCAGAAACTTGGTCTCCAACATGGCGGCGCCCAGTAATGCGGACCTTTTCTGTCAACATGCTGCTCACTGCCCCTGGTCTCCTAGGCAACGGTTTAGCGAAAGGGAGCCATTACCACTGCCGGTACCCCTGAACCCAGCACCGCAGCCATTACCACTGCCGGTACCCCTGAACCCAGCACCGCAGCCCTCCACCGCCACTGCCCAGCCGCCCGTGAAGCCCGCCCCGCGGCCCCAGCGTTCCGGTAAGACCCCGGACGCTGACATATCCTAGCAGCCAAGGCCTCTACTACGTCAGTCCTGGCTCGCAGGATATTGTGGCTGAGATCCATGTCTGTGGATCTGGACTCTAGAAAAACCCTGGAGGTACTCCCTTTTAAGGGGAATATTCTGTTTGGGGAGGACTTAAATAAGATAGTGGCTGACTTGGCTACTGCCAAAACTGCCTGTGTGCCTAATACAGCTCCTTCTGTGTCGAAGGCCAAAGGCACATCCTTTCGCCCCTTTCGTCCTTCAGGTAAAGCAAAAGGTCAGGCGTACCATAAGCAGGCCCGCACTTCCAAACCTGGTAAGCCGAAGACCAAAAGAGCCTGGACTGCCCGTCAGCCAGCAACCAAGACCGATAAGCCTGCCGCATGACGGGGCGGGCCTCCCCCTGGGGGATCCCAGGGTGGGGGGCCGGCTTCTAGGGTATACCCAGGAATGGTTGAAGACCACTTCAGATGCCTGGGTACGGGAAGTCGTCACTCGAGGTTACGCCATAGCCTTCAAAAACCGACCCCCTCATCGATTTTGCCAGACAGACGTCCCGTCGGACCAGACAAAGGTAAACACTCTGCATTCGGTGGTACAGACCCTCTTGGATACAGGAGTCGTAGTACAGGTGCCACTTGCTCAGAGGGGCCGGGGGTACTATTATCCGCTGTTTCTAGTCCCGAAACCGAATGGGTCCTCCTGGCCCATTCTCAACCTCAAGGCACTGAAACAAATTTGTGAAGGTTTCCAAGTTCCGTATGGAAAAACCTTCGCTCTATAGTTCTGGCCTTGGAACCTGGGGACTACATGGTCTCCCTGGACATACAGGATGCTTACCTACATATTCCTATAGCAGTGTCACATCAACAATACCTGAGGTTCGCTATTGGCAACCTCCATTACCAGTTTCGGGCGTTACCTTTTGGTTTAACAACGGCTCCGCGAGTCTTCACCAAAGTTATGGCGGTGATGACGGTGGTACTCCGCCGTCAAGGGGTCAGGATACTGCCGTATCTGGATGACTTGTTAATCCTGGCAAATTCCCCAGATCTTCTCCTGCGTCATCTGGATATGACGGTCCGGTTTCTACAAGCCCACGGGTGGCTAATCAACTGGAAGAAATCCTCCCTGGTCCCTGCTCAGAGCATGGTGCATCTTGGAGCGCTGTTGGACACTCACAACCAGAGGTTGTTCTTGTCTCAGGAGAAAGTCCTGAAACTTCAGGACAGGATTCGTTGCTTCCTTTCTCGTCCGCAAGTGTCGATACATTCGGCAATGCAGGTGCTGGGCCTCATGGTGTCAGCATTCGACATGGTGGAGTATGCTCAATTCCATTCTCGCCCCCTCCAGAAGCTGATTCTAGCCAAGTGGAACGGCCTGCCTCACCGGATCAGGTCTCACATGATCTCTTTGACTCCGGAGGTCCGTCTGTCTCTGCTCTGGTGGCTCCTGGACCGACAATTGTGCAGAGGCCGTCCCTTCTGGATATCCAACTGGGTCCTGTTGACGACAGATGCCAGTCTAAGAGGTTGGGGCGCAGTGCTGGAGCAGCACTCCTTGCAGGGTCGGTGGACCAAGGAGGAATCTCTCCTCTCGATCAACATTCTGGAATTGCGGGCGGTCTTCAATGCGTTGAACCTAGCCCAGCATTTGATTCAGAACCGTCCTGTTCAAGTACAGTCGGACAACGCCACCACAGTGGCTTACATGAATCATCAAGGCGGCACTCGAAGCCGTTTGGCAATGAAGTAAGACTCACGGATTCTTCGTTGGGCAGAACGCCATCTACCGGCAATATCGGCAATATTCATTCCGGGAGTCCTGAATTGGGAAGCGGACTTTCTCAGTCATCTGGACGTGCATGCCGGCGAGTGGGTCCTCCATTCAGAAGTGTTTCAACTCCTCGTGGAAAGGTGGGGTCTTCCAGATGTGGATATGATGGCGTTTCGACACAATCACAAGGTTCTGGTCTTCGGAGCAAGGACAAGGGATCCCCAAGCAGCATTTGTGGATGCGCTGGCAGTGCCATGGAGGTTTCGGCTGCCGTACGTGTTACCTCCGGTGTCACTCCTGCCCAGGGTAATTCGGAAGTTCAAGCAAGAGAAAGGAAATCTTCCCAGACCGCACTGGTTCTCAGACCTGCAAGGCCTATCGTCAGAGCGTCCACTTCTACTTCCACAACGCCCAGACCTCCTCGTTCAGGGCCCCTGTGTCTACCAGGACCTAGCCCGGCTGTCTTTGACGGCGTGGCTCTTGAAGCTTTCGTCTTAAGAGCTAAGGGTTTTACTGAAGAGGTCATTAAAACTATGTTGCGGGCCCGGAAACCGGCCTCTGCTCGGATTTCCCATCGGTTCTAGCATTCCTACTTTGTTTGGTGCGCATTTAACAATTATGACGCTTCCAAGTTTAGTACAGCCAAACTTTTGGCTTTTCTACAGCAGGGTCTAGATTTAGGCCTGCGTCTGGCCTCCCTCAAGGTTCATATTTCTGCCTTGTCGGTGTGGTTTCAGAGAAAAATTGCGACTTTACCTGATGTTCATACTTTCACTCAGGGTGTGTTGCGTATCCAACCTCCCTATGTCCCGCCTGTGGCTCCTTGGGACTTGTCGGTGGTTTTGGAGGCGTTGCAGTAGCCTCCATTTGAACCTCTTGGTTCAAGCTGACCTTAAGTGGCTTTCCCTTAAAGTGGTGTTCTTGCTGGCTATTGACTCTGCTAGAAGAGTATCGGATTTGGGTGCCTTGTCTTGTAGTTCCCCATATCTGATTTTTCACTGTGACCGGGCGGTTCTTAGGACTCGTCCCGGATATTTACCTAAGGTGGTTTCTTCGTTCCACCTTAATCAGGAGATTGTGGTTCCAGCTTTTGTCTCTCCTGATTTGTCTCCCAAAGAGCGGTCTTTGGATGTGGTACGGGCTCTCTGTATCTATGTGAAGAGAACTGCTTCTATTCGAAAGTCTGATTCTCTCTTTGTTTTGTTTGGATTTCACAAACGTGACTGGCCTGCTCACAAGCAGACCCTGGCCAGGTGGATTAGAATGGTGATTGCGCATGCTTATGTGAAGGCTGGTCTGTCAGCTCTTGTTCACATTATGGCCCATTCTACTCAGTCTGTTGGACCTTCTTGGGCGGCCCAACGTGGTGCGACCCTTTACCAATTGTGCAAGGCGGCTACGCAGTACTCCGGGAACACGTTCATAAGGTTCTATGCCTTCGATACTGCCGCTTCCCAGGATGCTTCCTTTGGACGCCGGGTTCTTGTGCCCGCCACAGTGCGTCCCCTCCCATAAGGAACTGCTTTATGACTTCCCCATTGTCCAGACTTGTGGAGCCCAGTGTACCCCGCAGCAGAAAACGAGTTTTATGGTAAGAACTTACCCTTGTTAAAACTCTTTCTGCGAGGTACACTGGGCTCCACAAGGAGCCCACCCTGACGCACTTAGCTTCTTTGGGTTGATATGGCATTAGCCGCTGACACTTCTCTTGTCGTGAGAGTGTGGTGTATATGGCTACTAACCGTTGTTGTTTCTTTTCCTGCTACTGCATTGGGCTGGTTAACTAAACTGAGCTTCTGTGCTGGGAGGTGGGGTTATAGAGGAGGCGGTGCTGTGCATTCTGGGAACAGTCAAAGCTTTGAGCCTGTTGGTGCCTCGGATCAAGATCCTACTCTACACCCAATTGTCCAGACTTCTGGAGCCCAGTGTACCTCGCAGAAAGAGTTTTAACAAGGGTAAGTTCTTACCATAAAACTCATTTTTAATTACCTACCGGTAAATCATTTTCTCGTAGTCCGTAGAGGATGCTGGAAGCCCGCCCAACGCTTC
Source organism: Pseudophryne corroboree (assembly GCF_028390025.1). NCBI lineage: Eukaryota > Metazoa > Chordata > Amphibia > Anura > Myobatrachidae > Pseudophryne > Pseudophryne corroboree. Next base: position 199,921,411 of record NC_086445.1, on the reverse strand, counting down.
GTTTTCCTGCAATGGTTATCTGGTTCAGTACAACTTTGTTTTTATTTGAGTACTGCATTGTTACTTGGTAAGTAATGTTTCAGCGGTTGCTGAGTTTCAAGCTAGTTAGCTTAGTTTGCCTTGTATGTGTGAGCTGGTATGAATCTCGCCACTATCTGTGTATAATCCTTCTCTCGAAGATGTCCGTCTCTTCGGGCATAGTTTCTAGACTGAGTCTGGTAGGAGGGGCGTAGAGGGAGGAGCCAGCCCACACTCTCAAACTCTTAAAGTGCCAAAGGCTCCTAGTGGACCCGTCTATACCCCATGGTACTAATGTGGACCCCAGCATCCTCTACGGACTACAAGAAAAGGATTTACCGGTAGGTAATTAAAATCCTATTATTGCTTTCATTTAACTTATGTATTGGTAATAAAAAGAACTATGACAGTTAATTTGGTTGATGTTTTTCCTTTCTAGGGGGAAAAAATATGATGACCAAGGAATTCTGAGGCTTCAACTCAGATAGGGAAAATAATTAGTATATGTGGTAATGGAAACAACAATGTTCACGGATTCAGTATAATATGCCAGGGCTTGGGATCCCGGTGGATCCCAAAACTTGCAATGCCGACAGGGGTGAGTTAGGGATGGTCTCCCCTGTCCCCTCTACATGCAGCCTAACCCGGGTGGTCTTCAGTATGCCGACTGACGAGATCCCGGCGCACAGTATACCGGCGCCGGGATCCCGACAGCCGGCATACCGACACTTATTCTCCCTCGTAGGGGTCTACGACCCCCCTGGAGGGAGAATAAAATAGCGTGGTGCGCGTAGCGTGGCGAGCGCAGCGAGCCCACAAGGGGCTCATTTGCGCTCGCCACACTGTCAGTAAGCCGGCGGTCGGGCTCCCGGCGCCGGTATGCTGGTCGCCGGGAGCCCGACCGCCGGCATATCGTAGTGAACACCCTAACCTTCCCCTATAGTGCCTAACCCTAACCTCCCTGCGGTGGTGCCTATACCTAACCGTCCCTCCCTGCAGCCTAAGGGATCCCGACAGCCGGTATATCGAGTGCCATCCCTGAAAAAAATATCATAGCTTAGAATGGGCAGAATGGGACCTGATTGACAGGCTATGGCCCTTTGTGTATGGGGAGGGGTTGGCGTCGTGCAGCATTTATAAAAACAGGGGCACTCTGGGAGTGCCAAGGCCAAAGATTTTGTCTTTAAACACTGATTTACTGGCCTCGGCTATGAGTCTGAGATGGCTATTTGAGTAAGCTGAGGGTTAATCAGATGGCCGTTGTTCTTGCAAGTGATCCAATGGCTACGTCCTCGGAAATATATACAGATCACAGAATCCGGCTGGAGGTGTCTATTTACTGTATACAAGATGCCTACTGCAGCATTGCCAAAATTTAGCAGCAGCAGCTGCAACTATTATGCATCCATCTCTGAATCAGGCCCTATGTCACATTGTGGAGAAAAAGACATAATTAGAATTACAAACCGTTGCCTTTATCTGTCATTCAGTCTCCATAATTAGTAACTTACTCCTGTCCGATCCATCACTGCTGCACATCGATATTTTTTTTTTCCCTCAGAAGTTGGGCTGTTCTCTCAGCTGCTCTTGCTGGCACCTGACAGGGATACTAGTGGCAATTCAGCAGCTCAGCTGTGCTGCCTGGAGTTGAGGAGCAGTGAGTGCAAAGGACCATGGGAGCTGCCTATTCTCCTCCAGGCCTGCTCAGCAAACACTGTAGCTGTGAAGAGCAGCTGAGAGAACAGCCCAACTTCTGAGGGAAAAAAAAAATATCGATGGGTAGATGCTAGAATCAAGTGGGCTAAGGGACCTTTTCCGTCTGGGGGAGGAGTCACGACACAAGGGGGAGGAGCTAGGCCAGCGGGATAGTTCCTCTACTATCCACGCCACCAACTATTACCTTTAGTAATCAGGTGGCGAGCGAAGCGGAGCGAAGCGGAGCGAGCCACCGAGCCCGAAGCGTGGCGAGCGAAGCTGCTATTGGTGTGGGGCAAGCAGAAATTGTGTGTGGGAGGGGGGAGACAGTCTCCAGTCACAGTCTGCATCGTGTAATCTGCAGGACAATGGGGGTAATTCCAAGTTGATCGCAGCAGGAATTTAGTTAGCAATTGGGCAAAACCATGGGGGTCATTCCGAGTTGTTCGCTCGGTAAAAATCTTCGCATCGCAGTGATTTTCCGCTTAATGCGCATGCGCAATGTCCGCACTGCGACTGCGCCAAGTAAATTTGCTATGCATTTAGGAATTTTACTCACGGCTTCTTCATCGTTCTGGCGATCGTAATGTGATTGACAGGAAATGGGTGTTACTGGGCGGAAACAGGCCGTTTTATGGGCGTGTGGGAAAAAACGCTACCGTTTCCGGAAAAAACGCAGGAGTGGCCCGAGAAACGGGGGAGTGTCTGGGCGAACGCTGGGTGTGTTTGTGACGTCAAACCAGGAACGACTAGCACTGAAATGATCGCAGATGCCGAGTAAGTCTGGAGCTACTCAGAAACTGCTACGAGGTGTGTAATCGCAATATTGCGAATACATCGTTCGCAATTTTAAGAAGCTAAGATTCACTCCCAGTAGGCGGCGGCTTAGCATGAGCAAATCTGCTAAAATCCGCTTGCGAGCGAACAACTCGGAATGACCCCCCATGTGCACTGCAGGGGAAGCAGATTTAACATGTGCAGAGAGAGTTAGATTTGGGTGGGGTGTGTTCAATCTGCAATCTAATTTGCAGTGTAAAAAATAAGAATTTACTTACCGATAATTCTATTTCTCGTAGTCCGTAGTGGATGCTGGGGACTCCGTAAGGACCATGGGGAATAGCGGCTCCGCAGGAGACTGGGCACATCTAAAGAAAGCTTTAGGACTATCTGGTGTGCACTGGCTCCTCCCCCTATGACCCTCCTCCAAGCCTCAGTTAGGATACTGTGCCCGGACGAGCGTACACAATAAGGAAGGATTTTGAATCCCGGGTAAGACTCATACCAGCCACACCAATCACACTGTACAACTTGTGATCTGAACCCAGTTAACAGCATGATAACAGAGGAGCCTCTAGAAAAGATGGCTCACTACAGCAATAACCCGATTTTTTGGTAACAATAACTATGTACCAGTATTGCAGACAATCCGCACTTGGGATGGGCGCCCAGCATCCACTACGGACTACGAGAAATAGAATTATCGGTAAGTAAATTCTTATTTTCTCTAACGTCCTAAGTGGATGCTGGGGACTCCGTAAGGACCATGGGGATTATACCAAAGCTCCCAAACGGGCGGGAGAGTGCGGATGACTCTGCAGCACCAATTGAGAGAACTCCAGGTCCTCCTCAGCCAGGGTATCAATTTTGTAGAATTTTACAAACGTATTTGCTCCTGACCAAGTAGCTGCTCGGCAAAGTTGTAAAGCCGAGACCCCTCGGGCAGCCGCCCAAGATGAGCCCACCTTCCTTGTGGAGTGGGCATTTACAGATTTTTGGCTGTGGCAGGCCTGCCACAGAATGTGCAAGCTGAATTGTACTACAAATCCAACGAGCAATAGTCTGCTTAGAAGCAGGAGCACCCAGCTTGTTGGGTGCATACAGGATAAACAGCGAGTCAGATTTTCTGACTCCAGCCGTCCTGGAAACATATATTTTCAGGGCCCTGACAACGTCTAGCAACTTGGAGTCCTCCAAGTCCCTAGTAGCCGCAGGCACCACAATAGGTTGGTTCAGGTGAAACGCTGAAACCACCTTAGGGAGAAACTGAGGACGAGTCCTCAATTCCGCCCTGTCCGAATGGAAAATCAGATAAGGGCTTTTACAGGATAAAGCCGCCAATTCTGACACGCGCCTGGCCCAGGCCAGGGCCAACAGCATGACCACTTTCCATGTGAGATATTTTAACTCCACAGATTTAAGTGGTTCAAACCAATGTGACTTTTGGAACCCAAAAAACTACATTGAGATCCCAAAGTGCCACTGGAGGCACAAAAGGAGGCTGTATATGCAGTACCCCTTTTACAAACGTCTGAACTTCAGGGACTGAAGCTAGTTCTTTTTGGAAGAAAATTGACAGGGCCGAAATTTGAACCTTAATGGACCCCAATTTCAGGCCCATAGACACTCCTGTTTGCAGGAAATGTAGGAATCGACCCAGTTGAATTTCCTCCGTCGGGCCTTACTGGCCTCGCACCACGCAACATATTTTCGCCAAATGCGGTGATAATGTTTTGCGGTTACATCCTTCCTGGCTTTGATCAGGATAGGGATGACTTCATCCGGAATGCCTTTTTTCCTTCAGGATCCGGCGTTCAACCGCCATGCCGTCAAACGCAGCCGCGGTAAGTCTTGGAACAGACAGGGTCCTTGTTGGAGCAGGTCCCTTCTTAGAGGTAGAGGCCAAGGATCCTCCGTGAGCATCTCTTGAAATTCCGGTTACCAAGTCCTTCTTGGCCAATCCGGAGCCACGAATATAGTGCTTACTCCTCTCCATCTTATCAATCTCAGTACCTTGGGTATGAGAGGCAGAGGAGGGAACACATACACTGACTGGTACACCCACGGTGTTACCAGAGCGTCTACAGCTATTGCCTGAGGGTCCCTTGACCTGGCGCAATACCTGTCGAGTTTTTCCCAACGGTTTATAATCATGTGGAAGACTTCTGGGTGAAGTCCCCACTCTCCCGGGTGGAGGTCGTGCTGAGGAAGTCTGCTTCCCAGTTGTCCACTCCCGGAATGAATACTGCTGACAGTGCTATCACATGATTTTCCGCCCAGCGAAGAATCCTTGCAGCTTCTGCCATTGCCCTCCTGCTTCTTGTGCCACCCTGTCTGTTTACGTGGGTGACTGCCGTGATGTTGTCCGACTGGATCAACACCGGCTGACCTTGAAGCAGAAGTCTTGCTAAGCTTAGAGCATTGTAAATGGCCCTTAGCTTCAGGATATTTATGTGAAGTGATGTCTCCAGGCTTGACCATAAGCCCTGGATATTCCTTCCCTGTGTGACTGCTCCCCAGCCTCGCAGGCTGGCATCCGTGGTCACCAGGACCCAGTCCTGAATGCCGAATCTGCGGCCCTCTAGAAGATGAGCACTCTGCAACCACCACAGGAGGGACACCCTTGTCCTTGGTGACAGGGTTATCCGCTGATGCATCTGAAGATGCGACCCGGACCATTTGTCCAGCAGGTCCCACTGGAAAGTTCTTGCGTGGAATCTGCCGAATGGGATTGCTTCGTAGGAAGCCACCATTTTACCCAGAACCCTTGTGCATTGATGCACTGAGACTTGGCTCGGTTTTAGGAGGTTCCTGACTAGCTCGGATAACTCCCTGTCTTTCCCCTCCGGGAGAAACACCTTTTTCTGGACTGTGTCCAGGATCATCCCTAGGAACAGAAGACAAGTCGTCGGAACCAGCTGCTATTTTGGAATATTGAGAATCCAATCGTGCTGCCGCAACACTACCTGAGATAGTGCTACACCGACCTCCAACTGTTCCCTGGATCTTACCCTTATCAGGGAATCATCCAAGTAAGGGATAACTAAAATTCCCTTCCTTCGAAGGAATATCATCATTTCGGCCATTACCTTGGTAAAGACCCGGGGTGCCGTGGACCATCCATACGGCAGCGTCTGAACTGATAGTGACAGTTCTGTACCATAAACCTGAGGTACCCTTGGTGAGAAGGGTAAATTTTGACAAGAAGGTAAGCATCCTTGATGTCCCGAGACATCATGTAGTCCCCTTCTTCCAGGTTCGCAATCACTGCTCTGAGTGACTCAATCTTGAATTTGTACCTCTGTATGTAAGTGTTCAAAGATTTTAGATTTAGAATCGGTCTCACCGAGCCGTCCGGCTTCGGTACCACAACAGTGTGGAATAATACCCCGTTCCCTGTTGCAGGAGGGGTACCTTGATTATCACCTGCTGGGAATACAGCTTGTGAATGGCTTCCAAAACTGTCTCCCTGTCAGAAGGAGACATCGGTAAAGCCGACTTTAGGAAAACGGCGAGGGGGAGACGTCTCGAATTCTAATTTGTACCCCTGAGATATCACCTGAAGGATCCAGGGGTCTACTTGCGAGTGAGCCCACTGCGCGCTGAAATTCATTGAGACGGGCCCCCCACCGTGCCTGATTCTGCTTGTAAAGCCCCAGCGTCATACTGAGGGCTTGGCAGAGGCGGGAGAGGGTTTCTGTTCCTGGGAACTGGCTGATTTCTACAGCCTTTTTCCTCTCCCTCTGTCACGGGGCAGAAATGAGGAACATTTTGCCCGCTTGTCAACGAAAAGACTTCTCATGTTGAGAGGCGACCTGGGGTACAAACGTGGATTTCCCAGCTGTTGCCGTGGCCACCAGGTCTGAAAGACCGACCCCAAATAACTCCTCCCCTTATTAAGGCAATACTTCCAAATGCCGTTTGGAATACGCATCACCTGACCACTGACGTGTCCATAACCCTCTACTGGTAGAAATGGACAACGCACTTAGACTTGATGCCAGTCGGCAAATATTCCGCTGTGCATCACGCATATATAGAAATGCATCTTTTAAATGCTCTATAGGCAAAAATATACTGTCCCTATCTAGGGTATCAATATTTTCAGTCAGGGAAACCGACCACGCCAACCCAGCACTGCACATCCAGGCTGAGGCTATTGCTGGTCGCAGTATAACACCAGTATGTGTGTAAATACATTTTAGGATACCCTCCTGCTTTCTATCAGCTGGATCCTTAAGGGCGGCCATCTCAGGAGAGGGTAGAGCCCTTACAAACGTGTGAGCGCTTTATCCACCCTAGGGGGTGTTTCCCAACGCACCCTAACCTCTGGCGGGAAAGGATATACTGCCAATAACATTTTAGAAATTAGCAGTTGTTATCGGGGGAAAACCACGCATCATCACACACCTCATTTAATTTCTCAGATTCAGGAAAACTACAGGTAGTTTTTCCTCACCGAACATAATACCCCTTTTTGGTGGTACTCGTATTATCAGAAATGTGTAAAACATTTTTCATTGCCTCAATCATGTAACGTGTGGCCCTACTGGAAGTCACATTTGTCTCTTCACCGTCGACACTGGAGTCAGTATCCGTGTCGGCGTCTATATCTGCCATCTGAGGTAACGGGCGCTTTAGAGCCCCTGACGGCCTATGAGACGTCTGGACAGGCACAAGCTGAGTAGCCGGCTGTCTCATGTCAACCACTGTCTTTTATACAGAGCTGACACTGTCACGTAATTCCTTCCAACAGTTCATCCACTCAGGTGTCGACCCCCTAGGGGGTGACATCACTATTACAGGCAATCTGCTCCGTCTCCACATCATTTTTCTCCTCATACATGTCGACACAAACGTACCGACATACAGCACACACACAGGGAATGCTCTGATAGAGGACAGGACCCCACTAGCCCTTTGGGGAGACAGAGGGAGAGTTTGCCAGCACACACCAAAGCGCTATATATATACAGGGATAACCTGATATAAGTGTTTTTCCCCTTATAGCTGCTGTATTGTTAATACTGCGCCTAATTAGTGCCCCCCTCTCTTTTTTAACCCTTTCTGTAGTGTAGTGACTGCAGGGGAGAGCCAGGGGAGCTTCCCTCCAACTGAGCTGTGAGGGAAAATGGCGCCAGTGTGCTGAGGAGATAGGCTCCGCCCCTTTTTCGCGGACTTTTCTCCTGCTTTTTTATGGATTCTGGCAGGGGTTAAAATTCATCCATATAGCCCTGGGGGCTATATGTGATGTATTTTCGCCAGCCAAGGTGTTTTTATTGCTGCTCAGGGCGCCCCCCCCTAGCGCCCTGCACCCTCAGTGACCGAAGTGTGAAGTGTGCTGAGGAGCAATGGCGCACAGCTGCAGTGCTGTGCGCTACCTTGGTGAAGACAGGATGTCTTCTGCCGCCGATTTTCCGGACCTCTTCTGTCTTCTGGCTCTGTAAGGGGGCCGGCGGCGCGGCTCTGGGACCCATCCATGGCTGGGCCTGTGATCGTCCCTCTGGAGCTAATGTCCAGTAGCCTAAGAAGCCCAATCCACTCTGCACGCAGGTGAGTTCGCTTCTTCTCCCCTTAGTCCCTCGATGCAGTGAGCCTGTTGCCAGCAGGTCTCACTGAAAATAAAAAACCTAAACTAAAACTTTCACTAAGAAGCTCAGGAGAGCCCCTAGTGTGCACCCTTCTCGTTCGGGCACAGAGATCTAACTGAGGCTTGGAGGAGGGTCATAGGGGGAGGAGCCAGTGCACACCAGATAGTCCTAAAGCTTTCTTTAGATGTGCCCAGTCTCCTGCGGAGCCGCTATTCCCCATGGTCCTTACGGAGTCCCCAGCATCCACTTAGGACGTTAGAGAAATAAAACAGTCAGTATTTACCCTGCACAGAAATAAAATAACCCACCCAAATCTAACTCTCTCTGCACATGTTAAATCTGCCTCCCCTGCAGTGCACATGGTTTTGCCCAATTGCTAACTAAATTCCTGCTGCGATCAACTTGGAATTACCCCCAATGAGTGTGTGAGGGAAGGGCCAGTCTGCAGTCTCTGTGTGTATGTGATCTGCAGTCCGAGTGTTTGTGCAGGGGAGGGAGCAATCTGTAGTCAGTGTGTGTATATGTGTGTAATCTGCAGTCAGTTTGTGTGTGTGGTGGTGTGGGTGGGGTGCAGTCTGCTCTCCATGGGGGAGATTCAAATGTTTGAAAAGTCAGTTGGGTGTCTGTTTTTTCCTGTCTATTAGATAGGAAAAAACAGACTCCCAACTGACTTTTCAAACATTTGAATCTCCCCCCATGTGTGTTTGTGTGAAGTGCAGTCCAAATGTGTATGTGGTGTGGGGGGGCAGCCTACTCTCCTCAGCATCACCCTGTCCCTGCTGTCACCCTATCCCTGTCACCATTTCCCTAGCATCGCCCTCTCTCCCTGTGATCCACTGCTGTTACCCTCTCCCTGTCACCCGCTCCTGTCACTTTCTCCCTGGCATCACCCTCTCCCTGTCATCCGCTGCCGTTACCCTCTCCCTGATGTCACCCTCTCTCTGTCACCCACTGCTGTCACCATCTCCCTGGTGTCACCCTCTCTCTGTCACCCACTGCTGTCACTCTCTGTCACGTATTGCTGTCACTCCCTGGCTTCACCCACTGCTGTCACCCTCTCCCTGGCGTCACATACTGCTGTCACCCTCTCCTAGCACCCACCGCTATCACCCTCTCCCTGGGGTAACCCTCTCCCTGTCACCATCTCTCTGGCATAACCCTCTCCCTGTCATCTACTGCTGTTACTCTCTCCCTGGTGTCACCCTCTCCCTGTCACCATCTCCCTGCATCACCCTCTCCCTGTCATCCACTGCTGTTACCCTCCCCCTCTCACCCACTGCTGTCACTTTCTCCCTGGCATCACCCTCTCCCTGTCATCCGCTGCTGTTACCCTCTCCCTGGTGTCACCCTCTCTCTGTCACCCACTGCTGTCACTCTCTGTCACCTATTGCTGTCACTCTCTCCCTGGCTTCACCCACTGCTGTCACCCTCTCCCTGGCATCACATACTGCTGTCATCCTCTCCTACCACCCACCGCTGTCACCGTCTCCCCGGGGTAACCCTCTCCCCAACGTCATCCTGTCCCTGCTGTCACCCTCTCCCTGTCACCATCTCTCTGGCATCACCCTCTCTCTGTCATCTACTGCTGTTACCCTCTCCCTGGTGTCACCCTCTCCCTGTCACTCACTGCTGTCACTTTCTCCCTGGCATCACCCTCCCCCTGTCATCCGCTGCTGTAACCCTCTTCCTGGTGTCACCCTCTCCCTGGAGTCACCCTCTCCCTGTCACCCGTTGCTGTCACACTCCCCCTGTCACCCGCTGCTGTCACTCCTCCCTCGTGTCATCCTCTGCCTGTCACCCTGAGATGCAAATTAGCGGCAAGGGGGACCAGGGTGCTGATGGCGGCGATTTTGAAGGCCATTGGCGGGGGCGGGGCCATTAGCAGTGGTGGTAGCGAGCATTGGCTTGAGGGTGGTAGCGGGCATCAGACTCCAACTGGCCAATTGCTGTAGGACTACAAAGCCCTGCAGGACCACTATTTGGGAGGCAACAGCTGTTCCTTGGTATAGAGACCTCACCTCAGTGCCCAGACTAATTATCTGCTGCTGCTGCTTCCTCTCGCCCTGTTCTCCTCTGGTGGAGCTGCCATGCAGGAAGGGGAAGGCCCTGAGGAACATGGCCGGGGGCAGACATAGTTTACACAGGCATAGGAGTGTGTGAGTGGCCATGGACCAGCGCTTGGGAAATGAAAGAGGGCAGCCCTTAGGGCTGAGAGGAAGGAGGGGAGTCAGAGTGCCCATCTCTGCGCCCTCTCAGATTCTTCACCCGGGGCGCATGGCCCCTTAACCCCCACCCCTAGTTGCGGCAATGCTCAGGGGTAGCCTGCATCTCCGGGACCCTTGGAGTGATAAACGGGGGTCCGGGTCACAAACCCATACCCGCTCTCTGCAAAGCCATGCCCCCTATATGCAAGGTAATGCCCCATTTTTGTCTGCACACGGTTTTGCCGTCGCACGGTTTTGCTGCTCGTTTAATGTGCTCTCCCGCACTGTGTGTCACTACTACCAGTGATGCCTCTGTAGGCCATGCTTCCTTACATTCCTAGAAGGCTCCTAAATTCAGGGTATTAACCACTGGAGAGCAAGTCACCATTACAAATCCCCCTGACTTCTTAGTGAAATGGACGGAACTGAGGCAGGATGAAGCAAATTCTTCATGCCCCCTCCAATTGCCACTTGCATTTCTCTTCCAGGAACTGTCCCGGAGGCATGTTGGGGGAAATGTGCTCTGAACAGATTGGGACAGGACATTGGGGGTCATTCTGACCCGATCGCACGCTGCAGTTTATTGCAGCGGTGCGATCGAGTCAGAACTGCGCATGCGCCGCCGGCCCGCTACGATCGCCTCTGTCTGATTGACAGGCAGAGGTGGTCGCTGGGCGGGGGGAGGCAGAACGGCTGCGTTTGGCCGCCGTTTCGTGGGTGCGGTCCATGGCTGGACCGAACGGGGGGCAGGCCGCATTGGCTGCGTGACGTCACACGCAGCCGCTGTGGGCCGGGGAGAGATGAGTAGCTCCCGGCCAGCACGCTAAAGCTGCACTGGTCGGGAGCTACTCTTGAAGTACAAAGGCATCGCCGGTGTGCCATGCCTTTGCACTTCTGCGGGGGGGGGGGGGGGGGCGGCATATCTGACATGCGGGGCGGGATGGCCCTGTGCTGGGCGTCCCCCTGCATGTCAGTGTGAATGATCGTAGCTGTGCTAAATTTAGCACAGCTACGGTCATCTCGGAATGACCCCCATTGTTGTTTTGAGTGGATTGTCCTGTCATTGTGTGAATCAGCACCTTATTCATGTGAAGTCTACTATTAGAGTGATCGTGACTGAACATACATTTGCACAACATGTGCAGTCATTCATGCTGTATGGAATTATTGCACCATTACTTTTAAGATTGTATATGAATTGGCTCAGTTTAAGGTGTCAGAACAGTTCAGAGATATATTTTGCTAACAGATACCACTTCAATGCTGTACTTATCAGGTGAATATAGTGTTGAAGATGTCACTATGGTTTTTTACAATACCTGTCATTTAATGTATGTGATGCATCGATTATCCAGAGGGAAATTGTCACATACACATGAGTTGACTGTCTCTTGGCTCAATGAAGTACACAACACTTTGGGGGGGCATGTGTATCAAAGCTTGGAAAGAGATAAAGTGAAGAGAGATAAAATACTAACAATCAGTTCCTGTCAGTTTACAGGCAGCATTTGAAAAATGACAGTTAGGAAGCTGATTTATTGGTGCTTTATCTCTCTCCACATTATCTCACCAAACTTGATACATATCCCCTTGGAACAGGTTCTGGCTGCTGCAAATATTGCGACCATGGTGCTCAAAGGCTTAACCTGGGGCATGCAGAACCCTGCAGTAAAATGAGTTTCATGTGCCCACAATGGTTAAATATATTTTACATTTATTAGGCATTAGGAGCCCAAGGTGGATACTTAGGTAACCTTGATTGTTATCTGTATAAGTGGTTCATAGACTTTTTACATTGCGTATTTTCAGTTACGATGCGGTTAAAGCTTAATTTGTACTAGTGCCCTAAACTGAACCACAGCTTACACCATTGCATCACATCTCCAACAACTGCCACAGACTGATCAAACAGCGTCCTGGCAGCATTTAGTGCATGCCAGGAGAAAACTAGCAAACATTACCAGCGATAGGTATCAGTAAATGTAGCATGGGTCAGCTTGTCCTATGACGCCATAGACAGAATTAGAATAATATTGACAATTAAAATCAGTAATAATTAACCAAAAAAACAAGTATATATGATAGGTCCTTGCCAGACGGGTTTGGATGTGGTGTACTGTACTGTAGTTCTGCATAACTTTCCTCCAAATGCTTATAATCAGCTGTTCCAAATGCAGAATACTCTATAATAATAATAATAATAATAATAATAATGTTATTTTATAGTACTTTTCTTCCAATAAGACTCCCAGTGCTTTACATTTGCATTTACAGCACAAACTACAAAATAAGCTTTAAGGGGGGTACTCACGGAGCGATCGCTGCTTTAACTCTAAGCAATCTGACAAGATTGCTTAGATTTTAAGCAGTGATCTCTCCGTTTGTACCCCTCACAGCGCATCGCTATCGCTGGTGCTAGATTGGCCTGCATGCAGGCCAATCTAGCGGGTCGCTCACTTCACCCACTGGGTGAAATGAGCGCCCCCCCCCCACCGCACGCTCAGCACAGATCGCGTTGTGCTGAGCGGGGGGGAGAGATGTGTGCTGAGCAGTGCACTGACACCTGTTTTGGTTTCAATAGGTTCCTGACCAGAGTCATGAGTTCTTGAGCCTTTTCCATTGGAAGATAAACCCTTTTCTGGTCCGTATCCAGAATTATGTCCAAGAAGATCAGACGAGTCGTAGGAACCAGCTGCGACTTCGGGATATTGAGAATCCAGCCGTGTTGCTGTAACACCTTCAGTGAAAGTGACACGCTGTTCAGTAACTGCTCTCGTGATCTCGCTTTTATGAGGAGATCGTCCAAGTATAGGATAATTGTGACACCCTGCTTGCGCAGGAGCATCATCATTTCCGCCATTACCTTGGTGAAAATTCTCGGGGCCGTGGAAAGCCCAAACGGCAACGTCTGAAATTGGTAATGACAATCCTGTACCGCAAATCTCAGGTACGCCTGATGAGGTGGATATATGGGAACATGAAGGTACGCATCCTTTATGTCCAGAGATACCATAAAATCCCCCCCTTCCAGGCTGGCGATGACCGCCCTGAGCGATTCCATCTTGAACTTGAACCTTTTCAAGTATAGGTTCAGGGATTTTAAATGTAAAATGGGTCTGACCGAACCGTCCGGTTTCGGGACTACAAACAGGGTTGAGTAATATCCCCTCCCTTGTTGAAGCAGGGGAACCTTGACCAGCACCTGTTGAAGATACAATTTGTGAATTGCATTTACCACTATCTCCCTTTCTGGGGAAGAAGTCGGCAGGGCCGATTTGAAAAACCGGCTATCACTGACCTGAGTTGAGAGTGTTGTGGACTCGGGGTTTCTTCCGGTGTCCGGGAAGAGGAACCGCAACTGGGCCACAGCAGGGATGGTCGAATGTAAGTTTTTCTCATGCAGGATTAGATCGGCAAACAGGAGGCACGTGTGGACGCTGAAGGTCTTCTGAAAGACAAAGCTTGAAAGGCGTTGATAAATCAGTGAAGAATATCCGATGCTGGAGGCACAAACTGTGCTAAAGTGCTCTGGGTGCTGGGAGACACTGAGGTGTTTGGAGACACTGAGATGATTGGAGGCACTGAGGTGTTTAGAGGTACAGAAGTGCTTGAAGGCGCGGAAGCGCTTGGAGGCACTGAGGTGCTTGGATACACTGAGGTGTTTAGAGGTACAGAAGTGCTTGAAGGCGCGGAGGCGCTTGGAGGCACTGAGGTGCTTGGAGGCACTGAGGTGCGTGGAGGCGCTCGGGTGCTTGGAGGCACGGAGGTGCGTGGAGGTGCTTGGAGGCACGGAGGTGCGTGGGGGCGCTTGGAGGCACGGAGGTGCGTGGAGGTGCTTGGGTGCTTGGAGGCACAGTAATGCTGGGAGGCACGGAGGTGCGTGTAGGCACTTGGGTGCTTGGAGGCACAGTAATGCTGGGAGGCACGGAGGTGCGTGGAGGCACTTGGGTGCTTGGAGGCACAGTAATGCTGGGAGGCACGGAGGTGCGTGGAGGCACTTGGGTGCTTGGAGGCACAGTAATGCTGGGAGGCATGGAGGTGCGTGGAGGCACTCGGACGCTTGGAGGCACGGTGATGCTTGGAAACAAGGAGATGCTTGAGAACACAGGATTTAGCAGGAACAGGGGAGCTCTGGAGATCACAGTTTCTGACAGCAGAATGATGATACTCAGGCGCCGGGTCTCTGCCCGGCGTCTGACTTTGAATCTCCCGCCCTTGCCTGATTGGCGGAGCGGGCAGGTGACGTCAGTCCTGCTCAGCCTCCATGACCACACTCATGATGGCGGCGACCTCGCTCCGGGAAGCCGCCGAGGAGACACACCGACCCGACGCCGGTACCCGGAGACCGCCGGGGGAGAGAGGCGCCGGGTAATCCAAGACACACGCAGGGGCAAGCGCGGGCGCCGCTGCCTGCGACGTGTGACAGTACCCCCTCCTCCAGGAGTGGCCCCTGGACACTTTCCGGGCTTAGTTGGATGTCTGGAGTGGAAGACCCGAACCAGTCGGGGAGCCGTTACTTCAGTAGCATTGATCCAACTTCTCTCCTCAGGACCATAACCTTTCCACTCTACCAAATACTGTAGTTTTTTATGAAGATAACGAGAGTCAAGAATAGCTTTGATTTCAAACTCCGTCCCAGCTTCAGTCACTACAGAAGTTGGCCTAGGGGATGCTGAGTGGAACCGATTCAGAATGAGGGGACGGAGGAGAGAGACATGAAAGGCGTTAGGTATTCGAAGGTGGGAAGGCAATCCTAATTTAGAGACGACCTGGTTCAAGACTTGCAACACTGGGTAAGGACCAATGAACCTTGGAGCAAATTTCATAGTAGGCACTCTCAAACGAAGATTGCGGGTAGAGAGCCATACCTTGTCGCCAACCTTATATTGAGGAGCTGCTCGTCGCTTCCTATCCGCAAAGAATTTATAGCGACCGGAAACTCTCTTGAGATTGGCATAAACTCGACTCCAGATTTGGTTAAAGTGTCGGAGAGTAGAGGCTGCAGCAGGAACTTCTTCTGGAGGACAAATGGGTAACTCCGGAACTTGGGGATGAAATCCGTAATTAATAAAGAAAGGAGATTCACCAGACGACGAGTGATATAGATGGTTGTGGGCGAACTCGGCCCAAGGCAACAACTCCACCCAGTTATCTTGAGAAGGAGAAAGGTAAACACGGAGAAAGGTCTCTAGATCTTGATTGACGCGTTCAGTTTGCCCATTGGTCTGCGGATGGTAAGCAGATGAAAACTTGAGTTTAATTTGTAGAGCTGAACAGAGGGCTCTCCAGAACCTTGCTGTAAACTGTACCCCTCGATCCGAGACTATTTCTAGAGGTAACCCGTGCAGGCGGAAGTGCTCCCGGACAAATAACAGAGCCAACTTGGACGCGGATGGTAATCCGGTCAACGGAACAAAATGTGCCATCTTAGAGAATCGGTCAATAATCACCCAAATGGTGTTATGACCCTTAGAGAGAGGTAGTTCAGTAACAAAGTCCATAGAGATATGAGTCCAAGGTCTTTTAGGAATGGACAATGGATGCAACAACCCTGCAGGCGGCAGACGTGGAATTTTGTGCTGAGCACATTGAGGACACGAATGGACATCCTTTTTCATAGTGTCCCACCAGTACGATCTTCGCATTAATTCCCACATTTTCTGGACTCCCGGATGACCAGAAAACTTAGAAGTGTGAGCCCACTGCAACAGTCTTGGTCGAAATCTAGCTGGCACCGACATTCTTCCAGGAGGAGGGCCCAACCCAGTGGAAGCTGCAGAAATAGAGACGGGACTGAGGATTAATGCTTTCTCGACTGTATTCTCCTCATCCGAAGCCATTACTGAACGGGATAGGGCAACCGCCTTGGTGTTAAGAGTTCCAGCCCGATACTTAATAATAAAGGAAAATCTAGCAAAGAAGAGCGCCCATCTTGCCTGATGGGGATTCAAACATTGGGCCGTCTTGAGGTACAGTAAATTCTTGTGATCCGTAAAAATTGTAATTAAGTGTTTAGCACCTTCCAGAAGATATCTCCATTCTTCTAAAGCAGATTTAATTGCCAGCAGCTCTTTGTCTCCAATGGTGTAATTTAATTCGGCAGGGGAGAACTTGCGGGAATGGAAACCACACGGATGCAATTTCCCATCTGAGGGGTAATGTGAAAGTACGGCACCTATGCCTACCATGGAGGCATCAACCTCCAGAAAAAATGGTTTTAGGAAATCTGGCTGCTGTAGTACTGGAGCGGACATAAAGGCTACCTTCAGCTGTTTGAACGCTGCTACTGCTTCAGAAGGCCAATAGCTTGGGTCAGCCCCTTTCTTGGTCATAGCAGTAATAGGTGCCACGATAGTAGAGAAACCTCTTATAAATTTTCGATAATAATTTGCGAATCCTAGAAATCGTTGCACTGCTTTCAAGGAAAGAGGTTGAGTCCAATCCCGGATGGCAGAGAGTTTCTCCGGATCCATACGCAACTCAGTTCCAGAAATAATGTAGCCCAAAAATGGAATAGAAGAAACCTCAAAGGTGCACTTGGAGATTTTGCCATAAAGATGGTTCTCGCGCAACCGAAGGAGTACTTCCTTAACTTGTAGTCGGTGCTCAGAAAGATTCTTCGAAAATATCAGAATGTCATCCAAATATACTACTACATTCAGGTACAACATGTCCCGAAAGACTTCATTAATGAATCCCTGGAAGACGGCGGGGGCGTTGCTGAGGCCAAACGGCATTACCAGGTACTTGTAATGCCCATCTCCAGTATTGAAGGCCGTCTTCCATTCATCCCCTTGTCGGATACGTATCAGGTTATATGCTCCTCTTAAGTCAAGCTTAGTAAATACTCGAGCTCCCCGCACTCTATCAAAAAGCTCTGTGATGAGCGGCAGAGGATACTTGTTCTTAATGGTGACTTCATTCAGACCACGATAGTCTATACATGGTCTCAGGCCTCCATCTTTTTTCTTAACGAAAAAAACCCCAGCTCCCGCTGGAGAAGTGGAGGGACGGATGAATCCCTTCTGCAAATTAGACTTAATGTACTCTGTCATAGCTTGTGTCTCCGGAACCGACAAAGGATAAGTGCGACCTCAGGGTGGCATTTTTCCCGGAATAAGCTCAATAGGACAGTCCCAGGGCCTATGTGGAGGTAATTTATCTGCCGCCTGTTCCGAAAAGACATCTGAAAATTCTCGATAAGCCTCTGGAATAGACTCCACGTCCGACTTGGCCGATGCACGGAGTGGAAAGACAGGAGTAAGACAATTCAATTGACAGAAAGGACTCCAAGAAATTATTTGTGTCGACCTCCAGTCGACATGAGGGTTGTGAAGCCTGAGCCAGGGAAGACCCAAAACGAGATCATGAGACATCTCCTGAATTACAAGGAACTCTAGTTGTTCTCGGTGCAAAGCTCCCACTTGTAGCTTAATTGACTCAGACTGACTTGTAATCAAGGCGTTAGGAATTTGGACACCATTAATAGCTGTTATCGTAATAGGTCGTTCGACCAACTGTAACTTCAAGCCCAAACTCTGGGCGCAGGAGAGAGAAATAAAATTCCCAGCAGCTCCTGAATCCAATAGAGCCTTAACAGTTTTGACTTCTGTTTCTGTAAACAAAGATACTGAGAGTAAACAGTCCACTACTGGAGAAGATTGAGAAACCACACCCAGCTTGACTTCCCCGGAACAGGCTAGGACTGCCCGTTTCCCGGGCGAGACTTGCAAAACTTGAGGAAGTGATCCGCGGCTCCACAGTAGAGGCAAAGTCTACCCTCACGCCGACGCTGACGCTCTTCTGGAGATAGCCGAGACCGATTAATCTGCATGGGTTCGTCTGGATTTGAAGTAACCGTTTGTTTAGACGGAAGAGCCCGGAATCTGGATCGATCAGACCGAGTACGTTCGCCGCCTCGTTCCTGCATGCGGAGATCCACTTTCACACAGAGTGAGAACAACTGTTCCAAAGAATCTGGCAAATCCCTTGTAATCAGTTCGTCCTTAAGACGGTCGGACAGCCCGTTCCAGAAAGCGACCCGTAGGGCGTCATTATTCCAGCGCAGTTCGGAGGCTATGGTCTGAAAATGAATCACATACTGTCCTACTGAATGGGAGCCTTGTCGGACTCGGAGTAAATCTGAAGAGGCAGCGGTCGTTCTGCCAGGCTCATCAAAGATCCTGCGGAAAGATGCGATGAAATCGGTGTAGCTGGAAACCAAAGGATCAGATCGCTCCCATAACGGAGACACCCATTCCAGCGCTGAGCCCTCAAGCAAGGAAATAATGTATGCTACTTTGGACCGATCCGTGGGGAAGTTGTGTGCGAGGAGTTCAAACTGTACCTCGCACTGGTTAAGAAAACCACGGCAATTCTTCGGATTGCCGCTGTAGCGAGAGGGAGTGGGGAGCTGAAGACGTGACCTGGTTCCGGACACGGCGTGAACATTATCGGGAGCAACTGCTGGAGCGGGCGCTGGAGCTGGAGCCGGAACTACTGAAGCCAGGGATGCCTGAATTTGATCCAGCCGGCCGGATAGTTCCTGGAGATACCGCATCACCTGGCTTTGCGCCGCCTCTTGACTCTGAACACGGGAAGCCAGGTCCTGAATGGCACTCGTCTCTGGGTTCCGATTCCCCGGGTCCATGTGGCCTGAGTATACTATCACTGACCTGAGTTGAGAGTGTTGTGGACTCGGGGTTTCTTCCGGTGTCCGGGAAGAGGAACCGCAACTGGGCCGCAGCAGGGATGGTCGAATGTAAATTTTTCTCATGCAGGATTAGATCGGCAAACAGGAGGCACGTGTGGACGCTGAAGGTCTCCTGAAAGACAAAGCTTGAAAGGCGTTGATAAATCAGTGAAGAATATCCGATGCTGGAGGCACAAACTGCGCTAAAGTGCTCTGGGTGCTGGGAGACACTGAGGTGTTTGGAGACACTGAGATGATTGGAGGCACTGAGGTGTTTAGAGGTACAGAAGTGCTTGAAGGCGCGGAAGCGCTTGGAGGCACTGAGGTGCTTGGATACACTGAGGTGTTTAGAGGTACAGAAGTGCTTGAAGGCGCGGAGGCGCTTGGAGGCACTGAGGTGCTTGGAGGCACGGAGGTGCGTGGAGGCGCTCGGGCGCTTGGAGGCACGGAGGTGCGTGGAGGTGCTTGGGTGCTTGGAGGCATGGAGGTGCGTGGGGGCGCTTGGAGGCACGGAGGTGCATGGAGGTGCTTGGGTGCTTGGAGGCACAGTAATGCTGGGAGGCACGGAGGTGTGTGGAGGCACTTGGGTGCTTGGAGGCACAGTAATGCTGGGAGGCACGGAGGTGCATGGAGGCACTTGGGTGCTTGGAGGCACAGTAATGCTGGGAGGCACGGAGGTGCGTGGAGGCACTTGGGTGCTTGGAGGCACAGTAATGCTGGGAGGCATGGAGGTGCGTGGAGGCACTCGGACGCTTGGAGGCACGGTGATGCTTGGAAACAAGGAGATGCTTGAGAACACAGGATTTAGCAGGAACAGGGGAGCTCTGGAGATCACAGTTTCTGACAGCAGAATGACGATACTCAGGCGCCGGGTATCTGCCCGGCGTCTGACTTTGAATCTCCCGCCCTTGCCTGATTGGCGGAGCGGGCAGGTGACGTCAGTCCTGCTCCGTCTCCATGACCACACTCATGATGACGGCGCCCTCGCTCTGGGAAGCCGCCGAGGAGACACACCGACCCGACGCCGGAACCCGGAGACCGCCGGGGGAGAGAGTCGCTGGGTAATCCAAGACACACACAGGGGCAAGCGCGGGCGCCGCTGCCTGCGACGTGTGACACCGGCGAGGAGACACCTCTTCGAATTCCAGCTTGTAACCCTGAGAAACAATTTCTATTGCCCAGGGATCCACCTGTGAGTGAACCCAGATGTGGCTGAAAATTCGAAGACGTGCCCCCACTGGGGCGGACTCCCTTAGCGGAGCCCCAGCGTCATTGCAGTGGATTTTGTAGAGGCCGGGGAGGACTTCTGTTCCTGGGAACTAGCTGTATTGTGCAGCTTTTCCCTTCTGCCCTTACCTCTGGCAAGAAAGAACGCACCTCGTACTCTCTTGTTTCTTGTGACCAAAAGGACTGCATTTGATAATGTGGTGCTTTCTTAGGCTGTGAGGAAATATTAGGCAAAAATTTTGATTTACCAGCTGTAGCTGTGGAGAACAGGTTCGAGAGACCTTCCCCAAACAATTCCTCACCCTTGTAAGGTAAAACCTCCATATGCCTCTTTGAGTCAGCATCACCTGTCCATTGCCGGGTCCATAGGACTCGTCTAGCAGAAATCGACATAGCGTTGATTCTAGAACCCAGTAGGCCAATGTCTCTTTGAGCATCTCTCATATAAAAGACAGCATCGTTAATATGACCCCGGGTCAATAAAATGGTACCCTTATCCAGGGTATCAGTTTCCGTCGATAAGGTACCTATTCACGCTGCTACAGCGCTACAAACTCCAGCCGACACTATTGCCGGTCTGAGTAAGGTACTAGAATGTGTGTAAATGGACTTTAAGGTAGCCTGCTGTTTGCGATCAGCAGGATCCCTGAGGGTAGCCATATCTTGGGATGGCAGCTTTACTCTTTTGGATAAGCGTGTCCACGCTTTTTCCCCCCCTTGGGGAAGATTCTCACCGTATCCTGTCCTTAGTCGGGAAAGGATACACCCTAAGAATCCTTTTGGGAATCTGCAGTTTCTTGTCTGGAGATTCCCAAGCCTTTTCAATAACTCGTTCATGAGATGGGAGAAAGGTTACCTCAGGTTTCTTTACCCTATACATGTGTACCCTCGTGTCACGGACAGGGGGTTTCTCTGTGATATGCAAAACATCTTTTATTACAATAATCATATATTGAATACTATTTGCCAATTCTGGCTGTAACTTTGCATCATCGTAGTCGACACTGGAGTCAGAATCCGTGTCGGCGTCAGTGTCTACTATTTTGGATAGTGGGCTCTTTTGAGACCCCTGAGGTCCCTGTGACATAGGGGAAAGAAGGGAAAAAAGGAAAAGGCTCTGTCTCTGGTGCACTAGTTTGAATTTAAGTAAAAATAAATAAAAATTAACTTTTATTTCATTTCTTTAAAAATATATGACATGTTCTATTTCATGTCCTCTGGGAAAACTTCTGCGAAATATCCTACAAACATATACATCTATTGTGTGAACATGACAAAACTGTGAGATACACAAAACAATAAACACAAATATTAAAAACTAATGAGCGTCTCTTACGTATCTGTTCTCTAAATTTGATGTCTATGTACACTCCGTTCAGTATACTGTTTAACAAGAATACTAGATACAGCTGTAAATGTTACAGTCATAAATTTGTATCTTTTTATAGTAAGTTTCTTTGGTCCTTGGCTCACTGCCCAGACAGACTACTTGGAAAAATTTGTTGCAAAGTGATCACTCATGTCCTGCAACACTATTTCTTTTGAATTCACTAGGTAGTAATGTAACCCTTTTGTACTGCTATATTCCTTTAGGAGTTCATTATGTACTATCTGGCTGAGGAATTGGATACTGTAGTGAGTGATACAGTCGTGAATTTCGCTACACTGTATCTCTTGATATTCACTTCTTAGGTCCTTGGCTAACTATGCACACTCACTGCTTTAAATAGGGTTAGATCACAAAATAATCATCCATATCCTATAGCTAAAGAGATGAACTATATATGACAATCCTTATTCTCTAATTGCTATTTTATCTAATGAGTAGAAGGTCAACTATCCTAATATTGAATTAACTTCTGTACTAATACGGGTGAAGGTTGTTGGTATCCTCAGAAAATATATATATAACCATGTGTAATCCTGGACATGTTTCATATGCAGAATCCCATAGTGGAGTAGATGTACTTAATCATAACAAATGTCACCTCTCACATATAGTGCCAGGTGCCCTTTACATATGTCTCCTCATTAGGGATATATGGATCATCTCTCACTTATAGTGTCAAATGCATCCAATGATAGTTAAATCCGTCAATCACCTCTCCTATATCGTATCATATGTCATTCATATATAATTCCTCAGTACATGTCAGTAAGTCATCTCATCATCTCTCACCTACAGTGTCAGATGGACAGTACTTCTACCTCTCACATATAGTGTCAGGTATTGATAGATTAATGAATGTTTCGACATATGATAGATGATGAATAATACTGTCACCAATGATTTATTACTTGGCTGACATCAGATACTTTTGTGAGATTCTGCAGCTAATATTTCCCAGTATATTGTGTTTCTTCTAGGTCTCTCACTCATCGGTGTCAGACCCTATAATATTATTGTGTCCGAGGGAATGTCTATCTAATCTTCCTTTTCTCCCACAGTAATTACTTTTTTTTAAACTTATATAGATAGTGGTTACTTATACAGATAGATATCTAATTCCAGCTGGATTATTTATATGTCATATATAGTTAAACCTCCCTATTAAAATCTTTCATCTGAGTAGTAATTATTCAATTATCTATGCCACCAATTATAGACATATATAGTTAGTTATAATATCACCCACATATTATTATATATGTATCTGATATGCACATTTATTCAAATGGACTACTGTCTAATTATGCGCATGACATATGCAGTATCGATTGGATCTTCAGTACCAATTCCAAAGAAATAATAATAATACAAATTCTAAATTTATATTCACAAGTCTGCTATCCGGGCATGTGTGTGCAGTATTGGATCTCAGTTAATACCACGGTACAGGGCCGTCCCTATGCTGACCACAATCACCCCTATCACTCTGAATGCCACTGTTCCACTTGATTGCATTGTAATGTAAGAGAGACTGCATAATCTATGCCACATATAGGTTTAATTAATAGAAGTGTATACTATACTGGGCTGGACCATGTATTTACTCTTATAATGAGCGGCACGTTTTACTCTGTGACGATATGCCTATCACGCCTCCATTATGCCTGGTGAGACTCGTGTATATATATATATTCTCTTGCCAGCTCTAAAGAGATAGTAATGAGACAGGTTCCTGCTATCCAAGTATATGTGTGCCGTATCAGATCTCTATCAGTGCAAGTGGTACAGAGCCGTCTCTGTGCTTGACCGCGATTGTCCCTATCACTCTGGATGCCGCTATACCGCTGGATTCTATAATGATCAATGAAGGCTGCACAATCTTGTCACATATGCATTAAAGGAATAGGAGTGTACAATATAATATGACACGAGAAACCGATACGTAGGACGCTCGTCCTGCGTACGTTTCGCATTCGCTTCGTCAGGGTCTTGGGGAAAGGCAGGGTTTGACGCCTGTACATTCACATTAGCACTAAAACATTCCACATATCCAACCAGTCAGGTGTCGGTGTTGCCGACGGAGACACCACAGTCATTAACTCCACCTCCTCCCTATGAGAGCCTTTTACCTCAGACATGCCGACACACGCGAGAGAGAGTATGCCAGCACACACCCAGCGCTATATGACCCAGGAAAAAAACACACAATATGTTTACCCAGATAGCGCTGTAATCTTTATTTTTGCGCCAAATTATGTGCCCCCCCCCCTTCTTTAAAACCCTCTTTCACTGTGGATAAGCAGGGGAGAGTCCGGGGAGCTTCCTCTTAGCGCTGTGCTGTGGAGAAAATGGCGCTGGTGAGTGCTGAGGAAGAAGCCCAGCCCCCTCAGTGGCGGGCTTCTGTCCCGCTAAAATATATAAAAAACTGGCGGGGGCTCTTTATATATACAGTGCCTAGCTGTATATATCTACTTTTGCCAGAAAATGAGGTTATATTGCTGCCCAGGGTGCCCCCCCTGCGCCCTGCACCCTTACAGTGACTGCCGTTTGTGTGTGCTGTGTGGGAGCAATGGCGCACAGCTTAACTGCTGTGCGTTACCTCAGTGAAGATCTGAAGTCTTCTGCCGCCTCTGAAGTCTTCTTTCTTCTCATACTCACCCGGCTTCTATCTTCCGGCTCTGTGAGGAGGACGGTGGCGCGGCTTCGGGACGAACTCCAGGGTGAGACCTGTGTTTCGACTCCCTCTGGAGCTGATGGTGTCCAGTAGCCTAAGAAGCAGAGCCTTGAAACTCATAGAAGTAGGTCTGCTTCTCTCTCCTCAGTCCCACGATGCAGGGAGTCTGTTGCCAGCAGGCTCCCTGAAAATAAAAAACCTAACAAAAAACTTTCTTTCAGGAAACTCAGGAGAGCTCCCTGTAATGCACCCAGTCTCCTCTGGGCACAGTAGTAAACTAACGGAGGTCTGGAGGAGGGGCATAGAGGGAGGAGCCAGTGCACACCCATACCTAAAGTCTTTCTTTAAAGTGCCCATGTCTCCTGCGAAGCCCGTCTATCCCCATGGTCCTTACGGAGTCCCCAGCATCCTCTAGGACGTAAGAGAAAACACAATTGTGACTATACGCAAAGTGACAACTATCATTAGATGTGTGTCTGGAAAACAATTTAAAATGTTGTCATGCAGATGACGTCTGTATAATACCTAGAAGTTTCCTCATTTCCAGCAGCCAAGGACTGAAATTGAGAAGTCTTGACATTTGTTAGATTTAAAAACAGTGAAGCATAAGGGGGAAATAATGTGATCAGACAGGAGTTTAGCGACCAGAGGACGGTACGGAGTATGCTATGAAGTGTGTGTTTATATTTAGAAGCCTAATGAAGGTGACAGAACCTTGTGGCAGTTACATCAGAGAGACAGGGTGTGTTCTCAAATACCTGAGTACATGTTTGTATTGCTCTCTCTTGATTGTTCTGCTGTGTGCCTGATTGCAGCAGATAAATACTTACTCAACCCAAATATCTAGTGCAACAGGTACATTACATCGAGATTAACCTACGCAGCATTATAGTATTACGACGGCACACTAGTGGCAAGCTGCTTGGTTTGTTTAAAGAACAAGTTCAGCAAAAACATTTTAAGAGTTGATGCTCCTCAGAAAAGCACCTGAACAAGGGGCCTCACACTGCCATTTAGATTGAAGCTAGTATGCGCTCCACCACCTGCAGAGCAATATGGTTTTGCCATGGTGTAAATCCACCTATCATCTTATTGGATTTATTCTTATCTCCAAATAAGGCCCTCTGTATGCAGTTTATGATTTCTATATACTGTACTGTGCAAAAGTTTTAGATAGTCAAGATTGCCTTGCCTGCACATTCCATTTTTTCTTACGATGCCGATCCCGTGGGAGCGCGCATCGGCATAGTAAGCGTATACACACGGTGCGATCTGCACTAACTTTGCTTACGATTTTGACTATATAGTAAAAATCGTAAGGTTATATTGCACCGTGTGTATGCACCTTAAGACTACAGATTGTTGCTTTTTGTCTGTGTGTGGCCATCCTCACTCTGGGTGCTAACAGCATTGGCGTTTCTATCATGGGTGCGGTGCACACGGGCCCCTGGGTCCATGGTGGGCCCACACCGCACCCATTTTAATACTTACCTCTCCGGAGTCCAGCACCGGGAGCTGTGATCGTGCCAGAAATCACAGCCAAAATGGCTGCCGCGCATGCGCGGTAGCAAAATTGGTCTCCGGATCATGGCGGGCGCCATGTTTCCGGAGACCTGCGCATGCGCAGTAGACTCCGGCACAATGCCGGAGTCTACAGCGCCGTGCAGAGGAGGGGGCCCACCCAGAGGTGCACACAGCCCCCCTCCTCTGTAGAAACACCACTGGCTAACAGGTTTGTGTGGGACAGACATTATAGACATAGGGGTATTTTTACCATAGTGCAGGTTTTCAAATGTAGAGATGTTGCCCATGGCAACCAATCAGATTCTATTATTTTACAAAGCCACAGTGAATCGGACATAACTTCCAACCTTCTGGTATAATTCAGCCTGAATTGCATGGGGCCTCATTCATGTTTGTATGTGATGGCCAATGTTCACACAACAGAGCGATTTTCCACACACCGCGCAAGTGCTGCGATCGCAGTGCTCATGCACAAGGGTGCCGCTGCGCTCCCGCTCACACCAAGAACTTTGTTGTTGAGTGATTGACAGGAAGTTGCCGTTTGGAGGTGGTAACGGGGAGTTTAAGTAGAGTGGTTGGAGAAACGCAGGCGCGCCATGGCTATTTTCGGGCATGTATCTTCTGATGACTGCATGATCGTACAGGCAATTACATGGTGTCTACTACTGCTGTGGCCATAGATCAACCTTTAGCTTCAATGTTCTCTGTAATTGCGTATAGTCCGCTAATGTGCACGTAATTGTGATTGAGCTTGTGATGGGTCTGGTGGGCATCTCTTTCCATTCCTGGCTGGCAGCTTCCCTTGCTAACATTAGCAGCTCCATAGCCTAGAAAATCGCAATTGCATTTGCGTACAAACATGAATTAGACTCTAAATTCAGAGAGATGGGAGGCATGCTCAGGGTCGGACTGGCCCACAGGGGTACCAGGGAAACCACCGGTAGACCCCACTGCCTGAGGGCCCACTCCTTCCTCTAGGGATCAGGTTCCAGAGTATGCACTTGTATTATACATGGTCAGGGGCGGATTGGGAACAAAAAGGGGCCCTGGAAAAATTTGTAATAGTGGCCCCACATGGGCAGCACCAGAGGTGTAAGGTCTCGCCATGGGCCATGGCAGCAGTACCCTCCCCCCAAGACTTTCCAGATAGTGGGCATGTCCAGCATCAAGGGGGAAGTTAAAAAGAAATAAAATTAAATATTATGAGCACATTATATGTAGTGATGTGCACCGGACATTTTTCGGGTTTTGTGTTTTGGTTTTGGATTCGGTTCCGCGGCCGTGTTTTGGATTCGGACGCGTTTTGGCAAAACCTCACCGAAAAATTTTTGTCGGATTCGGGTGTGTTTTGGATTGGGGTGTTTTTTTCAAAAAACCCTAAAAAACAGCTTAAATCATAGAATTTGGGGGTCATTTTGATCCCATAGTATTATTAACCTCAATTACCATCATTTCCACTCATTTCCAGTCTATTCTGAACACCTCACACCTCACAATATTATTTTTAGTCCTACAATTTGCACCGAGGTCGCTGGATGGCTAAGCTAAGCGACACAAGTGGCCGACACAAACACCTGGCCCATCTAGGAGTGGCACTGCAGTGTCAGGCAGGATGGCACTTCAAAAAAATTGTCCCCAAACAGCACATGATGCAAAGAAAAAAGAGGCGCACCAAGGTCGCTGTGTGACTAATCTAAGCGACACAAGTGGCCGACACAAACACCTGGCCCATCTAGGAGTGGCACTGCAGTGTCAAGACAGGATGGCACTTCAAATAAATTGTCCCCAAACAGCACATGATGCAAAGAAAAAAAGAGGCGCACCAAGGTCGCTGTGTGACTAAGCTAAGCGACACAAGTGGCTGACACAAATACCTGGCCCATCTAGGAGTGGCACTGCAGTGTCAGGCAGGATGGCACTTCAAAAAAATTGTCCCTAAACAGCACATGATGCAAAGAAAAAAAGAGGCGCACCAAGGTCGCTGTGTGACTAAGCTAAGCGACACAAGTGGCCGACACAAACACCTGGCCCATCTAGGAGTGGCACTGCAGTGTCAAGACAGGATGGCACTTCAAAAAAATTGTCCCCAAACAGCACATGATGCAAAGAAAAAAAGAGGCGCACCAAGGTCGCTGTGTGACTAAGCTAAGCGACACAAGTGGCCGACACAAACACCTGGCCCATCTAGGAGTGGCACTGCAGTGTCAGGCAGGATGGCACTTCAAAAAAATTGTCCCCAAACAGCACATGATGCAAAGAAAAAAAGAGGCGCACCAAGGTCGCTGTGTGACTAAGCTAAGCGACACAAGTGGCTGACACAAATACCTGGCCCATCTAGGAGTGGCACTGCAGTGTCAGGCAGGATGGCACTTCAAAAAAATTGTCCCCAAACAGCACATGATGCAAAGAAAAAAAGAGGCGCACCAAGGTCGCTGTGTGACTAAGCTAAGCGACACAAGTGGCCGACACAAACACCTGGCCCATCTAGGAGTGGCACTGCAGTGTCAAGACAGGATGGCACTTCAAAAAAATTGTCCCCAAACAGCACATGATGCAAAGAAAAAAAGAGGCGCACCAAGGTCGCTGTGTGACTAAGCTAAGCGACACAAGGGGCCGACACAAACACCGGGCCCATCTAGGAGTGGCACTGCAGTGTCAGGCAGGATGGCACTTCAAAAAAATTGTCCCCAAACAGCACATGATGCAAAGAAAAAAAGAGGCGCACCACAGGTATAGAATGTAGATGGATAGTATACTTAATGACGACACAGAGGTAGGCACAGCAGTGGCCTTCCATATCGTACTGCTATATATAGTATACTGGTGGTCACTGTGTCAGCAAACTGCAAAACTAAAATGCACCACAGGTATAGAATGTAGATGGATAGTATACTTAATGACGACACAGAGGTAGGCACAGCAGTGGCCTTCCGTATCGTACTGCTATATATAGTATACTGGTGGTCACTGTGTCAGCAAACTGCAAAACTAAAATGCACCAGAGGTATAGAATGTAGATGGATAGTATACTTAATGACGACACAGAGGTAGGCACAGCAGTGGCCTTCCGTATCGTACTGCTATATATAGTATACTGGTGGTCACTGTGTCAGCAAACTGCAAAACTAAAATGCACCACAGGTATAGAATGTAGATGGATAGTATACTTAATGACGACACAGAGGTAGGTACAGCATTGGCCTTCCGTATCGTACTGCTATATATAGTATACTGGTGGTCACTGTGACAGCAAACTGCAAAACTAAAATGCACCACAGGTATAGAATGTAGATGGATAGTATACTTAATGACGACACAGAGTTAGGCACAGCAGTGGCCTTCCGTATCGTACTGCTATATATAGTATACTGGTGGTCACTGTGTCAGCAAACTGCAAAACTAAAATGCACCACAGGTATAGAATGTAGATGGATAGTATACATAATGATGACACAGAGGTAGGCACAGCAGTGGCCTTCCGTATCGTACTGCTATATATAGTATACTGGTGGTCACTGTGTCAGCAAACTGCAAAACTAAAATGCACCAGAGGTATAGAATGTAGATGGATAGTATACTTAATGACGACACAGAGGTAGGCACAGCAGTGGCCTTCCGTATCGTACTGCTATATATAGTATACTGGTGGTCACTGTGTCAGCAAACTGCAAAACTAAAATGCACCACAGGTATAGAATGTAGATGGATAGTATACTAAATGACGACACAGAGGTAGGCACAGCAGTGGCCTTCCGTATTGTACTGCTATATATAGTATACTGGTGGTCACTGTGTCAGCAAACTGCAAAACTAAAATGCACCACAGGTATAGAATGTAGATGGATAGTATACTTAATGACGACACAGAGGTAGGCACAGCAGTGGCCTTCCGTATCGTACTGCTATATATAGTATACTGGTGGTCACTGTGTCAGCAAACTGCAAAACTAAAATGCACCAGAGGTATAGAATGTAGATGGATAGTATACTTAATGACGACACAGAGGTAGGCACAGCAGTGGCCTTCCGTATCGTACTGCTATATATAGTATACTGGTGGTCACTGTGACAGCAAACTGCAAAACTAAAATGCACCACAGGTATAGAATGTAGATGGATAGTATACTTAATGACGACACAGAGGTAGGCACAGCAGTGGCCTTCCGTATCGTACTGCTATATATAGTATACTGGTGGTCACTGTGTCAGCAAACTGCAAAACTAAAATGCACCACAGGTATAGAATGTAGATGGATAGTATACATAATGACGACACAGAGGTAGGCACAGCTGTGGCCTTCCGTATCGTACTGCTATATATAGTATACTGGTGGTCACTGTGTCAGCAAACTGCAAAACTAAAATGCACCACAGGTATAGAATGTAGATGGATAGTATACTAAATGACGACACAGAGGTAGGCACAGCAGTGGCCTTCCGTATTGTACTGCTATATATAGTATACTGGTGGTCACTGTGTCAGCAAACTGCAAAACTAAAATGCACCACAGGTATAGAATGTAGATGGATAGTATACTTAATGACGACACAGAG
Organism: Pseudophryne corroboree; assembly: GCF_028390025.1. NCBI lineage: Eukaryota > Metazoa > Chordata > Amphibia > Anura > Myobatrachidae > Pseudophryne > Pseudophryne corroboree. The sequence goes on along the minus strand of NC_086445.1, from coordinate 199,891,065 downwards.
GTAGGCACAGCAGTGGCCTTCCGTATCGTACTGCTATATATAGTATACTGGTGGTCACTGTGTCAGCAAACTGCAAAACTAAAATGCACCACAGGTATAGAATGTAGATGGATAGTATACTTAATGATGACACAGCGGTAGGCACAGCAGTGGCCTTCCGTATCGTACTGCTATATATAGTATACTGGTGGTCACTGGTCAGCAAAACTCTGCACTGTACTCCTCCTATATAATATTAATTATACTGGTGGTCCCCAGTCCCCACAATAAAGCAGCACACTGAGCACAGATATGGAGTGTTTTTCAGGCAGACAACGTATACTGGTGGTCACTGTCAGCAAAACTCTGCACTGTACTCCTGCTATATATACAGCTGCTCCCCAGTCCTCCCCACAATTAAGCAGTGTGAGCACAGATATATTATGCAGCACACTGAGCACAGATATGGAGCGTTTTTTTCAGGCAGAGAACGGATAAAACTGGTGGTCACTGATCAGCAAAACTCTGCACTGTACTCCTCCTAACAGCTGCTCCCCAGTCCTCCCCACAATTAAGCAATAAAGCAATCAAGTTCAACAATAAACGGAGAGGACGCCAGCCACGTCCTCTCCCTATCATCTCCAATGCACGAGTGAAAATGGCGGCGACGCGCGGCTGCTTATATAGAATCCGAATCTCGCGAGAATCTGACAGCGGGATGATGACGTTCGGGCGCGCTCGGGTTAGCCGAGCAAGGCGGGAAGGTTCGAACCTGCCTCGGACCCGTGTAAAATGGGTGAAGTTCGGGGGGGTTCGGTTTCCGAGAAACCGAACCCGCTCATCACTAATTATATGATACACCTTCAGAATTTAGGAAACTATATAATTCTTTAGAAAGATATATTTTCTTGCTTATTACACCAACCGTATCCCAATCACTATTCACTCAATCTTATATGTCAGCCAAGCAGGCAGACAGAGCATACACTAGATCATCTGCAATCACAGGCTAAGTGGCAAAGTAATTTTCATATATGCAACTTATTTTGCATCTTATTCATTATGTCTATAAAAAGGACCACATGTCCTCAAACTAAACAGGCCCCATGGGTGCGTCGCCCCACCGGGAATCTTCCCTGTAAACCGTATGGCCAATCCGCCTCTGTACATGGTAGATATGTTGCATTACACTGCACTAAACTATTGTCTATATCAAGATACTTAGGGGTGTGGGCTGGCCACACCCCTAAGTATGGGCCCCTATAACTGCATTCCCCCGGTGAGCCCTTCATGTCCCAGTCCGACACTGGGCATGCTAGAGAAAGATCTAGAGAGAGAGACAGTTGCAGTATCACTGAAAGCAATAATATAAAATGTGGCATGACACACTTGTTACTGCAAAGAATAAATTAGACAGTAAAACCATTGTCAGCTTTAATTGTTAGCTACATACATAAAACTGTATTGGTTTATCCACCATCATATAGCAGTCTGCATGTTTGTACTGTAAACACATTTACTGGCAGGGCAGTCATTCTTCAGATGACAGCTGGTGAAAGGGAAGGTGCACCAGTGACCTTGTAAAAAAAAAAAAAAAAGTTATGTTATTATCTGTGTCTGTACAATGCTTATGTTTTTTTGTTGTTACAGTCAGTCATATACGAGTGTCACAGGCATTAACTGGACATTAACTGCACTTTCAAAGGGCACCCACTGACAGCCATACATGAAATGAATTGTGCCTGCCACTGACACATAAATAATGCAACACTAAGGACTAGTAAGAAAAAATATATTTATCTAATCACACAGTATAACAATACAAAGGAGCTAGCGAGGCAGTTTCACAATAATTGCCACATTTATATCACACTTAACGACATCCTGTCTGCTCTGTCCGGGGGGAGCAGCCAGGCCGGCTCGGCAGGGGGGCAGGGCTATGATGCGTGGAGGGGGTGGGGGCATGGTTACCATGATTGTGCCATTGTAGCCATGCCCCGCTCTGTAATGTTGATATTACCATCATTATACTTCAGGGGGTGTGGCTATAATGACGCGATTCAGCGAGAATCGCATCATCGACTGCTCAGACTGCCCACTTTACTCACTAAGTAGGTGGCCGGGCAGGGGGGTACCTTCAAAATCGGTAAACTTGCCTGTACTTCTGAGGGTCAGGAGGGCCACACAATTTTCGGGAGCCTCCTGGCCATTCCAGGAGAGTAGGCAAGTATGATTTACATACCTCTCAACATCTAGGACCCTGATGCAGGACGAAGCCGTGTGCATGAAAAGGGGCATGGCCTATAGAAAAGGGGGGCTTCACATAAATTCTGTGATCCACCCCATTTTCATCACTTTGGGGGCATGCCCAGCGCTCTGTGAGCTGCTGGCATGCCCCAGTCTGTCTGTCTCCCATGAATAGACGCTGTGTGCGTCTGCACAGCATCTATTCACTGCTGCTCTGCTAAGCAGGGCAGTGAGTGACAGGAGCCTCAGTGACACTGTGGCCCACAGGTGGGACACTGGGACAGTGCCCCAAAAATGGGAATGTCCTGCAAAAATCGGGACAGTTGGGAGGTATGCATTTACATTTCGGAATTTAGGAGATGCAACTTGATTGTGTGCATATTGTTCTTTCTAGTGTTTCAATATGAGAGTCTCATATGCATTAGGTAGCATTTAATGAATTCAAGCAATATGGTGCTACTCACCGATGAAAAGCTCAATGGGTCCAAGAGATGATTTGTACATTAAATTAAGTGACCTCACCTTAATTCCATATTGCTGCCACTGCAAGACACACCCCTAAGTGGCAATAGATAGATACGCTCATAGATGGATGGCAATAGATATTCCCATAGGTAGAGCTAGACACTCCCTTTGTGGCAAAACATGAAACGCCCCTCAACGGCACGCCGTGTTTCGTGCATTCTGCTAACACCTGCAATCTCCCTGAAACTACTTTTCAAAAGTAGGTAAGTACTGTATGCTGCTATCTTGCTGTCTCTGGTGAAAACAAAGCATATTCTAAGGCTGCTTTATCACTTCCAAATGTGAATCTAGACAAAAGCAGCTACATTGACGATGATGTTGATTTATTTGCATACTGCAACCATATTATTCAGTCCTTTCCACAAATGTCGATGCTGGGATCGATGTTGGAGTGTTTACAATCTCCATCACAACTGAACAAAACCAGAGAGCATGAAAGTGAGTGTCTCAGCGCTTGTACACGCCATCGCACGATGGAGCACAATGGGAAGGCTGATATTACTGTAGCATTGCATATTTCCACAACTGCTTTTGCTGTGATTGTGACGGCATTACCACCGTCTCTGAATCAGGCGGCTGATTCAGAGGTGGACGCTGTAGCCATTTAAAAAAAAAAAATTATTTTATTTTCATGCTGCTGGCATTTGGGGGTGGCAATGGGGCAGCGGCAGGTAGCGTCCCAGAATACAAGGACAAGTTGGCCTCATATTCTGGGCATACTAAAACCAGTGTTTGTATAGTTGGATGCCCGTTTACCTGCGCCAGTACTGTGATTTCACCAGACATCCTGTGTAACCATGCTGTTAATCTGATGCTGTTTATCTGATGCTGCTTCTTCAGACACAGCAGCGGGTCAGATAAGTCTGCAGCGGACATCTATTAATTTAAGCAGCCTCCTGAAGCTTTACCATAATTTAGCACAGCCACTGCATTCTAAGGGGGGGATTCAGATCTGATCGTAGATGTGCTAAATTTAGCACATCTACGATCAGTTACTAGCACAGGGCTAGTCTGCCCCGCATGTCTGGCCCTACCCCCCTGCAAGAGTGCAAAAGCATCACACGCCTGCGATGCTTTTGCACCCGCCGAGTAGCTCCCTGCCTGCGCAGCCTCAATGCGCTAGCAGGTGGCTGCCCGCCGCATCCCAGGTCGCTGCGGCTGCATGTGGCGTCACGCTGCTGCCGCGACCCACCCCCGCAAAGGTCCGGACACGCCTGTTTTGTCTGTACCGCACCCCGCCAACGGCACTCTAGCGCCGCTGGTACGCCCCCTCCCGCCATGCGACCGCCTCTACCTGTCAATCAGGCAGAGGCGATCACAGCCCTGAGATGCTGTTAGCAACTCACTGGGCCTCCTGGGGGGTGTGCACGCGCTGCACGGGTGCATTCCACAAAGGGCTTTAGACTGCAATTGCTGCTGCTGCTGCAGCGATCCAGTCTGAATTACCCCCTAAGCCCAGCGTGCACCTCTGAATTAGCATTCAGGCCCACAGTCTGTCTTTGCGCATCTGCCAAATACTTAGAGTCTGCTTCCAAATAATTTCATTATCAAACCTGTATTAATCCGAAAAATTTGACCTCTACAGTTATGCTTATGTAATATATCACGGTAGGTGTGGTGAGGCTGTGTCGGTGTTGGTCGTACCTGTTTCCCCTGAGATTGTCGACTTATTTGGCCTTCTGAACCCGTTCTCTTTGGAACTCCCACAAGGTTTAGGTAGAGAGATAGGTAGAGAGATGAGGACCCCGAAACAAGTCACCACACATTATGACAGTGACAGCAATTTTATTAACAGGGATAGTAGTCCCTGTTAAGGGGATTTAAACGGTTGAAGTTTTAATCCAGTATACACCATAACATTCACTGATTTAGCAATACTACTGGTAACGTATAAAGTGCAATGTAAAACACAGTTCACAATCATGAACACCACAAATACTTTCAGTATTAATTGATAGTTCCTCAGTATTGATAGACTATACTAAATCACCACCAAGTAGCGAATGTAACGGTCAATTTCTGGGCTATGAACCCCTGCCTGAGTTATCAATGTGCTGTCAGCCATACCTCCCAACTGTCCCGATTTTGGCGGGACAGTCCCGTTTTTCACGTTCTGTCCCATTGTCCCACCCACGGGTTGTAGTGTCCCGCGGTGGGGGCCCAGTTGGGAGATTTCCTCTGTCACTCGCTGCTCTGAGAAGGGTAGCGGTGCATAGATGCTGTGCGCAGACACAGATTTCCCTGTGTCTGCCTCACTCTCCGCTCAGAGTCAGCACCGCTCAGCATTGCTGGCTTCCTCAGTTGCTTACCGATTTTGCCAGACCAGTCTCTCCTGCGTAGGATTCCCGCATCTTTGAGCAAACCGTCAGGTGCTGCTAGGCAGCCACTTGTTCCGCTACCACTGATTAGTCTCTCAGTGATGGCCTCATGCTCTTCCCTGCGCATATCTCTCACATCAGCGGCTGTTCTCCACAGGTGTGCGTCTCACCCGCTGATCCCCACAGAGCTCTGAGGTAGCTCTCCTTCCTGCCCAACAGGCTCCTCCTCCCAGTTCAGGGGTCACCAATCACTGGACTCCGGGCTTCCCACGCTCACAGTTCTGTGGCTGCAATCCCCTGGGTCCTTGTGCTACCCATGTTGTGCTCCTGACATCATCAGGGAAAGTAGTTGTTAAACCCTGCAGCGCCAGTGCCTCTATCCCTTGAGTTATAACTAAGTCAGAGTGTACAGGGGACCCGAATGGGGTATCACACTTATTTTACCCTAATGGTGGCATTAGATGGGCAGTAAAAGCTCCTGCGTGACGTCCTAAGGGGGTGATTCAGACCTTATCAGCAATACTGCGCATACGTATGCACTACAATGCGCACACGCGTTGGTCAACAACAGGCATTGCCGGTCAGCGACAGGAAGGTGTGAAAATTTCATTCACACGGGCATTCGCAAGGTGATTGACAGGAGGAGGCAGTTTGTGGGTGGTAACTGACCGCTTATTGGGAGTGTCATGAAAAACGCAGGCGTTCCCAAGCGTTTTCAGGGAGGGTGTGTGACGTCAGCTCTGGCACCGATCAGCCTGTTCTCATCGCACTGTAGGAGTAAGCCCTTGGCTGCGCACAGACTGCACACACCGGATTTTTGCAGCTTGGCGTACATATGCGCTCACACACTTGCACAGCGAATTTACACTCCCCGTTTGGCGGCAAATATCTGAATGCAGGACACCAAAACTAGCAGCCCAGCGATCAGGTCTTAACGTTACCAATTTTTAAGCATTCAGCAGCCTATCTCATAGTACTGTAATAAGAGAATTCAATTAATTATTTTTCTTCCAAACTCAGCCATATAACATGTAATTAAATTTGTATTCCACGCACATCCCAAGCACTGAAATCTTTATCTGTACTGTACGTCCGTTTTTTTACATTTTATTTGTAGGGTCACGTTTGCTAGTACTGTCACAAGAACATAAATGTTGTTTGTCTCACTGCTTCTAGATTGCGTGCTGATACCAGAGAACATAGCTTAATAATAACTCTAAGTTTCTTAGAAAAATCTCCTAGGAGTTAAGTCTATAGAACATGACTCCACCGCTGTCCTTTTTTTCCCCAGCAGTCTTTTTCTGGCCTTTTCTGTAATATAATGGAGATTATCTTACTTCTTTCAGACCCCGCTTCCTGATATTGAATCTCAAGAGGAGTACAGCCAAACCATAAAACAGGTAATAGAGAGCTCTCTTTTTTTACAAAAGCTTCTTTTTCTAAAAGAATTGTCCTCTGTCTGCGGTGACTAAGAGTAATAGATATGTCTGTATCGTCGCATTTCATTTTAATAAGTAAAGTGGACACAAGGTTCTTTCTTTTAATGAAAATATGAACAAAAGTGTTTAGTAGAATATCCCAATAAGAAGGTAGCTTCCTACTACCTTATGCCCAAATTCAGTTCTCTGTATATTAGCACAGAGCCAGGGGTAGAGAAGAATACGAGCAGTATAACATAGCCTCACATTCCTCAGGGCATCTTTATGTACTGAAACTGTCTTTTGTAAAGAGAAGGATTGATTTATCAGTTTTATCCAATGCTTATGGTCTTTAGGTCTCAAAGCACTCAGACATCACTATGCGCTGATGCTTCTGGTAAAAATATTGTTTGATGATTCAATAGAGAACAAACAAGCAAACTTTACGGTCAATAATTTTCTGATCACTTAAAAAATGTAGAACTAATTTCCAAAATTGTTGTCTTACTGGCCTGGCCTGGAACAAATGTTTTCATAATCTGGCATTTATCGCATAAGACTAAACCCACCTTAAATTAAATTGGGTTATATGTTATAATTCTGTGCTGGTGAATCCTCATAGTACAGTAATAGAGGCCATGTCAGGGAGGAGAGAGACCTTCTCTTTCCTCATCAATGTCATCTGCTCTTTACAGAGGGGTTTATGTAGTAAGCGCAGAGCCGGATTAAAGCTATGGGGGCCCCGGGGCATTTCTGACAGCGGGGCCCCGAATACAGAGGCAGGCAGAATATATCAATATATACTGTGTGTATATATAGAGAAGCAGTAAAGCAGTCAGCGGCACTCAGGGTCTTAAAGAATCAAGTGTATTAAAATTCACTCCAAGTTTCCATTCTGTGTGTATGTATATATATATATATATATATATATATATATATATATGTACATATGTGTGTGTGTGTGTGTGTGTGTGTGTGTGTGTGTGTGTGTGTGTATATATATATATATATATATCCTGTAGAAAGGAAGAGGCAGCACTCTGCGGACTTTTATATTAATGTAAATCTGTATTAATAGTTGCTGACGTGGGTTTTTCCATTCTGGGTACAGATTTACACTTCAGCATCCCAGCGTCGGTATATCGACAGCCGGAATCCTGTTGGGAAGTTCACTGCTTCATATATATATATATATATATAGAGAGAGAGAGAGAGAAAGAGAGAGAGAGAGAGAGAGAGATATGCACACGCATGTATATAACTGCACATGCATATACAGTATGTTTACATACAAACATACTGTATATTTTTATATATATATATATATATATATATACATACATACACACACTCTCGTATGTATACACACAGAACCTAGAGCCTGAAATTTAAATTTAACTGATAGTAGCAGCACTAGCAATATAAAAACAAAAACGGCAGCATTACCATTTCCTCTGCTGCTTCCAGAAGTTCCAGGTACTGTAGGCTGATGTCAAGCAGGAGATAGGAGAGAGAGCACTGTCTCTTCTCTCTGTCAGGCTGCCACATCACTCTCCCCTGGGCCCTGCAGCAGTGCAGCCTGCGTGCCCAGCCAATGACTGAGCCGTAGGCCGCTACTGTACTTCACAAAACTACTGGACAGCTGAGCCGCGGCTGTGAGGACATCGCTGGGAGCCGAGAGTACATCGCTGTGCAGCTCCATAGATCGGTAAGAGAGCTCCGATCCGTGGCGGCTGGCGGGGGGCCCATTTAGAAAGGGGTGCCCGGGATAGTTACCCCCTATAATCCGTCTCTGAGTAAGTGCAATTACCAGGGTAAGTAACTACTGACTTCTGCAAAGGTGTATTTCTAGGCCAGGGGTTTTAAAGTTGACCTCATGCATTGGGAAATTGGTTTGCAATGTGTGATTTAATGTCAAGTATTTCAATAAAAAAAGAAAAAACAATAAAAATGATTTTTGTGAAATATCTGCTTACTAGTTAAATGCCCATCAAAACAGAGGCAGAACTCTGGGAGGCAACGGAGTCAGCTGCCGCCGGGCTCCTGCTTTGAAGGGGGCACCTCTCCTCATGTTCCGTGTGTTCAGCGACATTTAATCAATTAAGTTAATTGACAGCAGCCGGTATCTTTTCTGTAGCCGACTTCCCCACTAGTCACCACACCTTACACAGCACATCCTCTGTATTATAGATACAGGTACACTGGAAGCAGACATCTTACTGATGAAGCTATTTGCTCCTATAAAGGAAGCATGAGAATTCTAACTATATGAAGTTATTTCTCTGACAATTACACGTAACTTCATATAGTTAGCTGCTCTTGTATAGGAAGTATGAGAATTCTATCTACATTAGTAAGGTGCATGCTTCCAGTGTAATAGGTTGTGGGTTCTTATCCTGGATATGACACTTGCAAACTAATTGTCAGAGAAATAATCAGTATTGTGAGTGACTGAGCAGATCTATGTAGTGTGTGGCTCAGTGGCGTAACTAGAAATTTTTCTCCCCCAAGCCAAAAAATTCTTCGGCCCCCCCCCCCCCCCCTTCATGCTCCATAATTGGGAGCAAGAAAGGGATAAATATGCGCGCGCCTAAGGCGCGCGCGTCAAAAAAGGGGTGTGGTTTCATTGGAATGGGCGTGGTTTTGCATAAAGGGGCGTGGTATTGCAGGAAAAGACTACCTTATACCCCAGTTTTGCAACCTGCACGACCATACGTTGGCCACCACAGGAAAGAAAAATAATCCTGATTCATGCCCCTTACATTATTTGTCATTTTTCCTCCTTATAGTAATGCCCAGTATACATTATGCCACATACTGCAATGGCCCTTAGACATTATGCCGCACACAATAATGCACATGACACAATATGCACACACTGTAATGCCCCCGACACATTATGCCACACAACGTAATGCCTGTGACACATTATGCCACACACCGTAATGCCTGTGACACATTATGACAGGAATCGCAATGCCCGTTATACATTATGCTACACACTGCAATGCCCCTGATACATTATAGCACATACAATGTCTGTGACACATTATGACACACACCGCAATGTCCGTGATACATTATGCCACACACTGCAATGACCCTGAGACATTATACCACATATCACAATGCCCGCGATATAGTATACCATACACCGTAATGCCTGTGACACATTATGACACACACCGCAATGTCCGTGATACGTTATGCCACACACCGTAATGCCCATTACACATTAAGTCCTACAGTAAGGCTTCTAATTACTTTTCAATTACCTGCTCGTTGTCAGGGGTTTCATGCACTGGGTGTCATGCTCGTTGCCAGGGGTTTCATGCTCTTTGTTCCATGCACGGTGCCAGGGGTTTTCATGCTCAGGGTGTCATGCTCGTTGCCAGGGGTTTCATGCACTGGGTGTCATGCTCGTTGCCAGGTGTTTCATGCACTGGGTGTCATGCTCGTTGCCAGGTGTTTCATGCACTGGGTGTCATGCTCGTTGCTAGGAGACAGTCCTTGTTGCTAGGGCTGTGCTCCCAGTGCCACATATGTCCCCAGTGCCAGATATTCCCCCACGGTGCCAGGTACTCACATGCCCCAGTGCCAAATATAGCCCCCCCCCATGTGCCAGGTACACATATCCCCCCCCAGTGCCACATATGCCCCCAGTGCCAGATATTCCCCCCCAGTGCCATATATTCCCCCCCAGTGCCATATATGCCCCCAGTGCCATATATGCCCCCAGTGCCAGATATTCCCCCCCAGTGCCATATATGCCCCCAGTGCCAGATATTCCCCCCGTGCCATATATGCCCCCAGTGCCAGATATTCCCCCCCAGTGCCATATATGCCCCCAGTGCCAGATATTCCCCCCAGTGCCACATATGCCCCCCAGTGCCACATATGCCCACAGTGCCATATATTCCCCCCCAGTGCCAAATATGCCCCCAGTGCCACATATGCCCCCAGTGCCAGATATTCCCCCCCAGTGCCATATATGCCCCAGTGCCAGATATTCCCCCCAGTGCCAGATATTCCCCCCCCCAGTGCCATATATGCCCCCAGTGCCAGATATTCCCCCCAGTGCCAGATATCCCCCCCCCCCCCGCCTTTTGGAGGGACACGGAGGGCACAGCTCACCTCTCCTGTGTCCCTCCTGCTGCATCATCTCCGGCGGCCGCGGGTCTAATAGGGGGAAGTGCCGGTTCGTGAGCCAATTAGAGCTCACGGACGGCACTTTCCCCTATTAGACCCGCGGCCGCCGGAGATGATGCAGCAGGAGGGACACAGGGAGGCGCGCTGTGCCCTCTGTGTCCCTCCAAAAAGCGGCGAAGGGAAGGAGACTGCAGACTGACATGCGGACGCTCGTCCGCATGTCAGTCTGCTGTAAATCAGTGGCGCCCCCGCAGCCCCTCGCCCCCAAGCCACCGCGAGGGCTGCGGGGGCAGTAGTTACGCCACTGGTGTGGCTGGACCCCTACATAGTTCTGCCTAGTTGCAATGGTTTTGTAGTAGCTTCATACAGTTAGAATCTGCAGGCTTGCTATGCAGGAGCAAAAAAAAAAATAAAAAAAAATAATATATATATAGGAGATGAGCTGGTTCGGTTTCACTCGGCTTTACTCGGATTTACCCGAATCTCCTTATTGGCTATCGGACGTCACGTGTTTTGGATAGCCAATGAAAAAAATCCAGAAAATAAGAAACGGCGATAATTCTTGCGTAAAGAAGCGGGTAAATCCGAACCCGCTCATCTCTAATATATATATTCAGTAGAAATAGGTTGGCACTCCCATCAGGTAGAAATGTGCCTATCTATAGGAGGTGGGGGGGGGGGGGGGGGGGGGCACCAGTACTTTTCTTGCCTCCAGGCAACTGGGACAAACATGCCACTGCATCAAAATGACAGACACCAGGGCCAAATTATAGGGGAGGCGGATGCTACTCACACAGGAGCTGCCGCGTGTTGTGTGTATTTGTGTAACATACATAGTAACATAGTAATACAGGTAATGAGGTTGCAAAATGACAAGTTGTCCATCGAGTTCAACCTGTATAAAAGACCCTACACTATTCTGTATGTAACCATAGGTTTGACCATAATTACTCAAGTGTTAACAACTATAATGCATAATTTTACTAAAGTACATTCATTTTAAATGCTATATCCTTGGATATCTTTTTCAGTTAGAACTTTATCTAATCCATTTTTAAACATATTGACTGAGTTCTCCATTACTACCTTCTCTGGCAGAGAGTTCCAAATCCTTACTGCCCTTACAGTGAAGAACCCCCTCCTTCATTGGGTATAAAATTTTCTCTCCTCTAACCTCAGTGGGTGTCCGCGTCTCCTGTGAAGAGATCTCTCATTAAACGAATCGCCCAATAGCTCCATGTAGTGTCCTTTTATATATTTGTAAATATTAATAGTGTCTCCTCTTAGATATTTCTTTTATAGTGTGGTGCCCAGAATTGTACACAATATTCCAGATGTGACCATACCAATGATTTATATAATGGTAGGATTACACTCTCATCCCTTGCCTCAATTGCTATATATATATATATATATATATATATATATATATATACTGTATATCTGTAATGGGAAGGCTATAATGATGTCAGACTATATACACCAGTATACAGCACATGTAAACTCACCAGCCCCACACAGCTCCCGCCCAGCATGGGGTAAAGGACACTAGTAGCCCAGCAGCTGGCCGGAGGGCTCTGGGCATGGTCTACGCGAGGTGTGGGAGGGACGAGCACAGGACCTCTCCCCTCTGCCAGTGTGCAGTATGTATAAAGAAGCTAAGCCGATTATCTGCCTCCTCACCCGCATCATGTGCAGCCTCAGCACCGACCCCTCCTCCTACTGGTCACTGCACTGCTCACCGCACACATGGTCTCACCGCTTCCTGCTGGATTGATTCACCTACTCCCCTCATCGGTTAGTGGCCTCACATGTCCCTGGTGCCTCCGCTCTGAGTGCTGCGGCACTATGTGGTGGCTCCTGCATCCGTTTCCTGGCTACTGCTGCTACTTGTTGCTGAGTCCCAGGATGGCAAATAACCCGGGGTTGCAGCATATTATTATTATCATTATTATTATTATTATTATTATTATTATTATTACTACCAGTTATTTATATAGCACACACATTTTCCGCAGGGCTTTACAGAGAATATTTGCCCATTCACATCAGTCCCTGCCCCAGTGGAGCTTACAATCTATATTCCCTACCACATGTACACGCACACACATTCACGCTAGGGTTAATTTTGTTGGGAGCCAGTTAACCTACCAGTATATTTTTGGATTGCGGGAGGAAATCGGAGCACCCGGAGGAAACCCACGCAAGTACAGGGAGAATATACAAACTCCACACAGTTAGGGTCATGGTGGGAATTGAACCCATGACCTCAGTGCTGTGAGGCAGTAATGCTAACCATATATATGGAGGAGGGGGTGCAGAGCATGCAGTATATGGCGGGAGCAGTATATGGAGGAGGGGGGTGCCCTGTATATGGGGGTCACTATGTGGAAGGGAAAGGGGGTACAGTGTATATAGGGGCAGTATATGGTGGCGGGTACAGTATACATAGGGTGTGTGTGTGTCCGTGTCCCGAACAGAGCTCTGTCGGGCGCCCTCCGGGGGCCACCGGAGGTACCACAGAGGTGAGGAGCAGCCTTAGCCTTATACATATAGATTCTTTAAATCACTTTAAATCTTACCCTCTAGTAGACATCAGCAAGTGCATTTATTCCCTGCCTCAGCCACAATATTGCATCAGGAACTGTGAATAAATCTGGCAAGATGGACTTTTGTCCCAATTGGGGCACAGAGGACAGTATTTTGGAACACATGTCTTATGATGCAAGCAGAGAGCGCTACATAGAAATCATTGCTGTATATAAAAAAGGTCATAAAAAGCTGAATAAAAACCAAAAATGTATTAAATCTCAAAGTGCATGAAACATATAGCATAATAGATGAAAATAAGATAAAAGGAAATGACTTGAAAGCTACAGGATTTCCACGTAAATAGAGGTTTACTGCTGGCACAATTATTGCATGACTAAGAGTTCCTCAATAAAAAGCTGATCATTTATTGTGCTCAGAATTAGAGGAACAAGAGCAATAGCCTCTCCGTACACTATGTTATGAACTACATTCTAAGGTCAGAGAAACGTACATTAGAGAATTTCAAGTGTGAATTGCACGGTGTACAAAAGCAGACATAAGAATCCATGATATCAACAAACAATCAGAAAAACAAAAAGAAAACACAGTGACAGTTTCACTGTATAAAGAAAATAAGATTTTACTCACCGGTAAATCTATTTCTCGTAGTCCGTAGTGGATGCTGGGGACTCCGTAAGGACCATGGGGAATAGCGGCTCCGCAGGAGACTGGGCACAGCTAAGAAATATTTAGGACTACCTGGTGTGCACTGGCTCCTCCAACTATGACCCTCCTCCAGACTTCAGTAAGGATACTGTGCCCGGAAGAGCTGACACAATAAGGAAGGATTTTTGAATCCCGGGTAAGACTCATACCAGCCACACCAATCACCAGAGCCGGATTAAGGCTTCGGGGGCCCGGGGTACTTAAAACAAGGGGGCCCTAAGGTCTAAAATTACATTTCCGTTTCAAGGTCCGCAGACCTTTTCGTCAGGATGCACAGCAAAGTGACTTTGCTGTACCCCCTGACGAAAAGATCTGTGGACCTTGAAACGTTGACATGTTT